>NC_069502.1:930131380-930431380 GCF_027579735.1 Bombina bombina | reverse complement strand
AAATTGTTCTCAGTTGAAGATACAGCCTGATGAGCCCAATGAGAAACAGGCATTACATCTGTATGCTGCTGTCAGTCATTCCCTCATTATATATGAGGGTTTTGTAACTTTGATAGTCTGTATGTATTAACCTTTTATGTTGTTGGAGTTAAAAATGCAGTAAAATCAATAATAATTGATAGCAATAGTTGTCCAATAAATCTCATTCAATTAGTTGGTCTGCGCATGGCACCAGCTGCTCTTCTCCAATGAACGCCTGCACATGGAGTTATGATTACAGACTCGTATCACTTTTTCAGGGGCAGGATAACTTTCTTTTTCCAGCTTTTAACTACTGCTTGGCTTATGTGGGTTAGATCATACCTGTGCAATCCCAGAAATAAGTCCTTCCTTGTGATTATTGATATTAAATCACAGACGAGCCAACCTTAAGCAAAAGTCCCTCTTTTGCCTCCCAGGCACCTGAGCACCTCTTTTCTGCTCTGCAGGACAATATAGCTTTGCAAGGAGTGCCAGCCTCGGTCAGTCATTTGTGTAGATACTTTTTTATAAATAGTTGATAGTCCTGCCTCTTTCTTCTAGCTCTACTTTTCAAACAGTTTGGTTTTATTTTGCTCATTATGAAAGTGCTGCTGCTTCAAAATTGGACAAAATTCGTTCTCTTGGGTATCTTTATTGAAAAAGCAGAAAAAAAGCTTAGGAGCCAGCCCTTTTTTGTTCAGAAACCCTGGATAGCGCTTGCTGATTGGGTGGCAAATACTTCTGAACCTAAGTGTTCATCTTAAGGCAGGGACAGTGGAACTCCAGCCTGGGCCAGACGTTTTATGCAGGTACTGGTTTGCAGAGTGCAGGACTGTGCTTTGTAGTGGCAGGCGCAAGCTGGGCCAAGGTAGCAAGTAGCTTCTGGTTAGCTGTGAGAGGTGCAAGAGCTCAGGACAAACTCACACAGCTGGGAGGCATCTACTAAACTGTCTCCCTTGCACAGTTACTGTGCTACTTTGCAAGACCCAATCAAAACCTGGCACCTGCCCCCACTCACAAGTGACTGGTGTGCCATCAGCCCCCAGTAGCATTTTAAAACTCCAGCTCCAAAGTTTTTTTTTTTTTTTTAATAGATTGCAGGATCACTGGTACAGAGTTAATTACAACCAGACATCTGGTGAACACTGTTACCTTCTGCACATTGGTCAGGTAGAATAAGGTAAATACTTTTCAGGGGGGAGTTCCTATCAGTTCTTCCATATGTGTGTGTCTACTGAAAACTCGTGTTTTTATTTGTTTCAGGGCAAGTGTCATTCTCTCATCTTGCTTTCCAGATAAGCATTAGCAAATGTATTTAACTAAAGAGGTCAAGAACCTGCCATCCCCTTCTGCTCATCTTGCATTTTGTATGGTAAACAAATCAAAAAGCATGGCCATAAAAAAAATTCTACTCGATGATGAATGCTGATTTAAAAAAAAAAAAAAAAAGTGTAAGTCAGGGGGTTAAAATCTACTAGCCCAGAGGGAAAAAAAGTTAGTAGTCCACTCATTGTTAAAGATAGGAAAAAGTTACATTTTAAAGTAGTTACTGGACCACTGGAAATTTCTAGATATCTATATCTCGCCTTCAGTGTGTCATAATCTTTTTGATGGTGAGTGTGTGTCTATATGTTGAAAAAAATGGCCCGATAGACTTGCCCAACACAAGGTTGCCATCAAACCTTCAATTTGTAAAAAGAGCAATATATGCAAAATGTAATAAGGTGAAGCACAACAAAAAAAAATTTCCCCTCACTACGCTGCCAATTTTTTTTTTTTGTAATAGTTTTAAAAAAACAAAACAAAAAAAAACTAAAGACCAGTAAACACAGTAGATTTGCATAATCAACAAATGCAAGATAACAAGACAATACAATAGCATTTACTCTGAATTTTCAAATGAGTAGTAGATTTTTTTTTTTTTCCTAACAAATTCTCAAAAACTTAGCCACCCAGGTGGGAAAGTACTTGGCACTCAAGTGATGGTACAACAAATAAAGGGGCACTTTCAGTCATGAAGTATTAATCACTTCATGCAGAAAGTTCCTTTATATGTCTGCAGTGTATGCTGTGCTGAGGGCCTTAGGACCCGCCCACGGCGAGATGCTATTTTTATTATTTAAAAAAAATAATAATAACAAAAAATGCTCTGATTTACTATCACATTAAGGAGTTTTTGGCACTTTCGGTGATCCGCACTATTACGACATGCTCCGAAGCCTCTTGCCACTTGTGGTGAGAGCCGTTCTGTTTAACCCCCCCCTTCAAAGGAAAGACAGCCGACATACAGAGTACATTGTGTCGTTAAGGGGTTAGCAGGAGGTGTATGAAACATGATTGAGTGTTTAATATATTTTATGTTAAAATAATTATTATGATTCAAATGGCATGTAAACATAACATTTTCAATTGTCCCACATTTTCATGTACAGGATTCATAAATGTATGATCAGTGTTCTACCAACAAACTATAGAACAAAAGCATATTAATACATGGGTATTCCTTTTCAGTGCAATTACAATTGATAACAGTGGTGGTCAAGCAAAAAATGGTGGTCGACTTCTATTGTTAAAATTAACCCTTTGACCCATCCCTCTAAAATGTATTTAATTATCTTCCTGACAGTCCACCTAAAAAGTGTTGAGTCGGGATTAATTGAGCTATGATTGGCTATTACTGTTGCCTAAGATTGTTTACTTACTTTTATGTATCTACTTCAAACTTGTTAAAACTGAATAAACCTTTTAACGGGAACTAAACTATTCTGTATGGTCATTTATTCTTCTTAATAGTTTCTAATGAATAACATCTGTTATGTCTCTTGGATTACATCCTTAGGGTTATAGGTTCACAATCATATCCTTATCTCATGTATATTATAATACTAGCCTAGAGCATCTTTACTGTTCATCCCCATTTCTGCACATTATCATTTCCCCTACTTGGGCTGCTATTCATGATCCAATAGAACCACACACTTCTGAAACTGGTCCATGTTACTTTGTATTCGGGCCGTCCCTTCTGACATTATGTATATATGTTGTATCTTATCTGTCACCTCTTTCCATGTAGGTGTTCCAACTTTCCAATGTCTCGCTATACATGTCCTAGTTGCTGTACATAAGATTTTAATAAATTTATTAATTGCTGGATTGAATTGATCGAGCCCTCTATTTAAGAGTGCCTGAGGTATTGTTAATGATATGTGTTCGTCAAGTAGGTGACCTAATAAGTTGTTTAGTTGGGGACCATATGTTTTTTTATTATTAGGGCAGGTCCACCACATATGGATATACGAACCTTGTTCTCCACATCCCCTATAGCAAAGCCTAGAATCAGTAGATGAGAAGTGGGATGTTCTTATAGGGTTCAGGTACCACCTAAATGATGTTTTGATGGTGTTCTCCCTAAGGTCTGCACTAATCAAACCTCTACATGAGTCATAGAGGATCTGATTCCACTCTTCCCTCGGGACAGCAAACCCCAAGTCTGTCTCCCACTTCAACATTAAGTTAGATTTGGTGTTAACTTATACTTTCTTGAATATCTGTATATAGTTTAGAGATTGTGTGTTTCTCCCTATTCGGTGACATGCAGAGTCCTCTCTAAATTTGTTTTTGGGCATCTTGTATGTTGTATGAGTATCTATTCAGAGCTGATGATATTTGCAAGTAAATATACCAGTGCAGTTTATAGGGGTGAAGGATTTCCTGTAGTTGGTTAAATAATATTAAACGTCCTCTCAGTAAAAAGTCTGCTACTCTGTAGAGCCCTTTGTTCGCCCATTCCCAAAGATCTCTGAGTCTCATTTGGTATAAGAAGCCTTAAGGGTTTGGCCCAGGTTTGTGTTGGTATGAGAGTCTGGCCTGTGGTTGCTGTTTTCCAGACAGAGACAGTGTGTAAAGTGGCTGGAAAGTCGAACCTTATTGTGGTGGTGTCTGCCCACCCCACTTCCATAGGATATCATCAGAGTATTCCTGTCCATGTATATCCCTTTCCAATCTCTGTCCATATAACATTATTGGATTGTTTACTTAAGAGGGTAGGCCTGGGCGAGTCGTGATGCCTGATAGTAGTCCAGCTAAATTAGGTAGACCCTACCCCCTCCTAATTGTCTGTGTTGGGTAAGAATTTGTGATGCTATTCTGGCTTTCCTATCGCCTCTGAGGAAGGAATGGAGATCGGATTGTAATTTTTGTAGATCTGTAGAGGGAATCTTAATTGGTAAGGCCCGAAATAAATATAATATCTTAGGGAAAATATTCATTTTAATGGTTGATAAGCGACCATACCAGGAGAAAGCCCCCTCCTTTCCATTTCCCGATATTTTTCCTTATAGTCTTATATAATTGGAATGTAATTTAAATTGTATAAATTTTATCAAATGAATCTGAAATTTTGGTTCCTAGGTATGAAATAGAGTTTTTCACCCAAGTAATGTTAAAATTAATCTCAATTAATTTTTTTGTTTGGGGGGGGGAGCGACAATGGCAGTGCTTCGCATTTATCTAGATTAACTTTGTAACCTGATATTTTAGAGAATTCCTGCAGAATTCCCATATAGATGTGTTAAAGAGCCCATAGGTTTAGTCAGCGTCAGCAGCACATCATCGGCAAAAAAGCGATAATTTGTATTCTGATTGTCCTATATTGACCCCCTTGATGTCTCCTGAATATCTAATACGAGATGCTAGCGGCTCTATACAGATCGCAAACAGGAGCGGGGGACAAAGGACAACCTTGTCTAGTACCATTCATTATTTGTATAGGCCTCGACTGATACCCTGCTGCACTAACCGTAGCCATAGGTGTAGAGTATAAACCCTTGATCGCTTGTACGAAAGCCCCCCCTCAAACCCCCATTTTGGAAAGAACTGCAAACATGTATGGCCAGTTCCACTCGGTCGAACGCCTTCTCCGCATCCAGCGATAGGAGCAGAGCCGGCGTTCCATCCGCCACTAGGAATTCTGTCAGATCTATTGTCCCTCCTGATGTTATCCGGTGCCTCCCTTCCCTGAATGAAACCCACCTGATCTGGGTGTATTATATCTGGAAGTATATGTTTAAGTCTCTGGCTGGCTAAAATTTTTGTAAGTATTTTTATATCCTGATTAATAAGGGAGATTGGTCTGTAGTTTTGGCATCTTGTTGGGGTCTTTCCCTGGTTTAGGGATCACTATAATTTTGGCTCTGAGTAGTCCACTGGAACTCATACATCCCTACATTACATTATTGCAAATTCTTTGAGATGAGGGATTAGTGCATGTTTAGAGTTGTAGGCCATCTGGGCCAGCTGCTTTCCCTAGTCTTGAGTTCTTTTAAGACAGTAATTATTTCCTGGGTGGAGATTTCTCCGTTTTAGAGTGTCCTTATCAGATGGGCTAATTGCCTTAAGTTCAGTGTGTTGTAGAAATGATGCTAACAAGTCTCTTGTCTGACTAGAGTGTTGGACCTTCTGACCATCATATAGAATTTCATAATATGTGGCAAAGGTGTCTGAGATGTCTTGTGGGTTAGTCGTTTTTGAACCGTCCGTGTGTTGTATAACAGGGATAGAGTATGTCTTGACCCTTTCTCTTAACTTGTTAGCTAGATATTTATCGGGTTTATTTGAATACATGAAATAATTGGTTCTTAGTCTCTGAATGGCTCTTATAGCTGATTCGTTTAAGATTTTTTCCTGTACTTTTCTCTTAGTTTGGAGTAATCTAAATATGGTAGGGGGAGTGTGTTTGCCTGTGTTGTGTTTCTAAAGACTGAATCTCCGACTGTAGCTGGTCTATGGTTTTATTAGCCTTGTTTGGTGAGTTTCGCCTTTTCTTTAATCAGGATTCCCCTAAGATAAGGTTTGTGTGCTGCCCAGGTAAAATCGGGTTAGTAGTGGAGTTTTCATTTTTTTGCCAGTATTCTGTCATGCTTTTAAGTGTTTCTTTGTAGATGAATTCCCTTCCTAATAGGTTCGGGTCATAAGTCCAGGATCTCGGTCTATGGAGGTTTACTATATCCCTCATCTCCACTTGAACCACCGAGTGGTCAGACCACACTGATGTATGTATGCGGGCATTTATGATGTTTGGGATGAGAGTCTGACTCACCATAATATAATCCAGCCTGGTGTATTTGTTATTTGCATGTGAGTAGTAAGTGTGGTCTGTAGTGTTGCCAAATAAAGTTTCCCAAGTGTCAACTAAATTATGTGTATCTAGCATTTCTTTTATTGTTTTTGCAATGGAGTTTTTCCTAAGTTGTTTATGTGAGGTTTTCTTCTCAGGGTCTCCTGTTTTAGCTGTCAATGTAATATTAAAATCACCAGCCAGAATTGTTCTGGTCTGGGACCACTGGGTGATAAGGTGTGAAATCTGTCGAAAAAATATGTGTTGCTGTTCGTTTGGTGCGTATATGTTACAAAGGGTTACCCTTGTGTCTTGTATTCTCCCTCTGACAATTAGATATCTGCCTTCTGGGTCTGTTATTTCCTCTTCAGTTGCAAACTGAAGGGATGAATGAATAAGGATAGAGACACCCTCTAATTTTTTTATCTGTGGTTGAGTGGTAGTGAGTGGGGAAATATTTGTGCAGTATTTGGGTATTAGGGTTTGTGTAAAGTGGGTCTCCTGTAGAAATATGATTTTCGCTCCCAGGTTTATATATTGATTAAGAGCTACCTTACGTTTTACATTGGTATTGAGACCTCTCACATTATGTGAGAGAATAGTGAGTGTGTCTGCATCAGATTTGTCTGTGGGATACTCTAGTCTTGTAGGATTTTGTGTGGAATTGCTCCCTATTGGTCTGACTAAACTGTTGCATTCCATTCAGAGACCTTAATGACCCTACATAAATAGCAATAAATAACAAACTTCAACTTAACAAAAACACAAGAATAACAAAACTTAGATTTCAGGAATAAATCCTGAACATAATTTAGACTTTGCATAAACATCTTAAATAACTAATGGTGCATTTGTAACATATCTATCATAGTACCTACTGAAATAGCAAAGGATAATCTTTATCTTAAGACATCAAACCCATTTTTTCGTGATATAATCATTGCAATTATTAACATATCTTCAAAATCTATAGAATATGAATTACCACATAAATTCCCCTATTATGGGGATTTCCCCCCCTTCCCCCAATTTTTCTCACTCTCATGTTGAAATTGTAACCTTATACTGGTTTTTACCATATGAGGTATAATCTAAAACTGAACAGAATTGGTGATGATATTTCGTGGAGCATTCCTAAGCTATAATATAATTTTAATACCATTGTACGGATGATGTCCAAGTGTTGTCATCCACACTTATAGGGACATTGTACACTAGATTTTTTCTTTGCATACAGGTTTTGTAGATGATTAACCTCTGGGACTTATATATCTACATCGGAACAAAGTTCCGATGTAAACAAATAAGTTAAAATTAAAATCATGCGATCGCGTGATTTCAATGTTCGGATTGTGTCTGGGGGGGAGTGCTTATGACGCTAGGCACGCCCTCCAGCCAGGATCCCATTCAGGAAGCGCCTTTGGCTTTTAGTACAGCCAAAGGCTAGTATGTTCTATGTCGTCCTAAGGGTGTTAAAGCCCAGTGCGGTTAGTACTGCATAGAATGTCTTTAAGGGGTTAATTTATATAGCCCATCTGAGTGCTTTTTGTAACAATGGCTCTCAGCCCAAACCCCCAAAGTATCAGTTGTTAGACCCAGGTTTTCAGAGTCCCGCTGCTATAGTGTGTGTAATCTGCCTCTTATATGCAGGGGAGGAGGCAGTGTCTTTCCCAGCCCCTTTCACTGGTTGTCCCAGCTCTAACCTCATCAACCGTGCTAAACTGGGAGCTTCTAAGTTAGTTAGTTTTTTTTTAAACTTTTAATACTGGATTTTAAAATCAGCTACCTGTGTGTATTCGTATTTATGGCAGAGGCTATTAATTATATAAAAATTGGTGTACACTGTCCCTATAAAAAAAAAAAAAAAGTTTGCAAATACAAGACAAAATACACACATGTTGAGAGCCTTGCCAAAATAGTGTTTGATACATGCGGGGGCCCAAAGATCTTTGTGTATTGCATTTTCAGAATAAGAAATCCAGCTCTGTTATCTGCATTCATTTTACTATGACTAAACAGTAATGTTAAAATTCCCTCTCTAGTTCCTTTTTACTATCTTAATTACATTCGCTACAAAACACAGCGTGAGCATATAAACACTTACTTACTATGGATACAATATAATTGTAAGAAATTTAGTTTGGCTGTTAAGTCAGGGGTTGCACTATGTGTCACTTTAAATGCTACTGGTCAGATATCACTGTGTGGCATAACTTTAAGAAAAATATGGATTTCATTTTGTTTTTCATTCTATGCAGAAACATAATCCAGCGCTCAAAGGAGACTTTTTAGTTGTCCTGCAAAAGAAAACTCTGCTTTAAGCCTGTCCTGGCGATAGTTCAGGTAAAGTAACCTATTTTTATTCATCTAAATATTATTTGGTGACTTAGATTCCTTTTTTTAGCACCCCCTTTGTTAGAATAAAACAATGTTAAACTCACCCTTTATGTTGCTGCGGCACCTCGCTCAAGGCACAGTGCTCTTTTCTCTGAGGTGACGTTTCACCTTTTTTTTAAACCAATAGCATAACTAGCTTACAGAAGACTGTCAGGTGACTGCCACAGCTATTGGTTTAGAGATGAAAAGGTCACTTCTGCGAAAAGAGCGCATGTGCCATGGGCGGCTGTTGGCACTGACTTTAGCAAGGAGCCCACTGCACAGGCTGTCCCTCTTTTTTTAACATTACAACAGTGCCAGAAATTGACCTTCCTACATCATGATCTGGAGCCACTTATGTAGATGCTCACAAACATTTTTTTGGAGGCGTGTTTTACCTTTTTTCTTATGTTTTTCCAATATGCCAAAATTCCTATTTGTTGTAGTTTTAAGTTTATGCTCCAATGTATGATACTATCTATACAAATGGGGGGGCAAAAGTGCTCTAATGAAATTGTTTTGAAAGTATCATATTTCAACATAGAACTATAAATGCAAATATATATTTTATTTTTAAGGCAAGTTTGGATGACCTAAACTTTGGAGACCACACCAAAAACTTTGCAGAGGAGGTAAGATTTTATTTTTAATGTCTTAGTATTGATAAAATTAAAATTGTAGAAAGTTATGCTTGCTGGCGCATACAGGCAGGATTCATTTTTAGATTAGCTCCTTTGTTCCTTCTATACAATGCAGGTGTGCCTAAAAGGTTGATTTAAGGGGCACTAATGATCTTGAGATTGTTTGTTTTGATCTAAAATCAAACTACTTTTGCAATATTTCATTAATTATTTTGCCCCTTTTCTTGTATATTGAGGCCTTTTCTAATTTTCAGCACTTGACATGAAATTAACACTGCTGCCTTATCAAGGTTAACCGTGCTACATTTATCTTGTCCTAATTTGCTTTAGCTGATAACTACAAAACAATGTACTTTATATTAATGCTATGACTAGCCTTTTTGTCTGCAGAGTCAAACACAGTTTGGCTCCTCTAAAGGTGGGTGGAGTTTGAGTGTTTGGGAAACGGTAAATAGGATGTTAATTTGTTGTAAAATTGTTTTAAACTGGGCTGATACGTTATTTTCCAGCAACACAACACACATGTCTTGTAAATAGAATGAGTTTACTGTCCCTTTAAGATATACCATTAGTCTCTAAGTACTGACAGTAATATTTCATGTACCAGCTCAGATTTGCTTATGCATAGCGCAAATCTTAGTAGGATGACACTGACAAACCACAAAAGAGTAGGAACTTTCCTCACTAATGCATATTCACCCCTGCTGTAATGAATATAGAGCTCTGGGGGAAATCATTACAGATTTTCTTTGCTTTGGAAGTGGCTTATTATAAAGCTACTGTAGCATTCTCGGCTAATGAGCATAAAAACCCAGATATGCAGGAGGCGGAGCTTGGCCGGGAAAGAAGATGGCCGCATAGCGTGAAAGCTCTGTGTTAGGGTAGACTAGATCACCCACCTTAATGCTTCCCAGGACTGGGGGCAAGATTTTAAAACAGAGCGCAACATGCGCTGACTCACAAGGCACCTATTGAAGCCAGCAGCAGCCAGACCTACATCGCTCCTTGCAAGGCATAACACGCAGGGCCTACCCAACAAGAACGCAACAGTCGTTCCCCATATACCCCTGCACGGATCAAGTGCTTGACTGGGACATATCAGCCACACTAGGCACTGTGCACAACAATAAAAGATCACTCCGTAGGAGGCTTAAAGGACAGTCTTGAGCAGTAACATTGTAGCTCCGCGACCCGCCATGCTGGACTCAACGTGGCAAGCTCTGTGTAAGTACACGAAACTATACAGCAGTATGACATTCCCACACCTTGCTGAATTTACATAAGGTACAGTTATATGAGCTGTGAACACGCATACCATTACAGTACCTAATGATCCTTTTATGAGCTGCCCAAGATTGGATCTTCTACTGCAACTTTATTATTTCTGTTGCTGACATAGCAAATACATTAACGCAATTGCACAGCAGAAGATGTACAATCAGTATTACTAAATGGGTACCAATCTGAAATTATGAGGACATCTCTCCTCTCCGACATAAATACCCAGTCATACTTGTGATTATATGCCATAGAGACTTTGTTCCAAAGACCACCGTACAAGCCTGATATAGACATAACACTACCATATTGCTGACAGGCTTGACCGAGAAACCCCAGACTCCCTAATATGGCGGCAAAAAAATCAGCCAAGGCAGACAAGGCCTTGAAAAATCAGCTATCTAATCCTGTTGCATTCTTCCACTCTAAGGATAATCCGCAGGAGGACACTACAGAACCTCGGGAGCAATCTGGCAAGACACTAATCCTACTAAAATAGCGCTGTCCCTAGATTATGCTGAACAACTAAAAGCAGGACATTGCGAACCTACCGAATAAAGCTGACTTTGACTCCCTGAAAGCTCTCATTAAAAAGAATAACCTCTCTGCGCAAAGAAATTAATGAAATTGGACAAAGGATGGAAGATGTGGCAGACACACAAGATACTATAACAGAAATGATAAGCAACCTTAACTCTGGCGCAGCAATTCAAGACTCCAAATCTATTTCCTCCCAGGACAAAATGGAGGATCTTGAAAATAGGAGTCGAAGGAATAATCTTCGGATCAGGGTGATTGATTCCTGAAACTGTACATGACACCAGATTTGCAAGACTACCTGCAAGGCTTATTTAAGATTATTAAGGCTGACCCACAGGCACAACCTATAGAGCTGGAGAGAGCCCATAGGGCCCTTAGAGCGGCACTCCCCCAATTCGCCGCCCCGAGATGTCGTCATACGCTTTCTAAAGTACAAAGAAAAAGAAGAATTATGGATCAAGGTCCGTCAGCTTCCCCACATACAGTACTTGGACCACACTCTCCAAGTATAAATGGACCTCTGTCCAACGACGATACAGAAAAGAGACTTGAGGTTTCTTACTAGAGCCCTGCAAAAAAACATATTAAGTATAGATGGGGCTTTCCTTTCAGCATAATTGTCTCTAAGGATGGTCATACCTACATCTACAAGGGTCAACAAGACTTGGATTCTTTTTCAACGGCCTAGGCATATCGGTGAAAGATCAATAGATGGGATCTACAGCGGGTCACTCCGAACCCCTTCCCGAAGAACAGCAGAAAAGTAGGGAACCTTGGCACAGGGTTCCTTACAGAAAACGCAGGGACAGAGCACCTCATCCTGCTTTGCCGACTCCAGACGATGGACCCCACCTGAACTTTCATTTTGTTTCGAGCAATAGTGAGATAACGTTTTGCATTACACCCCGCTCCTTGTACTGTTCTTAGCACAGGGCATCTGAAAGACATTTGAACTTTTGTCCAGCAGCAAGTCATAATGGCTAAGTTATTATATGCTTAACACCCCTATGACCTGTCTCTCTAATGTTTAGCAGTTAAATTATTGGTTGCATAGGCTAGTAATGTTATATCTCTACTTCTGTACAAATTACTTTCCAAGTTCTTACATGTTAGCTTCTAATTGGGACTATGGTCTCTAACACAGAGACTGAGGGCATGGACTCCCCGCTTTGCTCATAATCTCACATTTATTCAATATCTTAATAAGCTACTTTACAATTGTTGTATATGAATATGAGATTATTTTTCTTAGTTTGCAGTTAAATGTGATTAGAATTCTACTCCATCTAATTCTTAGATTCCCCTATCATAAGGCACATAAATGTCTAAACAGTTTGTTTTCATAGCACTTAGATACCGATACCAGAATCATTTCAATTTGCTGAACCCCCGGTTATCCCCTTACCCTTGTTTACTAATTTGACCCTGGGTCCTAGGATTACACCAGACAGAGTCCCAGACTTCCCAGTTTATTAATTCTATCTACTTCAAGGGCATCTATAAGGGCTCTACCATCCTATATCTTGATACTTGGTCCATAGTACTAACCTCAGTTCTACCTATCGGAATCTCTAATATAATAGGGTGGGGAATCTTTCTCTGCCCAACAATCTCCCATCTGACAGGAGACTTTCTCTTGTCGGTTCTTGGACCCATTATGGTCTGTATGTCCTATTGTTTTTTGTTTATTTACTTTGTTTTTTGTGTTATTTTGTTTAATATGTTGACAATGCTGATACTATGGTTACCTGCTAGATACTCAGGTATGCATGACCATCAATCGACTTAATCCCCACAACCCGTGGACAACATTTTAAGCTCATCCCATCCCGGTAGATCCCTGAGCACTCAGCGCCACCTTATCTCCCTAATAACTATCTATGCCTACCCAATTTAGACCTAAACTAACCCTCTTAACAATTAACTCTAAAGGTCTCAACAGCCCAAACAAATGCAACATAGCACTAAGAGACTTTAGACACCAAGGAGGCGATATAGTTTTCCTCTAGGAGACCCATTTTGTCTCTGGGAGGAACCCAAGACTTACCTGTATAAATTTGGAGACTTTTTTTTTTTTTTTTTTTTATGTGTCCCATAAAGTGAAGAAGAATGGCGTTGGAATCCGTTTTGGGAAAAATATACCACAAAAAAATCAGGGATCCAGAAGGCCGGTACCTAATCCTCATAGGCACATTATATAATAGCCAGGTCACCCTAGCGGTGTGTATGCACCCAACTCTAATCAAGGGATATTCTTTAAGAGATTCACTAATATACTCCCAGAGGAGGGTAAGGGATCACTTCATATTGGCGATAAGAGACAAAAATCAAAGAAAATATTCCACACAACCGAACAGATAGCCGAGTCCTTTCAGGTCCTACTATGAATCCTTTATATAATTTGGCATCCCCAGATAGGGCATCAGGCCATAAACTGTCTCAGACTAAACAGAGAATAAAATCATACTTCGATAACATCAAATTTCTAAAGACCAATCTGATTCCCTTGATAAACCCCTTTACCAAGGATGAATTAGAGTTATCAAAGACCTACCGTCCAGCAAGGCCCCGGGACCAGATGGGTTCACCAATTACTACTATAAAAACTAAAAGATCACCTAATCCCACATCTTTTACCCATCTTCAATTCTATCTCAGAACAACCCATTCCCCAAACAAGCACTTGAAACACACATATCTGTCATTCCAAAACCTGGAAAAAGTCCAGATAGGGTAGAAAACTATAGGCCTATATCTTTGTTGAATACAGATGTAAAAATGTATGCAAACGTCTAGCTGACCGATTGAACCAAATTCTCCCAGATATTATTGTAAATGACCAAGTGGGATTTATCCCCACCAGAGGAGCTAGAGACAATACAATCCAGGCCCTCACATCATTTGAACACGCATTGTCTAAAAAACTCCCTCTTGCTATAGTGTCAACGGTTGCGGAAAAGGCCTTTTGACCGTGTCTGTTGGCACTTTCTCAAATCAGTACTGGCAATATTCGGTCTAGGCGACTCATCTCCAAAATATTTGCCCTTGTACGTTAACCCCTGCGGCCAAAGTTCAAATAAATGGGACCCTTTCCCAGTCGTTTTCTATCTCAAATGGCACCAGCCAAGGGTGCCCACTTTCACCCTTACTTTTCGCATGCCTGGTGGAGTCATTTGCTATCCCAGATACGTGCCCAGCAGAACATTGAGGGAATGCAGATAAGGATACCACACATAAGATAATGCTATACGCAGATTACATCTTATTTTTTCCTAACAAATCCCTATACATTTTTGTATAATTTTATGGAGTTTAGTTCAGTTTCCAACTTCCTAATCAATTAATACAAATCAGAGATCCTCAATGTCTCATTTCCCCCCCTGGGATGTGCAATTAATAAAAATGTTTGCCCATTTAGATGGCAAACAAACAAAAAAAAGAAGTATCTGGGTGTCTTCCTGACTCCATCCATAAAATAATATTTTTGAAACTAATTTTAAATCATTACAAAAAGTCTTGATAACCGAATTGTTCTCATGGCGCTCCCGTAAAATATCGTGGCTGGGGAGAATAAACGCTTTCAAAATGAATATGCTGCCAAAAATTTTATATCTCCTACAAACTCTGCCAATCCCCCGTCCCCCACCCTTTCTTAATACTCTGCAGAAGCAAATTTTCGACTATATATGGAATAAAAAACCTGCAAGAATAAACAAACAAATTATGTGTTTATCTTTTAAACAGGGGATTGCTATGAGTCCCTAACCAGATATAGACAGTCAATTTTCTGCAGAGAATTAGATTGGTTTTCAAATTATGATAAAAAAGCTTGGGTCCGCCTAGAACATGATATAAACAGGTTTTACACATTTTGGAGCCTTGTGCTGGGGGCCAAAGACCAACAATTTAGTCTCCCCAAATTGCAACTCAATCATGCATGAAACTTTTAGTATTTGGGAAAAACTCCTAAAGGCTTACCCCCTCCTCTCCAGTAGACCCTCTCCATTAACCCCCTCTCACCGATAATCATGACGTCACCCCTGGGCTGGGTCAAATAGGATATTTAACTAAAAAAAATCATAGATCTCTAATGGCGTATCAGCTAGGAAACTAACAAAGATGATTCACTGTTGACGAGCTAAAAGAAAAGAGCTCAACCTTCTACAAGACTGGTTCAAACTCTACTAGTGCCACTCATTATGTTTTTCCTATTTGGGTGACTAGTTATATATAAGACCACTTACCAAATTCAAATCATTATGCAGTAAAACATACCCCCAATAATTCATACGCTATCACATATGTACACCCTCTTGCAAAATCAGTCAGTGGGCCGTACCCCTTACTACATGAACAGATGGTAACGTGAACTAGGGTTAGACATTCACCCCCTCAGAAGTGAATCGGATAACTAGCCAACATTACTAAGACCTCCATCTCCAGTAGAATGCTTGATATGAATATTAAGCTAATACACAAATGGTACCTCACCCCAGCCAGATGCCATAAACTATTTAGCAAAGTCATTAATCAATGCTGGAGGTACCATTCCCAGACGGGAACAATGTCACACATATGGTGGCAATGCCCAGTCACGGCCCCTTTCTGGACAAACGTAATAAAAGAAACAGTTATTATCTTAGGCCCCAAAATTACTGAGAACCCCCCTCTTATGGCTATTTAATCTCACTCCTATAAAATTCACCACCTCTCAAACTAACTTATTGCATATTTTAATTAACAGGGCAAAAAACACTTTATAGTCAGAAACTGGAAAACACCTATATCACCTTCCCTAGCGCAATAGCTGGACCAATGCCAAATTGTCCTGAATTTAGAAGAGTTTCACTATCAGGGTGCCAGGAATCGGACAGAGACGAGAAGTGCAAAAATAATCACACCTTTTATTAATAGCAAAAAAATAATAAAAAGTCCACAAGTCAAATAACAAGCCAGGAGTCAAAACCAGAGCTGGTAGTCAGACCAGCCGAGTCAGGAGCCAAAGTGAATAGTCAGACGAGCCGGAATCAGGAACAGGGAAACGGCAGAGTTAGGATCAAGCCAGGGATCAGGAACCAGGAAGTACGTCAGGCAGCCAGGTAATACACAGGAGCTCTCACAAACAGGTCTGAAACAACGCAATGGCAAAAAAATACTGAACAGAGGCCCCTTTAAATGATGACATCACAATTCTGAGACTGCATCCTGTCTCACACGGATCATGCACACCAGTCTGGCCATAAAAGGAAGTGCAGGAATTTCAGCAGCATCCCCACAATGCACCATAGTCATTAAGAGAGGTGAGTAAAATGGCTGCCAGCAGCACATGTCAAACAAAAACAGGGAAAACCCCTGACAGTACCCTCCCCCGCGGGAGGTCAAAAGGCTTATTGGGGAAACTGGCATGGAAGGCACGGAGGACTGCGGGAGCTATGAACATCAGAGGAGAGAACCCAAGAACGCTCCACCGGACCATAGCCCTCCAGTGAATCAAATACTGTACACGGCCCCTGGACATACGAGAGTCAATAATGCTGCTGACCTCATACTCCTCATGGTTGTCAACAAAGAAAGGACGGGGACGAGGCAACACAGTGGTAAACCGATTACAAACCAATGGTTTAAAGAGGGAGACATGAAAAACATTGGAGATGCGTATTGCAGGAGGAAGGTGATGAGCGTTGGCCACAGGATTAACCCGTCGGAGTATTCGAAAAGGACCAACATAACTGGGAGCAATTTATTGGAAGGCACACGAAGGTTCAAGTTGCGGGAGGACAGCCAAACTCTTCACCACCTGGTAGGAAGGTGCGGGCAGAAGCTACGATCAGCCTGGAACTTTTGGCGCTGCATAGAATGATGAAGGCAATCCTGAATCTGCACCCACGTGGAACGGAGTTGCCGGAAATGCTCCCCTCCAAAGCCGGAATACCCTGAGACATGAATGAATCGGGCAACAAGGATGGTTGAAACCATAATTCGCCATGAATGGGATAACTTGGAGGAAGCATTAATAGCACTATTACGAGCAAACTCCTGCCCCAAGGTAACAGTTCAGATCAATTATTGTGGTGATCTGAGACCTAGCAACGGAGGAACTGTTCCAGAGCTTGATTAGACCGTTCCGCAGCCCCATTGGATTGAGGGTGATATGCAGAGGAGAAGGAAAGCTGGATCCCCCATTTTGAGCACAAAGGAACACCAAAATCTGGAGACAAACTGGCTACCCCGGTCCGACACTATCTCCTTGGGTAACCCATGTAAACAGAAGACCTCCGGGCAAAAATTGAAGCAAGCTCTTGAGCGGTAGGCAGCTTCATCAAGGGAATGGCAATGTGACATTTTTAGAAAAACAGTCAACCACTATAAGGATAACAGTATTGCCATTGGAAACAGGGAGCTCGACAATGAAGTCCATGAAAAGATGTGTCCAAGGATGCTCACCATTAGCAATAGGTTGAAGAAGACCCCACAGGAAGGACGTCGAGGAGTCTTATTCTGTGCACAAACTGAGCAGGAGCCCTAACATTCTTACTACCAGGCAGGTAGGAGACCACATAATTTAAACCGAGACAAAAATAGCGCCCATCTGGCCTGTCGGGGCGGACAAACGTTTTGCTTCAGATAGATAAGTTAAATTCTTGTGGTCAGTAAGAATGAGCACTGGCACGCTAGTACCCTCGAGAAGATGCCTCCATTCCTTGAGTGCCAAATTATGGCCAGTAATTCCCCTGTCGCCAATTTTCATAATTGCACTCCGCTGGAGACAATTTCTTAGAGAAGAAACCACACAGATGCAAGGAACCGTCAGGTGTAGGACGTTGAGACAAGAGGGCACCTACCCCAGTCTCAGATGCATCAACCCTCTCAAGAATGAAAGGGCAGGACACGGTTAGGATGAGCCAGAACTGGAGCAGCAGCAAAGGCAGTCTTAAGACTATCAAAGGCCTTAATGGCAGTAGGTGACCAATGGAGTGGATCATTCTCTTACGGGTCATGTCTGTGATAGGTTTGACCAAGGAAGAAAAGTTTTTAATAAACTTTCTATAGTAATTGGCGAACCCCAAAAAACGTTGAATAGACGAAGACTAACTGGGCGAGGGCCACTGCAGAACTGCAGATAACTTGTCAGGATCCATGGGAACCCTGCAATGGAGATAACATAACCTAGGAAGGTTACTTGAGTCTGATGGAACTCACATTTCTCAAATTTACAAAACAGGCCGTTCTCACGTCAGTTCTCTGAAGAACCCGTTGTAACATCAGAACGATGAGCCTCAAGTGTGGGTGAGTGTATGAGGATGTCTTCTAAGTACCACCACAACAACTGTTGCACCATATCTCGTAGGACATCATTAATAAATTCCTGAAAAACAGCAGGAGGAATTACATAGGCCAAAGGGCATTACAAGATACTCATAATGCCGCTCCTGGTGTTAAAATGCTGTTTTTCCGTTCGTCGGCTCTCCTTAATCTTAACAAGTATTGTAACGCTCCTCTCAAATCAAGTTTAGTAAAGACCGTAGCTCCCTTGAGGCGGGTCAAAGAGTTCCGTAATGAGTGCAATAGGGTAAGCATTTCTTAATATTTAGACCCCTATAATCAATACTTGGTCTTAACTCGCCACCCTCTTTTCTTCACAAAGAAGAAGCCAGCCCCTTCATTGGAGAGCAGGATTTGCGGATGATCCCCCTGCGACAGAGCATCAGCAACATACTCCTCCATAGCACAATTCTCTGCAACAGACAGAGGGTCAGTGGATTGTGCTTTTGGAGCCAGGATAACCCAGAACAGCTGGAAAATGCGGAGAGTTTATCACCCTGGAACTGGAGGGTTTCAAAATGGAGAGCCCAACAGCCTTGGACAACAAAGCAGTTTTTGTGAGCGATGTGCGTGCTGAAGAGGCCTGCCATCAATGGCCTCAATATCAAGCTGAAGCGGACCGAAGCAAAACAGGAATGGAGTGCTTTGATACAAAAGCACGGTCAATGAAATAGCCCCGCAGCACCGGAGTCAACAAGAGCCTGTGTGACTATGGAGGAGTCGACCAGGAAAGGACAACTGTGACCAGAGGTTTCTACTTAAGCGGTTCCGGGACGAGGATAAACCACCCAAGGTCTGCCCCCAACAGGGACCTTAGGTGTGAGCGTTTCCCGGCCGTGTAAGACTTCAAAAGGTGGCCCTGTAACCCCACAATAGAGGCAGAGCCCCTCCCTCCTCCTAAAGGCCATCTCCGCCGCGGAGAGACGCGTGAATCCCAACTGCGATCAGCTCAGCAGTACCTGGTGACTCAGGACAGGAGGCATGGGAGAAGAGGGAGGCATGGGTGGGGAACGAAACACGTAGGAGACAACGAAACAGGAGGCTTCCGCAAGCGCTCCTTGAAAGAGGGGCCTCTCTCTGAGTCTTTCACTAGGATTAAAAAAGACACCAATGCCTTGAGATCCTCTTGTACATCTCTGGCAGCAACTTCGTCTTTAATTGCATCAGAGAGCCCATGAAAGAAGGCGGCAAACAAGGGCTTCATTGTTCCAACCTACCTCTGCAGCAAGCGTACGGAACTCTATAGCATACTGACGCAACAGATCTTGTACCTTGCTGAATGTGACATGAGTCGTTAAGCAGCAGAGGAGGAGCGAGCCGGAACATCAAATACCTTTCGAAAGGAGGCCACAAATTCAGGGTAATTTGAAATCACAGGTTTATTAGTCTCCCACAAGGGATTAGCCCAGGCAAGAGCTGTGTCAGAGTAATGAGATGAGAAATCCCACCTTAGCTCTGTCAGAGGGAAACGCCTGAGGTAACATCTCAAAGTAAATGCCCACCTGGTTCAAAAACCCTCTGCACTAAATAGGATCGCCTCCATATCGCTATGGTAGAGGTGCAGAAACTGGACATGCTCCTGGTAGGCATAGGTGCAGCAGTGGAAACAGGAGCAAGCCATAACTTGCGGGACACTTTGGTCTAATGTGCAGTGCGAGTCAGCAGGGTTTGCAGGGCTAGTGCAAATTGATCCCAAGCGGGGATCCTGTACATCCATCCTTGAAAATGATGGCAGGTAAAGGTGGATAATTAGCACCATCAGGATTCATGGCCTTTAACGTAATGTCAGGGTGCCAGGAATCAGACTGAGAGAAGAAGTGCAAAAATAATCACACCTTTATTAATAGCAAAAAATAATAAAAAGTCAAGTCAAAAAACAAGCCAGGAGTCAAAACCAGAGCTTTTAGTCAGACGAGCCCGAGTCAGGAGCCAGAAGTGAAACAGTCAGTTGAGCCGGAATCAGGAACAAGGGAAACAGCAGAGTCAGGAACAAGCCAGGGATCCAGTAACCAGGAAGTACGTCAGGCCAGCCAGGTATACACAGGAGCTCTCACAACGGGTCTGAAACAACGCAAAGCAAAGCATACTGAACAGAGGCCCTTTTAAATAATAAATTACATCACAATTCTGAGACTGCAATCCTGTTTCACACGGATGATGCACACCAGTCTGGCCATAAAAAGGAAGTGCAGGAAATGAGCAGCATCCCCCACAATGCACCATAGTCATTAAGAGAGGTGAGTAAAATGGCTGCCAGCAGCACATGTCAAACAAAACAGGGAAAATCCTGACTATCACTATATGAAACCAAATGTAAAGATGTGTACTTGGAAATCAAAATCCTATGGGATTCTTACATAGCAGACAAATTTAAGAAGCTCCGCTAACCATACACACTCCCCACAACCAACAGAACCAGTGGTTGCGTGACCGAGATTCTGTTCGTACTCAAAAGCCCTAGTGCCTATATCTGCGGCATTCTTGCATCTGTCACCTGATGAATCTAATATCAAAGCTATTTCTTAACTTTTGTTATTTCATTTGTTTGGTTTACGGTTTGTTTTATTGATTAACGATACCTGTAAAATTTTAAATATATATGTGTATAATTTCATGCTTATAATCAATAAAAACATTTATAACAAAAACCCCAGATATGCAGCTTCACCTCATTGCTGCTTCTGTATAAGATTAAATCGCAATTGCTTTTACATAAGTTTCTCGCAAGAAAAATTAGCGTGTTTGCTTGCTGGCGTAAGAAAGAGCAGGAATTAAAGACCAGAATAGATTTACAGCAAGTAAGACCCCTGAACAGACGTACTTACCACGCCCACTAGTTGATCCAGATCATTCTGGATGTTTTGTGAGCCCTTACACGACACGGTGTATGAATAAACAATACTTTACTTTGCTTCAAACTTTGTTGACTATTTAATTTAAAAGAGTGCTGGAATTCCCAATCTTTTAAGGTGACTTGTATCAAAAAAGCACCTCAATCTTTCTTTGTATTAGGTATGTGTGTGTGTGTGTGTGTGTGTGTGTGTGTATATATGTGTGTGTGTGTGTGTAGTATGTGTATATATATATATATATATATATATATATATCACACTGTGTGGAACAGCATATTGAGTTCCACTGTGAGAGCCGAAAACCGGAAGTTGTGATACGTCACTTCCGGTTTTCGGCGATAATCTTCAATATACAAAATTGTTACAAAATAGAATAACATACTTTTCGCATAAGTGAATCCACACTCTATTTCGTGATGCAAATAAGCATAATGTAAGTGTGTATGAACTCGTCATGCAGTGTAACGAACAGGCCAATCATGTGTGAGTGTGTACATAGATCGTCATAGTGACAGTTGTCATAGTAGCAGTAAACAACACTGCCAGGTGCTAAAGTATAGGCAACAACCTGAAAATAGACAAGGAACATATTGATATAATATGTATATAGTAAAGTGAGAACCTTTAGTTCTATAGGCTTGTCACTAATAAATAAAAATTAAAAAGTAACTTATGGGAATTGTTGCGTAGCTTTAACTAGTAACGCTGTGACAAATTAAAAGCAGCTACTTGGGAAAATCATAAGTGGTATGCTAAAAAGCGTCAGATCATGAGTTAGCCACCTTTTTAAACAGCATCTGATCCAGGGATATGAAATTTTTGGATATAATAGTGGCATATGTTTAGATATATAATAAAAGGGTATCCATCAATCTCAGGTCAGCATGGCAGAATTCATTTAATATACAGACCTAGAGATACATGAAAGTATGCGTATATTCACGATCAATCTGCAATAGTGTATGGAATGGGGAACATTCATTCTTTGTGTCCACATATGTCAAGCCTAACTAGGCTACAAAATTAGACTGTCCAACCAGCACCCCCGCTGTGCCAGAGGGGTATGTGTGATGAAGATGATCCATAATGTTGCAGATTGATCTTGAATATACGCATACTTTCACGTATCTACCTAGGTCTGTTATATAAATGAATTCTGCCATGCTGACCTGAGATTGATGGATACCCTTTTATTATATATCTAAACATATGCCACTATTTGTATCCAAAAAATTTCATATCCCTGGATCAGATGGCTGTTTAAAAGGTGGCTAACTCATGATCTGACGCTTTTTAGCATACCACTTATGATTTTCCCAAGTAGCTGCTTTTAATTTGTCACAGCGTTAATAGTTAAAGCTACGCAACAATTCCCATAAGTTACTTTTTAATTTTTATTTATTAGTGACAAGCCTATACAACTAAAGGTTCTCACTTTACTATATACATATTATATCAATATGTTCCTTGTCTATTTTCAGGTTGTTGCCTATACTTTAGCACCTGGCAGTGTTGTTTTACTGCTACTATGACAACTGTCACTATGACGATCTATGTACACACTCACACATGATTGGCCTGTTCGTTACACTGCATGACGAGTTCATACACACTTACATTATGCTTATTTGCATCATGAAATAGAGTGTGGATTCATTTATGCAAAAAGTATGTAATTCTATTTTGTAACAATTTTTGTATATTGAAGATTATCGACGAAAACCGGAAGTGACGTATCACAACTTCCGGTTTCGGCTCTCACAGTGGAACGCAATATGCGTTCCACACTCGAAATTTTGGCGCACTTTAGGAGGGCACTAGGTTTGTGTTTGTTGTATGAATTATTACACTATAAAAGGTTTGATTTATGTCCTTGGTTGTATGCTGATGAAGCGGGTTGTGAACCCCGAAAACGTTCCAACATTAAATAGTGTTTTTTTTGTGAAAGTCATGTGAGTGTATCCTTTTTTGTGTGTGTATATGTGTGTGTGTGTGGATGTGTATATGTATGTATGTGTATATAGATATATATAGATAGTATATATATATATATATATATAGATATATTTATATATATATTATATATATATAGATATATATATATATATATATTAGAGAGGGGTAGGCTATTTATGCCAGTGAGTATATAATTTCTGCTTAAATTGCTATATGAAACTAGCTACCAAAATCAGAGACCCATTCTACTTTACCTTTAATATTATCATTTCTTGTAGAAACTGTTTACACTGGGTTGTAATTGATTTTTTTTTTTTTTTTGCAGCTTGGTGTTGATGTCCTTCACATATGTTTACCACTAGAAAGACGTGATGAAGAAGTAAGTGCTTGTGTTTTTTATTTAAGTATTTACCCTTAAATTTTAAAATTTCAACTGATCATCTATTTATAATAATTGTAAGGTGCAAAGTCATCCCATGAGAAATAATTGTATTTTCTTTCCATACGGCAGGTAGAGTCCACAACTTCATTCCTTACTGTTGGGGAAATACAGCACCTGGCCACCAGGAGGAGACAGACACCCCAGCCAAAGACTTAAATATCCCTCCCACTTCCCCTTTCCTCCTGTCATTCTTTGCCTTTCGTCACTAGAGGAGGTGGCAGAGAAGTGTCAGAAGATTCGGATAAGTCCTATAATGGGTATACTCACTTCAAGAGAGGACTGGAGTTTAAAGTAATCATATAAACCTCTGTGAGAGTATTGATGAAAGTTAGTCTGGAGATGCAGGTAACGTTTTTCTGCGAAGCCATCCAGACTGTTGGCTAACAACTCCTGAGCAATTAGTGTTGACGAGTTTCACTGCTTGCTTTTATTCACTAAAGTCCTTGTCAGAAGCGTTGCTACAAGGCTGTATCTGTTCCACTATAGCAGGGACTACTGTATAGGGTCACACTGTGACTCCTTTATACCTCAATAGGGTCAGGGGTTAATATCTCCTTTTGAGAGACTATTGGGAACAGTCATGGGGATTTTTATGAACTGCATTAGGTTTGGGCTCATAAGACTGTGTGCTTTTGGTTTTGGAACAAACAGGTTTTACTTTAGTTTTTGAGTGTTGCACAGCTCATATTAGCTTAACACTCTTTTACATTGCAGAGGAAGTCCTGTCTTGCGCACAACCTGACTGGATGCGGTCTCTTTCACTTCCTTGCACTCCTGATAGATCGTTTTCCGGATAATTTGTCTGGGTCTAAGAGGTGGTGAGTGCCCCAGCCATTGGGATATGTAAAGGTGCCTTTTTATATTAAAAATGCTTTGTTTTTTTGTAACCTTCCCCCCCCCCCATATATCGGATTACCTACCAAACTATGGAGGATTCTGATACTACGTTAGAGGGTTCCATTCCTTCTGCAGTGAATAATACCTGTTTCTATTGTGAGGAGGCTGTGGTTTTTCCCACTTGCTCAATTTTGTTGCAATTGCCTAAGCACTGTGCTAAGTCTGTTAATACCCATAGCGCAATTAGTCCCACTGAGTCATCAACCTCTCAGGATTCTACAACCCGAGAAATATCTGCCCTGTCTACTCAAACCGCTTCACATGCAGTTCCCCGCGGCACAGCTATTTCTCCCTCTGGAGGGGGCCTTTTTCCTGTAGACTTACCGCGCAGCTACAATCGGTATCTGCAGCCCTGTGTGCCCTACCTATCTCTGGGAAACGTAAGAGAAAGGTTAAACACAGTTCTCCCAACTTAGTCATCTAAATTCCTTTCGGATCTAGCCTGTATGTCTCAGCTATCTGAGGATGAGTTAACCTCTGTAGTGTCAGAGGGTGAACTTTTTGAGGCGTAGACTTCTGTTACTAAGTCCCCTCCAGCGGAGGAACCTTCCTTTTTAATAAAAATTGCAAATGTTCATTTTTAAATCCTAAAAGAGGTCCTGTCTACACTAGAGGTTCCAGAGGCTAAGCTCCCTAAGGAACCTAAGATCTCTGTTAGACAGGGTTTATGAGGACAGGAAGGTGCCACAGACTTTTACTGTACCAGTTCGTATGGCAAACATTATTAGTAACGAATTGGAAAGAATCGGAACTTCCTTTTCTCCCTCTGCAACTTTTAAGTTGTTGTTCCCGGTCCCTGATTTTCAATTAGAATTGTGGGGTTCCATCCCTAAGGTGGATGGCGCCATTTTGACACTAGCTAAGCATACGACTATACACCTGGAGGATAGTTTTTCTTTTAGAGAGCCTATGGACAATAAATTGGAAGCCTTCCTGAGGGGAATGTTCCAACACATAGGATTTTTATTCCAACCAATGGCAGCAGTAGCTGCGGTGGCTGGAGCAGCTACCTATTGGTGCGAGACTCTGTCTGAACTTATTGAGGTGGAATCTCCCCTTGAAGATATTCAGGAGAGAATTAAGGCATTAAGAGTAGCTAACTCCATCTGTTATGATTATATATTATTATATATATTACATGCCTGAACCCAAAGGGCCTCAGGTTTTGCGGTGCTAGCCCGCCGGCTCTCTGGTTGAAGTCTTGGTCTGCGGATATGACTTCTAAATCCAGGTTGCTTTCTCATCCCTTCAAGGGGAAGATCTTATTTGGACCGGGTCTGGACTCCATCATTTTCACAGTTACTGGAAGGAAAGGAGCCTTCCTACCATAAGAAGAACAGACTTAAGGGGCGTCAGTCCTCGAGTTTTTCTTTCATTCGAATAAGTCCCAACGATCTCAATCCTCATCCAAGCTTGAGCAGGCCAAGAGTACTTGGAAGATGGCTCAGTCTTGGAACAAGTCCAAACAGACAAAGAAGCCCACCGATAACAAATCGGCATGAAGGGGTGGCCCCCGATCTGGGATCAGATCGAGTAGGGGGCAGATCTGTCGCTTTTCTCAGATGCATGGTTTCAGGATGTTCTGGTGGTCATATCTCAGGGAGATACTGAGATAGGATTCAAATCTCATCCGCCAAGGGGCAGATTCCTACCTTCCAGACTGTCTACAAGGCCAAAGAAGAGGACTGTCTTTTTAGGTTGCGTACAGGATCTAGTCTCTTTAGGAGTTATTGCCCCAGTGACTGCATCAGAAAGAAGTCTGGGGTTTTATTCAAACCTCTTTGTGGTTACCAAGAAGGAGGGAACTTTTCACCCAATTCTGGACTTGAAGTGTCTAAACAAATTTCTAAGTGTCCCCTCCTTCAAGATGGAGACAATAAGATCTATCCTTCCCCTGGTTCAGGAAGGGCAGTTTATGACGACCATAGATCTGAAGGATGCATGCCTTCACGTTCCGATACCAAGGAACATTTTCAGTTCCTGAGGTTTGCATTACTGGACCAGCACTTCCAGTTCATAGCTCTGCAGTTTTGGCTTAGCTACTGCTCCAAGAATATTAACAAAGGTTCTGGAGGCTCTTCTTGCGGGTGCTAGAACACGAGGTATTGCAATAGCACCTTACCTGGACGATATCTTGGTACAGGCACCATCTTTTCGTCTAGCAATTAGAATTTCTTCTGTCTTCTTCGGTCACAATGGATGGAAGATAAACTTGGAAAAGAGTTCTTACTCCAAATACCAGAGTAAATTTCCTGGGCACGGTTATAGACTCGGTGTCCATGAAGATCTTTCTAACAGATCAGAGACATTGCAAGCTAACAGCATGTCTTGCCCTCCTGGCCTCCTTGAGACCTTTGGTGGCCCATTGTATGGAGGTGATTGGACTCATGGTGTCTTGTATGGACATCATTCCCTTTGCCAGATTCCATCTCATACCCTTACAGCTATGCATGCTGAGACAATGGAACGGCGACCAGCTCTGTCAAGATCACCTGTCCCAAGGCACATGCTACATGCTTCTTGAGACCCGTCCTGGGAGATTGAGGCCAGGTCTCTCCGGTTGGGAGCCGTTTGGGGTGCCCGAAGGGCACAGGGTCTGTGGACTCAGTAGGAGTCCACTTTGCCGATCAATATATTGGAACTTCGAGCAATCTTCAATGCTCTGAAGGCTTGGCCCCCTCTGGGTTCGTCCCAGTTTATCAGATTCTAATCAGACAATATAACTTTGGTAGTCTACATCAACCATTAGGGAGGAACGAGGAGTTCCTATGCGATGAGGGAGGTTTCTCAGATCTTGAATGGGTGGAGACCCACAACTGTATGCTGTCAGCGATCCAGATTCCGGGTGTGGACAACTGGGAAGTAGACTTCCTTAGCAGGCAATCCTTTCACCTGGGGGAATGGTCTCTCCACCCCGAGGTATTTGCAGAGATATGCAGCAGATGGGGGACACCGGAGATGGACCATATGGCCTCCCGTCTCAATCCCGAACTACACAGGTGTGGGTCGAGATTGAGGGACCCTCAAGCAGAACTAATAGATGCTCTGGCAGTTCCTTGGATGTTCAGACTCATATCTATTTCTCTTGTAAGGTTTATCCAGTCCACGGATCATCCATTACTTGTGGGATATTTATTCCCAACAGGAAGTTGCAAGAGGACACCCACAGCAGAGCTGCTATATAGCTCCTCCCCTAACTGCCATATCCAGTCATTCTCTTGCAACTCTCAACACGCATGGAGGTAGTAAGAGAGAGTGGTGTAATATAGTTAGTTTTTTATCTTCAATCAAAAGTTTGTTATTTTAAATGGTACCGGAGTTGTACTATTTTATCCCAGGCAGTAAATAGAAGAAGAATCTGCCTGAGTTTTCTATGATCTTAGCAGCTTGTAACTAAGATCCATTGCTGTTCTCACATATGTCTGAGGAGAGAGGTAACTTCAGCGGGAGAATGGCGTGCAAGTTACTCTGCTATGAGGTATGTGCAGTTACAATTTTTTCTAGAAATGGAAAATGCTAAAAAATGCTGCTGATACCGGATTAATGTAAGTTAAGCCTGAATACAGTGATTTAATAGCGACTGGTATCATGCTTACTCTCAGGGGTAATACCCTTATAAAATTGCAATATAAAACGTTTGCTGGCATGTTTAATCGTTTTTATATATGCTTTGGTGATGAAACTTTATTGGGGGCCTAGTTTTCTCCTGTTAAGTGTAGTCAGTCCACGGGTCATCATTACTTCTGGGATATTAACTCCTCCCCAACAGGAAGTGCAAGAGGATCACCCAAGCAGAGCTGCTATATAGCTCCTCCCCTCTACGTCACACCCAGTCATTCTCTTGCACCCAACTAATAGATAGGATGTGTGAGAGGACTGTGGTGATTATACTTAGTTTTTATATCTTCAATCAAAAGTTTGTTATTTTAAAACAGCACCGGAGTGTGTTGTTCCTTCTCAGGTAGAATTTGAAGAAGAATCTACCTGAGTTTTTGGATGATTTTAGCCGGCGTAGCTAAGATTCATTTTGCTGTTCTCGGCCATTCTGAGGAGTGAGGTAAACTTCAGATCAGGGGACAGCGGGCAGGTTCACCTGCAAAGAGGTATGTTGCAGTATATTATTTTCTGAGGAATGGAATTGACTGAGAAAATACTGCCAATACCGATATAATGTAAGTTCAGCCTTAAATGCAGTAGTAGCAACTGGTATCAGGCTGTTATGTATATATGTGTACACTTCAGTATTCTGGGGAATGGCACTTCACTGGGATAATACTATATGCATATAATTTTTAGCCTAACTTGCAGTGGGAACGTCTAGCAACAGGCTGTTTAATGACATTTCATGTTATTTGATTTTAAACGTTTTTGCTGGCATGCTAAATTGTTTAATTATCTGAGGTACTGGGTGAAAAATTGTTTTGGGCACTGTTTTTTCCACTTGGCTGTCGTTTATTTTAATTTTAAGACAGTTTACTGAACTTCCCTCACTGCTGTGTGTGAGGGGGAGGGGGCCTATTTTGGCGCTTTTGCTACGCATCAAAAATTCAGTCAAAAGTCTGTTTCTCTCCCTGCATGATCCGGATCGTCTCTACAGAGCTCAAGGGTCTTCAAAAATTATTTTGAGGGAGGTAATCACTCACAGCAGACCTGTGAGATTGTGCTTTGACTGTGATAAAAAACGTTTATATTTTGTACATTTTTTTCTGCTATTAAGGGTTAGTTATCCATTACTAATGGGGGCAATCCTTTGCTAAATTTATGCCTTTACCGGGAAAAATTTGGGTTTTATAATTTCTCCGGTTCATTGTTATTCAACTGTCATAATTTTTTTCTGTGCTTCTTAAAGGCACAGTGCGTTTTTCATATTACTTGTAAATTGAGTGAAAAGTATTTCCAAGCTTGCTAGTTTAATTGCTAGTTTGTTAAACATGTCTGACTCAGAGGAATATCTCTGTGCTATATGTGCAAAAGCCAAGGTGGAGCCCAATAGAAATTTATGTACTAATTGCATTGATGCTACTTTAAATAAAAGTCATTCTGTACAAATTGAACATCATTCACCAAACAACGAGGGGGAAGTTATGCCGACTAACTTGCCTCACGTGTCAGTACCTGCATCTCCCGCTCGGGAGGTGCGTGATATTGTAACGCTGGGTACTTCAGGGCGGCCATTACAAATCACACTACAGGACATGGCTAATGTTATGACTGAAGTTTTGTCTAAATTACCAGAACTTAGAGGTAAGCGAGATCACTCTGGGGTGAGAACAGAGTGCGCTGATAATATTAGGGCCATGTCAGATACTGCGTCACAATTTGCAGAACATGAGGACGGAGAGCTTCATTCTGCGGGTGACTGATCTGATCCAAATAAACTGGATTCAGACATTTCAAAGTTTAAGCTGGAAAACCTCTGTGTATTACTAGGGGAGGTGTTAGCGGCTCTGAATGATTGTAACACAGTTGCAATACCAGAGAAAATGTGTAGGTTGGATAAATATTTTGCGGGTACCGTCGAGTACTGACGTTTTTCCTATACCTAAGAGACTTACTGAAATTGTTACTAAGGAGTGGGATAGACCCGGTGTGCCTTTCTCACCACCTCCTATATTCAGAAAGATGTTTCCAATAGACGCCACCACACGGGACTTATGGCAAACGGTCCCTAAGGTGGAGGGAGCAGTTTCTACTTTAGCTAAGCGTACCACTATCCCGGTGGAGGATAGCTGTGCCTTTTCAGATCCAATGGATACAAAGTTAGAGGGTTACCTTAAGAAAATGTTTGTTCAACAAGGTTTTATATTGCAACCCCTTGCATGCATTGCGCCTGTCACGGCTGCAGCAGCATTTTGGTTTGAGTCTCTGGAAGAGACCCTTGACTCAGCTCCATTAGATGAGATTACACACAAGCTTAAAACCCTTAAGCTAGCTAATTCATTTATTTCTGATGCCGTAGTACATTTAACTAAACTTACGGCTAAGAATTCCGGATTCGCCATTCAGGCGCGCAGAGCGCTGTGGCTAAAATCCTGGTCAGCTGATGTTACTTCTAAATCTAAATTACTTAACATACCTTTCAAAGGGCAGACCTTATTCGGGCCCGGTTTGAAAGAAATTATCGCTGACATTACAGGAGGTAAAGGCCATGCCCTGCCTCAAAGACATAGCCAAACCTAGGGCTAGACAGTCTAATTTTCGTGCCTTTCGTAACTTCAAGGCAGGAGCAGCATCAACTTCCTCTGCACCAAAACAGGAAGGAGCTGTTGCTCGCTACAGACAAGGCTGGAAACCTAACCAGTCCTGGAACAAGGGCAAGCAGGCCAGAAAACCTGCTGCTGCCCCTAAGACATCATGAATTGAGGGCCCCTGATCCGGGAACGGATCTAGTGGGGGGCAGACTTTCTCTCTTCGCCCAGGCTTGGGCAAGAGATGTCCAGGATCCCTGGGCGTTAGAGATCATATCTCAGGGATATCTTCTGGACTTCAAAGCCTCTCCCCCAAAAGGGAGATTTCATCTTTCAAGGTTGTCAACAAACCAGATAAAGAAAGAGGCGTTTCTATGCTGTGTACAAGATCTTTTACTAATGGGAGTGATCCATCCGGTTCCGCGGTCGGAACACGGACAAGGGTTTTACTCAAATCTGTTTGTGGTTCCCAAGAAAGAAGGAACCTTCAGACCAATCTTGGATTTAAAGATCCTAAACAAATTCCTAAGAGTTCCATCGTTCAAAATGGAAACTATTCGGACAATCTTACCCATGATCCAAAAGGGTCAGTACATGACCACAGTGGATTTAAAGGATGCCTACCTTCATATACCGATTCACAAAGATCATTACCGGTATCTAAGGTTTGCCTTCCTAGACAGGCATTACCAGTTTGTAGCTCTTCCATTCGGGTTGGCTACGGCTCCAAGAATCTTCACAAAGGTTCTGGGCTCTCTTCTGGCGGTACTAAGACCGCGAGGAATTTCGGTGGCTCCGTACCTAGACGACATTCTGATACAAGCGTCAAGCTTTCAAACTGCCAAGTCTCATACAGAGTTAGTACTGGCATTTCTAAGGTCGCATGGGTGGAAGGTGAACGAAGAGAAGAGTTCTCTCTTACCACTCACAAGAGTTCCCTTCTTGGGGACTCTTATAGATTCTGTAGAAATGAAGATTTACCTGACAGAAGACAGGTTAACAAAGCTTCAAAATGCTTGCCGTGTCCTTCATTCCATTCAACACCCGTCAGTGGCTCAATGCATGGAGGTAATCGGCTTAATGGTAGCGGCAATGGACATAGTACCCTTTGCACGCCTACATCTCAGACCGCTGCAATTGTGCATGCTAAGTCAGTGGAATGGGGATTACTCAGATTTGTCCCCTACTCTGAATCTGGATCAAGAGACCAGAAATTCTCTTCTATGGTGGCTTTCTCGGCCACATCTGTCCAGGGGGATGCCATTCAGCAGACCAGATTGGACAATTGTAACAACAGACGCCAGCCTACTAGGTTGGGGCGCTGTCTGGAATTCCCTGAAGGCTCAGGGATCATGGACTCAGGAGGAGAGTCTCCTTCCAATAAACATTCTGGAATTGAGAGCAGTTCTTAATGCCCTTCTGGCCTGGCCTCCGTTAACAACTCGGGGGTTCATCAGGTTTCAGTCGGGCAACATCACGACTGTAGCTTACATCAACCATCAAGGAGGGACAAGAAGCTCCCTAGCGATGATGGAAGTATCAAAGATAATTCGCTGGGCAGAGTCTCACTCTTGCCACCTGTCAGCGATCCACATTCCTGGAGTGGAGAACTGGGAGGCGGATTTCCTAAGTCGTCAGACTTTTCATCCGGGGGAGTGGGAACTTCATCCGGAGGTCTTTGCCCAAATACTTCGACTTTGGGGCAAACCAGAGATAGATCTCATGGCGTCTCGCCAGAGCGCCAAGCTTCCTTGTTACGGGTCCAGGTCCAGGGACCCGGGAGCGGTCCTGGTAGATGCTTTGACAGCACCTTGGACCTTCGGGGTGGCCTATGTGTTTCCACCCTTCCTGATGCTTCCTCGATTGATTGCCAGGATCAAACAGGAAAGAGCATCGGTAATTCTAATAGCGCCTGCGTGGCCACGCAGGACCTGGTATGCAGATCTAGTGGACATGTCATCCTGTCCACCTTGGTCTCTGCCGTCCACCTTGGTCTCTGCCTCTGAGACAGGACCTTCTAATTCAGGGTCCTTTCAAACATCAAAATCTAATTTCTCTGAAGCTGACTGCTTGGAAATTGAACGCTTGATTTTATCAAAGCGTGGTTTTTCGGAGTCAGTTATTGATACCTTAATACAGGCTAGGAAACCTGTTACCAGAAAGATTTACCATAAAATATGGCGTAAATACTTACATTGGTGCGAATCCAAGAGTTACTCATGGAGTAAGGTTAGGATTCCTAGGATATTGTCTTTTCTACAAGAGGGTTTAGAAAAGGGTTTATCTGCTAGTTCCTTAAAGGGACAGATCTCAGCTCTGTCCATTCTTTTACACAAACGTCTGTCAGAAGTTCCAGACGTTCAGGCTTTTTGCCAGGCTTTGGCCAGGATTAAGCCTGTGTTTAAAACTGTTGCTCCACCATGGAGCTTAAATTTAGTTCTTAACGTTTTACAGGGTGTTCCGTTTGAACCCCTTCATTCCATTGATATCAAGCTGTTATCTTGGAAAGTTCTGTTTTTAATGGCTATTTCCTCGGCTCGTAGAGTCTCTGAGTTATCAGCCTTACATTGTGATTCTCCGTATCTGATTTTTCATTCAGATAAGGTAGTTCTGCGTACTAAACCTGGGTTCTAACCTAAGGTTGTCACTAACAAGAATATCAATCAAGAGATTGTTGTGCCATCATTGTGTCCTAATCCTTCTTCAAAGAAGGAACGACTTCTGCACAATCTAGATGTAGTCCGTGCCCTGAAATTTTATTTACAGGCAACTAAAGATTTTCGCCAAACTTCTTCCCTGTTTGTCGTTTATTCTGGACAGAGGAGAGGTCAAAAAGCTTCTGCTACCTCTCTCTTTTTGGCTTCGTAGCATAATACGTTTAGCCTATGAGACTGCTGGACAGCAGCCTCCTGAAAGAATTACAGCTCATTCCACTAGAGCTGTGGCTTCCACTTGGGCCTTTAAGAACGAGGCCTCTGTTGAACAGATTTGCAAGGCTGCAACTTGGTCTTCTCTTCATACTTTTTCCAAATTTTACAAATTTGACACTTTTGCTTCTTCGGAGGCTGTTTTTTGGGAGAAAGGTTCTTCAGGCAGTGGTCCCTTCCGTATAAAGATCCTGCCTGTCCCTCCCGTCATCCGTGTACTTTAGCTTTGGTATTGGTATCCCAGAAGTAATGATGACCCGTGGACTGACTACACTTAACAGGAGAAAACATAATTTATGCTTACCTGATAAATTCCTTTCTCCTGTAGTGTAGTCAGTCCACGGCCCGCCCTGTTTTTTATGGCAGGTCTAAATTTTTAAATTATACTCCAGTCACCACTGCACCCTATAGTTTCTCCTTTCTCGTTTGGTTCTCGGTCGAATGACTGGGTGTGACGTAGAGGGGAGGAGCTATATAGCAGCTCTGCTTGGGTGATCCTCTTGCACTTCCTGTTGGGGAGGAGTTAATATCCCAGAAGTAATGATGACCCGTGGACTGACTACACTACAGGAGAAAGGAATTTATCAGGTAAGCATAAATTATGTTTTTTTCCACATGGCTGGCTTAAATTTTGCCTACAAACAGTTTCCTGAGGCTTTCCACTGTTGTAGTATTAGTGGGAGGGGCCTATTTTAGCGCTTTTTTGCACAGTTAAAATTACAGACTGAGACATTCAGCTTCCCTCAGCAGTCCCCTGAATGCTATAGGACATCTCTAAAGGGCTCAAAAGGCTTCCAATATCGTTTATGGGGAAGGTAGGGCCACAGCACAGCTGTGGCAGTTTGTTGTGACTGTTAAACGTCTATTTTGTTTTTTGATCCGTTTTTTGCATTAAGGGGTTAATCATCCATTTGCAAGTGGGTGCAATGCTCTGTTAGCTTATTACATACACTGTAAAAATTTCGATTGATTTACTGCCTTTTTTCACTGTTTTTCAAATTTTGACAAAATTTGTTTCTCTTAAAGGCACAGTACCGTTTTTTATATTTGCTTGTTAACTTGATTTAAAGTGTTTTCCAAGCTTGTTAGTCTCATTGCTAGTCTGTACAAACATGTCTGACATAGAGGAAACTCCTTGTTCATTATGTTTAAAAGCCATGGTGGAACCCCCTCTTAGAATGTGTACCAAATGTACTGATTTCACTTTAAGCAATAAAGATAATTTTTTGTTTTTAAAAAATTTATCACCAGAGGATTCTGACGAGGGGGAAGTTATGCCGACTAACTCTCCCCACGTGTCAGACCCTTTGACTCCCGCTCAAGAGACTCATGCTCAAATGGCGCCAAGTACATCAAGGGCGCCCATAGCGTTTACTTTACAAGACATGGCGGCAGTCATGGATAATACACTGTCAGCGGTATTAGCCAGACTACCTGAATTTAAAGGAAAGCGAGATAGCTCTGGGGTTAGACCTAATACAGAGCATACAGACGCTTTAAGAACCATGTCTGATACTGCCTCACAATATGCAGAAGCTGAGGAAGGGGAGCTTCAGTCTGTGGGTGATATTTCTGACTCAGGGAAGATGATTCAACCTGATTCTGATATTTCTACATTTAAATTTAAGCTTGAGAACCTCCGCGTGTTGCTCAGGGAGGTTTTAGCTGCTCTGAATGACTGTGATACAATTGCAGTTCCAGAGAAATTGTGTAGACTGGATAAATACTATGCAGTGCCGGTGTGTACTGATGTTTTTCCAGTACCTAAAAGGTTTACAGAAATTATTAATAAGGAATGGGATAGACCAGGTGTGCCGTTCTCTTCCCCTCCTATTTTTAGAAAAATGTTTCCAATAGACGCCACCACACGGGACTTATGGTAGACAGTGCCTAAGGTGGAGGGAGCAGTTTCTACTCTAGCAAAGCGTACTACTATCCCTGTCGAGGACAGTTGTGCTTTTTTAGATCCAATGGATAAGAAATTAGAAGGTTACCTTAAGAAAATGTTTATTCAACAAGGTTTTATCCTACAGCCCCTTGCATGCATTGCTTCTGTCACTGCTGCTGCGGCGTTCTGGTTTGAGTCTCTGGAAGAGGCTTTACAGGAAGCGACTCCATTGGATGACATACTGGGCAAGCTTAGAGCACTTAAGCTAGCCAATTCTTTTGTTTCTGATGCCATTGTTCATTTGACTAAACTAACGGCTAAGAATTCTGGTTTTGCTATACAGGCGCGCAGGGCGCTATGGCTTAAATCATGGTCAGCTGCCATGACTTCAAAATATAAGCTACTTCATATTCCCTTCAAGGGGCAGACCCTATTCGGGCCTCGTTTGAAGGAGATTATTGCTGATATCACTGGAGGAAAAGGTCATGCCCTTCCTCAGGACAGGTCCAAATCAAGGGCCAAACAGTCTAATTTTAGTGCCTTTCGAAACTTCAAGGCAGGTGCGGCATCAACTTCCTCTAATGAAAAACAAGAGGGAACTTTTGCTCAGTCCAAGACGGTCTTGAGACCAAACCTGACCTGGAACAAAGGGAAGCAGGCCAAAAAGCCTGCTACTGCCTCTAAGACAGCATGAAGGAACGGCCCCCTATCCGGTAACTGATCTAGTAGGGGGCAGACTTTCACTCTTCGCCCAGGCGTGGGCAAGAGATGCCCAGGATCCCTGGGCGTTGGAAATTATATCCCAGGGATATCTTCTGGACTTCAAAGCTTCCCCCCCAAAAAGGGAGATTTCACCTTTCACAATTATCTGCAAACCAGATAAAGAGAGAGGCATTCTTACACTGTGTATGAGACCTCCTAGTTATGGGAGTGATCCATCCAGTTCCAAAGGAGGAACAGGGACAGAGTTTTTACTCAAATCTGTTTGTGGTTCCCAAAAAAGAGGGAACCTTCAGACCAATTTTGGATCTAAAGATCTTAAACAAATTCCTCAGGATTCCATCATTCAAGATGGAGACTATTCGTACCATCCTACCTATGATCCAGGAGGGTCAATATATGACTACAGTGGATTTGAAGGATGCTTATCTTCACATTCAGATACACAAAGATCATCATCGGTTTCTCAGGTTTGCCTTCCTAGACAGGCATTACCAGTTTGTAGCTCTTCCCTTTGGATTAGCTACAGCCCCAAGAATCTTTACGAAGGTTCTGGGGTCGCTTCTGGCGGTCCTAAAGCCGCGGGGCATAGCAGTGGCCCCTTATTTAGACGACATCCTGATACAGGCGTCAAACTTCCAAATTGCCAAGTCTCATACGACGTAGTACTGGCATTTCTGAGATTGCATGGGTGGAAAGTGAACGAGGAAGAGAGTTCTCTATCCCCACTCACAAGAGTTTCCTTCCTAGGGACTCTTATAGATTCTGTAGAAATGAAAATTTACCTGACGGAGTCCAGGTTATCAAAGCTTCTAAATTCCTGCCGTGTTCTTCATTCCATTCCGCGCCCTTCGGTGGCTCAGTGCATGGAAGTAATCGGCTTAATGGTAGCGGCGATGGACATAGTGCCGTTTGCACGCCTACATCTCAGACCGCTGCAACTATGCATGCTCAGTCAGTGGAACAGGGATTACACAGATTTGTCCCCTCTACTAAATCTGGATCAAGAGACCAGAGATTCTCTTCTCTGGTGGCTATCTCGGGTCCATCTGTCCAAAAGTATGACCTTTCGCAGGCCAGATTGGACAATTGTAACAACAGATGCCAGCCTTCTAGGTTGGGGTGCAGTCTGGAACTCCCTGAAGGCTCAGGGATCGTGGACTCAGGAGGAGACACTCCTTCCAATAAATATTCTGGAACTGAGAGCGATATTCATTGCTCTTCAGGCTTGGCCTCAGTTAGCAACTCTGAGGTACATCAGATTTCAGTCGGACAACATCACGACTGTGGCTTACATCAACCATCAAGGGGGAACAGAAGTTCCCTAGCGATGTTAGAAGTCTCAAAGATAATTCGCTGGGCAGAGACTCACTCTTGCCACCTATCAGCTATCCATATCCCAGGTGTAGAGAACTGGGAGACGGATTTTCTAAGTCGTCACACTTTTCATCCGGGAGAGTGGGAACTCCATCCGGAGGTGTTAGCACAATTGATTCATCGTTGGGGCAAACCAGAACTGGATCTCATGGCGTCTCGCCGGAACACCAAGCTTCCACCGTTTCCTCTGCTCCCTCGACTGATTGCCAAGATCAAGCAGGAGAAAGCATCAGTGATTTTGATAGCGCCTGCGTGGCCACGCAGGACCTGGTATGCAGAGCTGGTGGACATGTCATCCTTTCCACCATGGACTCTGCCTCTGAGACAGGACCCTCTACTTCAGGGTCCTTTCAACCATCCAAATCTAATTTCTCTGAGACTGACTGCCTGGAGATTGAACGCTTGATTTTATCAAAGCGTGGCTTCTCCGAGTCAGTCATTGATACCTTAATACAGGCACGAAAGCCTGTCACCAGGAAAATTTAACATAAGATATGGCGTAAATATCTTTATTGGTGTGAATCCAAGGGTTACTCATGGAGTAAGGTCAGGATTCCCAAGATATTATCTTTACTCCAAGATGGTTTGGAAAAAGGATTGTCAGCTAGTTCCTTAAAAGGACAGATTTCTACTCCTGTCTATTCTTTGCACAAGCGTCTGGCAGATGTTCCAGACGGTCAGGCATTTTGTCAGGCTTTGATTAGAATCAAGCCTGTGTTTAAACCTGTTGCTCCGCCATGGAGCTTAAATCTGGTTCTTAAGGTTCTTCAAGGAGTTCCGTTTGAACCTCTTCATTCCATAGATATCAAACTTTTATCTTGGAAAGTTCTTTTTTTGGTAGCCATTTCCTCGGCTCGTAGAGTCTCAGAGTTATCTGCTTTACAATGTGATTCTCCTTATCTGATCTTCTATTCGGATAAGGTAGTCCTGCGTACCAAACCTGGGTTTTTACCTAAGGTGGTATCCAACAAGAATATCAATCAAGAGATTGTTGTTCCATCCTTGTGTCCTAATCCTTCAAAGAAGGAACGTCTATTACATAATCTGGATGTGGTTCGTGCTTTAAAGTTTTACTTACAAGCTACTAAAGATATTCGTCAAACATCTGCTTTGTTTGTTGTCTACTCTGGACAGAGGAGAGGTCAAAAGGCTTCGGCAACCTCTTTCTTTTTGGCTAAGAAGCATAATCCGCTTAGTCTATGAGGCTGCTGGACAGCAGCTTCCTGAAAGCATTACAGCTCATTCTACTAGAGCTGTGGCTTCCACTTGGGCCTTTAAAAATGAGGCTTCTGTTGAACAGATTTGCAAGGCGGCGACTTGGTCTTCGCTTCATACTTTTTCAAAATTCTACAAATTTGACACTTTTGCTTCTTCGGAGGTTATTTTTGGGAGAGAGGTTTTACAGGCAGTGGTACCTTCTGTTTAAGTACCTGCCTTGTCCCTTCCTTCATCCGTGTACTTTAGCTTTGGTATTGGTATCCCACAAGTAATGGATGATCTGTGGACTGGATACACCTTACAAGAGAAAACACAATTTATGCTAACCTGATGAATTTATTTCTCTTTTTTTGTGGTGTATCCAGTCCACGGCCCGCCCTGTCATTTTAAGGCAGGTAATTTTTTCATTTACAGTCACCACTGCACCCTATGGTTTCTCCTTTCTCTGCGTGTTTTCGGTCGAATGACTGGATATGGCAGTTAGGGGAGGAGCTATATAGCAGCTCTGCTGTGGGTGTCCTCTTGCAACTTCCTGTTGGGAATGAGAATATCCCACAAGTAATGGATGATCCGTGGACAGGATACACCACAAGAGAAATAAATTTATCAGGTAAGCATAAATTGTGTTTTCCTCCATTACCTCTTCTCCCCCGTTTGGTGGCTCGGATCAAACAGGAGCAAGTCTTGATGATCCTGATTGCTCCATACTGGCCGTGTAGGACTTGGTTCTCGGATCTAGTGCTGATGTCCTCATCTCCTCCATGGAGGTTACCCTGTTGCAGGGACCTGCTACTACAGGGTCCCTTACTACATCTGTTTAAGTATAGCAGTTAGCTAAAAATGTAATCTTTTAAATTGTTTGCTGTGCAAGGGTTGCATTTAAAAAGAAATAAACTTTTTTTTTTTTTTAACGTTAATTTTTATTTTATTTGTTTCCTGTGTGAGTAATTAGGGGAGGGATTATTGTCACCTGTTTTGGGCCTACCTAGACTATAAATTTAGCACAGTAACTCTTGGCGCCTGCACTAAGAGGGTATGCTGCATTGATTATCTTTTAAAGTAAGATTGTCTGTTTTAAGTATAATAGTTAGCTAAACAAGGTAGTTAGGCAAACAAGGATTTGGAGTAACCAAGGGGAAATAAAATTATTTTATATTTTTAAGTTAAACCTTTTAGTTAGAATGTGTGAGAATCTCATTCAGTTTACAGCTTGCTATATGTTTGCATCACTGGAGCAGCCACTTCAGGGATTATATGTTTGTGGCAAGTGTGAGCATATTGTCTCTTTAGAAACTTGTATTAGAGTTCTGAAAGAACAAATTGTAACACTGAATGAAATTCAGACACTTGAAAGGGAAATAAATAGGACTGAGCTGGATGTTAATGGTTCTAGCAGTGGAAATGGGGAGGCTTCAGATAAGGAGACTCCAGAATCTAGCTGGGCCAGTTCTGTGCTGGTATATCCCAACAGATTTGCCAGATTAAGTGAAGATGTTGAGGATATCAGTTCAGGGGTTGCAGTGTCAGTGAGGGCTTTTTTGCTTAGTATAGTGAACAGTCCTTTAGTCGTGTTAGAGGAGCAAACTATGGTGGGCAGTCCTTCAGACATGGTAGAGGGGCATTCAAGTCAGGGCCTGAGGCAGATGTTGGTGGTAGGAGACTCTCTTTTATTAGGAAGGTTGATAGGGTAATTTTGTGATCCAGACCCTTTAAATAGAACAGTTTGCTGTCTTCCAGGGGCTTGTGTTAGGCATATTGAGGAGCGTATTGATAAATTGTTAGAGGGATGTGGGTCTAATCCTGCAGTCATGGTACATATTCGTACTAATAAAGGAATCAGCGGGAGATGGAGAGTCCTAAAAAATGACTTCATGAAGTTAGGTAGCAAGCTTAAAGCAAGGACCTCAAAAGTAATATTTTCGGAGATATTACCAGTGTCCTGTGCTAACTCAGTAAGGCAGAAGGAGCCAAGGTCTGTTAATTCATGGTTAAAAACATGGTGTAAACTTTTTAGAGCATTGGGCTGCCTTCTCACTTGAGTACAATTTGTACAGTAAGGCTGGATTGCACCTGATTGACATGGGTGCAGGTGTGTTGGGGGAAAGGATGGTAGCACGTTTAGAGAATCTTTTAAACTATGCAAAGGGGGAGAGGGTCAGTTAGAACCTCCTCTTCTATGTTACTATGTCAAATCTAGATTCTCTGAGGCTTACTGTGTGGCGATTGAACGCTTAGTCTTAGCCAAGAGAGGTTTCTCAGAGAGTGTCAGTGACACTTTGATTCAAGCTCGTAAGCCAGTTACTCGATGCTTCTATCAAAAGGTGTGGCAGACTTGCCTACACTGGTGTGAGGACCGTGGTTTTTCTTGGCATAAGGTTAAGGTTGCCAGAACTTTATCTTTTTTTCCAGGATGGGCTTGAAAAGGGTCTCTCTGCTAGTTCCCTGAAGGGACAGATATCAGCCTTGTCGGTGTTACTGCAAAGGAGATTAGCTGAGCTTCCGGATGTTCAGTCCTTTAAGGCCCTGACTAGGATCAGGCCTGTGTTTAGAAGGGTGTCTCCACTTTGGAGTCTCAATCTTATTCTTTGTGTGTTACAGCAGGCTCCGTTTGAGCCCATGCATACTGTTGACATTAAACTGTTAAACTGGAAGGTTCTGTTTCTGTTGGCTATTGCCTCTGCTTGCAGAGTCTCCTAGATTTCTGCCTTGCAATGTAAACCCCCCCCCCCCTTACCTTGTTTTTTCACGCCGATAAGGCTGTTTTACGTACTAAGTTAGGTTTTCTTAGTAAGGTGGTGTCAGATTGTAACATTAATCAAGAGATTGTTGTTCCTTTATTGTCCCAATCCTTCCTTGGTGAAGGAACATTTTGCTTTACAATCTAGATGTGGTTTGTGCCTTGAAATTCTACCTTCAGACAATCTTCCTCTTTGTTTTTCATCTATGCAGGTAACTGTAGGGGTCAGAAGGCCACTTCCTTGTCTTTCTGGTTGAAGAGTGTCATCTGCCTAGCTTATGAGACAGCAGGACAACAGCCTCCTGAGAGGATTACGGCTCATTCTACTAGAGCAGTAGCTTCTTCCTGGGCTTTTAAGAATGAGGCTTCTATGGAGCAGATTCGTAATGCGGCTACCTGGTCCTCCTTACGTACTTTTTTTTTCTTCTAAATTTTACAAGTTTTAAGTGTTTGCTTTGGCTGAAGCAGCTTTTGAGAGAGAGGTTTTGCAGGCTGTGGTGCCCTCAGAATAGGGTCTGCCTCCTTTTTTGTTCCCTCCCGTTATTCCTTCAGTTTCCTCTGGAACTTGGGTATGGTTTTCCCAACAGTAAGGAATAAAGTTGTGGACTCTCCCTGCCTTATGGAAAGAAAACAAAAGTTATGCTTACCAGATAAATTCCTTTCTTTCCTGGCAGGGAGAGTCCACGACCCCTCCCGTAAGATAATTTTGTTTGGGCGGCTCCTTTTTTATATTTCTTCTGGCACCTTTTATACCCTGATGTTGCTCCTACTTTTCCTTGTTCTCTCGGGCGAATGACTGGGAGTATAGGGGAAGTGGGAGGGATATTTAAGCCTTTAGCTGGGACGGCCAGGTGTTGTATTTCCAAACAGTAAGGAATGAAGTCGTGAACTCTCCCTGCCTGGAAAGAAAGGAATTTATCTGGTAAGCATCATTTTTTTTTTTTAAATTTATTTAATAAAATCTCCGCTTTTACTCTCACATATCTTACATATATTTCTCGCAGTTGGAGAAAATGATAGAAAGCTGCTTGAGAAGTGCCTCTTAGTCTTATGAGAAGAGTGTTACAGATTCTGATTGGCTGTAGTGCTTTGCTTCATGGCTGGCAAGCTAGGCGGATTAAGGGTTAGATTTATCAGTTTGAGAGCGGGCAGGATTCACATGTTGACTTGTGCAATGACCCCCCCCCACCCCCACCCTTCCGTTGCTCAACCAATTGTGTGAGAGTTCAAATTGGTAATCACCCGAGTTAATTAAGTCCCAGGTGATTTTCATCCTTCAACTCTAAATTGGGGGAGAGGGTTATGTAGCAGCGGTTTAAACTGCTGCTTCATAAATATCAGTTGAAGGCTGAAATGAGCGAGCCTGCATCCGATTAGAACTTTAGTACATTGATAAATCTGACATAATGACATTGACAAAACCTATTTCTCACAGGAAACTAAAGGTAAGTATTAAAGTTATAGCATATTTAGTTTTATGTTTAAATAACTTTTATTGTTTTATATTTTTCGAAGAACATGAGTACATAAATAGAATAAAGTAACATGAATTATCCTTTCTTCAATAGTTCTCTGACTTGGGAAATATTGCGTTACATACATATTATGACATACAGATTGCAGATAGTTAGTCTATATAGGCGTAAACACTTTGTATTTTTGCATGGTCACTTTAACATTTTATTAATATGTTGCTGGCTACTCATGGGTAGTGCTATCATAAATCTAACCATAGTTCATCAACCTACAAACTGTGCATGACATTTGTCGGTAATCTGCCGCTTTCAAGTCTTTGGTTTGGTTTACTATCTATAGCTGAATAACCTTACATAACTGTATCTGGTCAAACCTTACTTGGCTCAGAGTAATCTGTTGTATTCAGAAATTTCCCATATCTTAAGGTCCATAATCTAGTAAACATAAGGTTAGGTAATTTAAATACATTACCTTTAAGATTCAACAATTGCAAACGGGGTTATAGGGATAGAGGGAGTAGGGGGGAGTGACGACACTTTGTTTCTTGGTTATATAATGTGTGGATATCAATATGTTTAGTGTGGTTGTATTTTAGTTGTCGTTTAGGTCTCTGATCTCCAGCGAACTCATGGGATTTATGAACCATTATTTATCCAGTAATACCATACTGCTTGGGTTGTTGTTTTGTTATCTAGTGTGTCTGACGCTATTTCATACATGGTATATGTGTTTTGAATTTTATTGTGTATTTCTGTCCAGGTTGGAGCTCCCGTTTTCCAGTATTTAGCTATGCATATCCTTGTGATTGTGCATAGGATCCTGATAAATGTATTGATATGTTTGTGATATTTACTGATATGTTCATGTAGTAAGGCCTGTTGGATCGTAAGATTAATGTTTTCGTTCAGTATCTGCCCTAAGAAGGTGGATAGTCTGTTCCATGTCTTCTTAATTTCTCTGCATTCCCACCACATGTGCCTGTAGGTCCCTATTTCTCCACAACCTCTAAAACATAATCTGCTACCTTGTGGGTGCATATGGGCCGTTCGTGTGGGGGTTAAGTACCACCGGTGGATGGTTTTAGTAACGTTTTCTTTAAGATCTACACTGATTAGCCCCTTTTCTGCGTTCTGAAACATTGATTCCCATTCCTTTATGTCTTTACAAATAAGAAGGTCCTGTTCCCAGGCCAGCATAGTCGAGGTTTTGGAGGAGCTTTGGTTGGCTTGTATCGACACATACAGTAGAGATATGGTGTGTTTGCTGCGTTCTTCTGTTTTACACAGGACTTCTATTGGTGTGTTGGACTCTTCTCTAGGGTGTTTTAGGTATGTTTGTAAAACTGAGTGTATCTGTAGGTACATATACCAGTGAAGTTTGAGCGGGTCAATCTTAGTCTGTAATTGGTTAAACGTCAGTATGTTTCTTCCTAATAAGTAGTCTGCTACTCTGTACAGTCCTTTTGTTTTCCCATTTTGTGAGCTGAGTCCAAAGGTTTTCTGGCATGATATATCTGATTGGTATTGATAGGGAATACTGCTGTAGGAGTTTATATTTCGTCCTTGCTATCCTCCAGATCTTTATAGATAGGCTTGTGGTATAAGGTCTAGGTGCCTGTTCGCTTTTCTGCACCCTCCCTGGGTCCCAAATAATTGAATCTGTCGCATCCCAGCCCCCTATTTTCGCTTCAACCTTGGGCCATATAATTCCCTTCGCCCTTTTTAGGAGTAGTGAGTCTTGAGCTAGTCTGGCTGCATTGTAGTAATCTATTAAGTTTGGTGCTCCAATACCCCCAAGTGACTTGTGTCTAGTTCAAATGGATTTTGCTATCCTGTTAGTTTTATCTCCTCTAATGAATATTGTTATCTCTCTCTGCATTGTTTCTAAGTCTGGTCTTGATATTTTTATAGGAAGGGTTCTGAAAAGATATAGTATGCGTGGCATGGCATTAATTTTTACCGCTGCTATTCTACCCAACCATGAAAAGTGAAATTTTTTCCATTTTGTTATGTCTTTTTTTATTTGTCTAAACAGTGGGATGTAGTTTACTTTATATAGTTGAGTGGGGCAGGTTGGGATTTGAATGCCCAAGTATTTTAGAGTGTGTTTCATCCATTTAAAATTAAATTGTGTTTCTAGTATTGTTTTAGTCTGTTGGGGTATCGCGATGGGCAAAGCTTCGCATTTGTCTGGGTTGATTTTAAATCCCGAGATGGTTGAGAATTTCTTTATTGTTTGATAGAGGTTTGGTAGAGATATTATTGGATTCGTCAAGGTCAGTAGGATATCATCAGCAAAGAGAGATAATTTGTATTCTGATGTATTTATCTTAACCCCTGATATGTCTGAGTTTGTGCGGATCGTGATTGCTAGTGGCTCTATACATAGTGCAAAGAGCAATGGAGACAGAGGACACCCCTGTCTGGTACCATTGCGAATTGGGAAGGATTTCGATTTATATCCTGTTGATGAGACCTGGGCTTCTGGATGGGAGTATATGACCTGTAAAGCTTTTATGAATGCCCCCTCAAAACCCATATGTTGTAGTGTTGAGAACATATAGTCCCAATCTATTCTATCGAACGCCTTCTCCGCATCCAAAGATAGGAGCAGAGAAGGCGTTCGTGTCTCTCCCAAGAAGTGTATTAAGTTGGTGACTTTTCGGATGTTGTCTGGGGCTTCCCTGTCCTTGATAAATCCCACTTGGTCTGGGTGGACCAAGTGGGGGATGATGTGTTTTAGTCGATTTGCAATTACCTTCGTAAAGATCTTGATTTCTTCTGTTATGTGTGATCAGTCCACGGGTCATCATTACTTCTGGGATATAACTCCTCCCCAACAGGAAATGCAAGAGGATTCACCCAGCAGAGCTGCATATAGCTCCTCCCCTCTACGTCAGTCCCAGTCATTCTCTTGCACCCAACGACTAGATAGGATGTGTGAGAGGACTATGGTGATTATACTTAGTTTTTATGACTTCAATCAAAAGTTTGTTATTTTACAATAGCACCGGAGCGTGTTATTACTTCTCTGGCAGAGTTTGAGGAAGAATCTACCAGAGTTTTTTACTATGATTTTAACCGGAGTAGTTAAGATCATATTGCTGTTCTCGGCCATCTGAGGGAGGTAAAAGCTTCAGATCAGGGGACAGCGGGCAGATGAATCTGCATTGAGGTATGTAGCAGTTTTTATTTTCTGAATGGAATTGATGAGAAAATCCTGCCATACCGTTATAATGACATGTATGTATACACTTCAGTATTCTGGGGATGGTATTTCACCGGAACTACTCTGTTAAAAGTCACTAATTCTTTTAATAAGTATTTATCATGTTAAACGTTTTTGCTGGAATGTAGAATCGTTTACATTTCTGAGGTACTGAGTGAATAAATATTTGGGCATTATTTTCCACTTGGCAGTTGTTTGGTTTTAATTGTGACAGTTTCGTTTCTCTTCACTGCTGTGTGTGAGGGGGAGGGGCCGTTTTTGGCGCTCTTTGCTACGCATCAAAAATTTCCAGTCAGTTACTCTTATATTTCCTGCATGATCCGGTTCATCTCCGACAGATCTCAGGGGTCTTCAAACTTCTTTAGAGGGAGGTAGATTCTCTCAGCAGAGCTGTGAGAATTTTATATTGACTGTGAATAAAAACGTTGCTCTGTAATTTTTATGTCAAATTTAATTATTGTTATTTTACTAATGGGAACAAACCTTTGCTAAAAGTTGTGTTGTTTTAAAGTTTGATGCTATAACTGTTTTTCAGTTCATTATTTCAACTGTCATTTAATCGTTTAGTACCTCTTTGAGGCACAGTACGTTTTTGCTAAAAAAGATTATAACCAAGTTGCAAGTTTATTGCTAGTGTGTTAAACATGTCTGACTCAGAGGAAGATATCTGTGTCATTTGTTCCAATGCCAAGGTGGAGCCCAATAGAAATTTATGTACTAACTGTATTGATGCTACTTTAAATAAAAGTCAATCTGTACAATTTGAACAAATTTCACCAAACAGCGAGGGGAGAGTTATGCCGACTAACTCGCCTCACGCGGCAGTACCTGCATCTCCCGCCCGGGAGGTGCGTGATATTATGGCGCCTAGTACATCTGGGCGGCCATTACAGATAACATTACAAGATATGGCTACTGTTATGACTGAAGTTTTGTCTAAATTACCAGAACTAAGAGGCAAGCGTGATCACTCTGGGGTGAGAACAGAGTGCGCTGACAATACTAGGGCCATGTCTGATACTGCGTCACAGCTTGCAGAGCATGAGGACGGAGAGCTTCATTCTGTGGGTGACGGTTCTGATCCAAACAGATTGGATTCAGATATTTCAAATTTTAAATTTAAATTGGAGAACCTCCGTGTATTGCTAGGGGAGGTTTTAGCAGCTCTCAATGATTGTAACACCGTTGCAATACCAGAGAAACTGTGTAGGTTGGATAAATACTTTGCGGTACCGGCGAGTACTGACGTTTTTCCTATACCTAAGAGACTAACTGACATTGTTACTAAGGAGTGGGATAGACCCGGTGTGCCGTTCTCACCCCCTCCAATATTTAGAAAGATGTTTCCAATAGACGCCACCACTCGGGACTTATGGCAAACGGTCCCTAAGGTGGAGGGAGCAGTTTCTACTTTAGCTAAGCGTACCACTATCCCGGTGGAGGATAGCTGTGCTTTTTCAGATCCAATGGATAAAAAATTAGAGGGTTACCTTAAGAAAATGTTTGTTCAACAAGGTTTTATATTGCAACCCCTTGCATGTATCGCGCCGATTACGGCTGCGGCAGCATTTTGGATTGAGTCTCTGGAAGAGAACCTTAGTTCATCTACGCTAGACGACATTACGGACAGGCTTAGAGTCCTTAAACTAGCTCATTCATTCATTTCGGAGGCCGTAGTACATTTAACCAAACTTACGGCTAAGAACTCAGGATTCGCCATCCAGGCACGTAGGGCGCTGTGGCTAAAATCCTGGTCAGCTGATGTTACTTCTAAGTCCAAATTACTTAATATACCTTTCAAGGGGCAGTCTTTATTTGGGCCCGGTTTGAAAGAAATTATCGCTGACATTACAGGAGGTAAGGGCCACGCCCTACCTCAAGACAAAGCCAAAGCTAAGGCTAGACAGTCTAATTTTCGTCCCTTTCGGAATTTCAAAACAGGAGCAGCATCAACCTCCACTGCACCAAAACAGGAGGGAGCTGTTGCTCGTTACAGGCAAGGCTGGAAGCCTAACCAGTCCTGGAACAAGGGCAAGCAGGTCAGGAAACCTGCTGCTGCCCCAAAGACAGCATGAACCGAGAGCCCCCGATCCGGGACCGGATCTAGTGGGGGGCAGACTTTCTCTCTTCGCCCAGGCCTGGGCAAGAGATGTTCAGGATCCCTGGGCGCTAGAGATCATATCTCAGGGATACCTTCTAGACTTCAAATTATCTCCCCCAAGAGGGAGATTTCATCTGTCAAGGTTGTCAACAAACCAGATAAAGAAAGAAGCGTTTCTACGCTGTGTACAAGATCTGTTATTAATGGGAGTGATCCATCCGGTTCCGCGGTCGGAACAAGGACAAGGGTTCTACTCAAACCTGTTTGTGGTTCCCAAAAAAGAGGGAACTTTCAGGCCAATCTTAGATTTAAAGATTCTAAACAAATTCCTAAGAGTTCCATCGTTCAAAATGGAAACTATTCGGACAATCTTACCCATGATCCAAAAGGGTCAGTACATGACCACAGTGGATTTAAAAGATGCTTACCTTCACATACCGATTCAATGCTCTGTTGTGGCTTAGTGGCTTGCTTACTGGGCTTGCAAGCAGAAGGTCAAGGGTTCAAATCCACCTTCTAAATCACCGGTATCTAAGGTTTGCCTTCCTAGACAGGCACTACCAGTTTGTAGCTCTTCCATTCGGATTGGCTACGGCTCCAAGAATCTTCACAAAGGTTCTGGGTGCCCTTCTGGCGGTACTAAGACCGCAAGGGATTTCGGTAGCTCCGTACCTAGACGACATTCTAATACAAGCTTCAAGCTTTCAAACTGCCAAGTCTCATACAGAGTTAGTTCTGGCATTTCTAAGGTCGCATGGATGGAAAGTGAACGAAAAGAAGAGTTCTCTTTTTCCTCTCACAAGAGTTCCATTCTTGGGGACTCTTATAGATTCTGTAGAAATGAAGATTTACCTGACAGAAGACAGGTTAACAAAGCTTCAAAATGCATGCCGTGTCCTTCATTCCATTCAACACCCGTCAGTAGCTCAATGCATGGAGGTGATCGGCTTAATGGTAGCGGCAATGGACATAGTACCTTTTGCACGCCTACACCTCAGACCGCTGCAATTGTGCATGCTAAGTCAGTGGAATGGGGATTACTCAGATTTGTCCCCTACTCTGAATCTGAATCAAGAGACCAGAAATTCTCTTCTATGGTGGCTTTATCGGCCACACCTGTCCAGGGGGATGCCATTCAGCAGGCCAGACTGGACAATTGTAACAACAGACGCCAGCCTACTAGGTTGGGGCGCTGTCTGGAATTCTCTGAAGGCTCAGGGACTATGGAATCAGGAGGAGAGTCTCCTTCCAATAAACATTCTGGAATTGAGAGCAGTTCTCAATGCCCTTCTGGCTTGGCCCCAATTAACAACTCGGGGGTTCATCAGGTTTCAGTCGGACAACATCACGACTGTAGCTTACATCAACCATCAGGGAGGGACAAGAAGCTCCCTAGCAATGATGGAAGTATCAAAGATAATTCGCTGGGCAGAGTCTCACTCTTGCCACCTGTCAGCAATCCACATCCCGGGAGTGGAGAACTGGGAGGCGGATTTCTTGAGTCGCCAGACTTTTCATCCGGGGGAGTGGGAACTTCATCCGGAGGTCTTTGCCCAAATACTTCGACGTTGGGGCAAACCAGAGATAGATCTCATGGCGTCTCGCCAGAACGCCAAACTTCCTCACTACGGGTCCAGATCCAGGGATCCGGGAGCGGTTCTGATAGATGCTTTGACAGCACCTTGGAACTTCGGGATGGCTTATGTGTTTCCACCCTTCCCGCTGCTTCCTCGATTGATTGCCAAAATCAAACAGGAGAGAGCATCAGTGATTCTAATAGCGCCTGCATGGCCACGCAGGACTTGGTATGCAGATCTAGTGGACATGTCATCCTGTCCGCCTTGGTCTCTACCTCTAAGACAGGACCTTCTGATACAGGGTCCATTCAAACATCAAAATCTAACTTCTCTGAAGCTGACTGCTTGGAAATTGAACGCTTGATTTTATCAAAACGTGGTTTTTCTGAGTCGGTTATTGATACCCTGATACAGGCTAGGAAGCCTGTTACCAGAAGGATTTACCATAAAATATGGCGTAAATACCTATACTGGTGCGAATCCAAAGGTTACTCCTGGAGTAAGGTTAGGATCCCTAGGATATTGTCCTTTCTACAAGAAGGTTTAGAAAAGGGTTTATCAGCTAGTTCATTAAAGGGACAGATTTCAGCTCTGTCCATCTTGTTACACAGGCGTCTGTCAGAAAATCCAGACGTCCAGGCCTTTTGTCAGGCTTTAGCTAGGATCAAGCCTGTGTTTAAAGCTGTTGCTCCGCCATGGAGTTTAAACTTAGTTCTTAACGTTTTACAGGGTGTTCCGTTTGAACCCCTTCATTCCATTGATATAAAATTGTTATCTTGGAAAGTTCTGTTTTTAATGGCTATTTCCTCGGCTCGAAGAGTCTCTGAGTTATCAGCCTTACATTGTGATTCTCCTTATCTGATTTTTCACTCAGACAAGGTAGTTCTGCGTACTAAACCTGGGTTCTTACCTAAGGTAGTCACTAACAGGAATATCAATCAAGAGATTGTTGTTCCATCCTTGTGTCCAAATCCTTCTTCAAAGAAGGAACGTCTTCTACACAATCTGGATGTAGTTCGTGCCCTCAAGTTCTACTTGCAGGCAACTAAAGATTTTCGCCAAACTTCTTCCCTGTTTGTCGTTTATTCTGGACAGAGGAGAGGTCTAAAAGCTTCTGCTACCTCTCTCTCTTTTTGGCTTCGTAGCATAATACGTTTGGCCTATGAGACTGCTGGACAGCAGCCTCCTGAAAGAATTACAGCTCACTCCACTAGAGCTGTGTCTTCCACTTGGGCCTTTAAGAATGAGGCCTCTGTTGAACAGATTTGCAAGGCTGCAACTTGGTCTTCGCTTCATACTTTTTCCAAATTTTACAAATTTGACACTTTTGCTTCTTCGGAGGCTATTTTTGGGAGAAAGGTTCTTCAGGCAGTGGTTCCTTCTGTATAATGAGCCTGCCTATCCCTCCCGTCATCCGTGTACTTTTGCTTTGGTATTGGTATCCCAGAAGTAATGATGACCCGTGGACTGATCACACATAACAGAAGAAAACATAATTTATGCTTACCTGATAAATTCCTTTCTTCTGTTGTGTGATCAGTCCACGGCCCGCCCTGTTTTAAGGCAGGTAAATATCTTTTAAATTATACTCCAGTCACCACTTCACCCTTGGTTACTCCTTTCTCGTTGATTCTTGGTCGAATGACTGGGACTGACGTAGAGGGGAGGAGCTATATGCAGCTCTGCTGGGTGAATCCTCTTGCATTTCCTGTTGGGGAGGAGTTATATCCCAGAAGTAATGATGACCCGTGGACTGATCACACAACAGAAGAAAGGAATTTATCAGGTAAGCATAAATTATGTTATCTTGATTTATGAGGGATATTGGGCGGTAGTTCTGGCATTTTTTATGGTCTCTATCTGGTTTGGGGATTACCACTATCTTAGCAGCTAATAAATCTGGGGGTATATCTCCTCCTTCCATAATGTGATTACAAAATTTCACTAAGTGTGGGGCTAGTGAGTTTTTAAATAGTTTGTAATATTCGGCTGGAAAGCCATCTGGTCCTGCTGCTTTTCCTGTTTTAAGATCTTTGATGGCTCCTAATATTTCTAATGTGGATATGGGTGCGTTAATTGCTTCCTTCTGTTCTATACTTATGTTTGGTAGTTGAGTTTGGGAAAAGAATTTTGAGGACATTGCCTTTGTCTCTTGGTTATGTGTAACTTTGTCCCCATTATATAGTTCTCCATAGTATCGTGCAAAGGTGTCTACAATTTCTTGTGGATGCGAGGTTGTGGTGTTGTTAAATGTCTCAATTTGTGGAATCGCAGAGGCCCTACATCTTTCCCTAATTTTGTGTGCCATATATCTGTCGGGCTTGTTCGCGAAAATAAAGTATTGTGCCTGAATTTTATGGATGGCTCTAGAAGCTTGCGTGTGAAGTAGTGAAGCTAAAGCAGATCTTTTGGTTTGGAGAAGTTGTAAGTTAGCTTTACTTTTAGTGTGTTTGTGGCGTTTTTCTAAATCCTCAATCTCCGTATGGAGTTGTTGTAGCTGCTGTCTATACTTTTGAATCTGTGTTGCTTTTTCTTTAATTAATATCCCTCTGAGGACTGCTTTGTGTGCTGCCCATGTAATCCCTGGGTTAGTTGTGCTGTCAGTGTTTATGTGCCAGTATTCAGTTAATTGTTGCAATATTTTGTCATGTGTATGGGGAGTTTTGACGCAAGATGGGTCGAAAGTCCAAGTTCTGTGTCTGTCTGGATCCCTAATGCCATTAATTTGTAGGGTGATTATGGAGTGGTCAGACCACACACAGGTGTGTATCTGTGAGCAATTCAATAGGGGCTGTAAAATCTGACTAACATATATGTAATCAAGTCTGACATAGGTTTTGTGTGCTGCCGAGTAGAATGTTGTGTCATCTGTCTGGCCATACATGGTGCTCCATGTCTCTATCAGAGAATGGGGTAATAGGGTGTCACGAATTGATTTGACTAACCGGTTGTGTCTGGTCTGTTTATTGGTCAGAAGTTTGGTGGGGGTAGGGTTAATAGGTAGCATAGTAATATTAAAATCCCCGGCTAAAAATATTTTAGTGTGTGACCACTGTGTGAGGATGTGTGAAATATGAGGAAAAAATTTATGTTGGTTCTCATTTGGTGCGTATATATTGCATAATGTGATTTCTGAGTCTAGTATCCTGCCTCTGACAATCAGGTATCTCCCTTCGCTGTCCGTTATTATGGCTTCTGTAGTGAAATTAAGAGATGAATGTATCAGAATAGATGTGCCACTTTTTTTGGATTTAGCTGTGGAGTGATAATGAGTGTCAAAGTGTTTTGCCCAATATTTTGGAATGTTGTCTTTAAGCAAGTGTGTTTCCTGAAGGAACAGTATATTAGCTTGTAGGGATTTGTATTGTGTCATTGCAATTCTTCTTTTAACGTTAGTGTTCAACCCCCTCACGTTATGGGATAGTATCTTTATTGTAGGGTTCATAGTGTTGTGTCTAAGTGTGGGTGTTGTAAAAGGAAGTGTTTTACCTTGAGATCACTGGGTTGAACCTCTAGCTGAGTTGTGGTCAGGAGATCAGATTTGTATATAGTAAGTTCTGCTGTGTCTTTATTGGTCTTTGTTGTGTCGTCACTGGAGAAGGGGGAGGAGTTGAAAAGAGAAAACATTAACAAACATTTAATACATAACAGTCTAGAGTCCTCAACATTAGGACTCATTGTGAATAACCAAAGAAGCATTGGAGAGATAAATAAATGAGAGACTGACATACTGGGGGGAAGCTTTCTCTTCACCACAGCATGTAACTTTTTTAACTAGAACCTGGAGAAAGAGAGGAGAAAATGAAAAAAGAAAAAAAAAAAAGAAAAAAAAATTCTTTGGGAGTAGGGTCCATTCTTATGGTGCCTTTGGGAGGCCAAGTTATAGAGGGTTACATTTTCACATACTCCCAATATAGACTAAAAACATTTCAGTCCTTAGTTCTTTCAGTTGTTCTTTCTTGTCTTCTTGCTTATGAAGAACAATGATTGTGTATAATTGCAGTTCTGATCTTTCATCAAGCTTTCTAAGAAATCTTCCCTCCTATCTCCTTGGTCTTTTGTTTTTTGTGACTCATCTTCTGCCATTTAAGTGGGTCCGGTTGCCTGCCTGGGTCCTTGTCTCTTGTTGAATTTGGTGTGGGAGTTGGGATATTAGGAGACTCCAGAGCCAAAATCTTACAGATCTCAGGGATATCTTCTGGGTCTTTAAGTGTGATCGTCTTGGAGTCTTTTATGATGTATAAAGCAAATGGGAACCCCCATCTATATTGTATCTGGTGTTTCCTGAGTAGGGTGGTAAGGGGGCGTAAGGTGCCTCTCCTCTGTAGTGTTCGCACACTAAGATCTTGATAAAATTGAATAATGTTGCCTTGGTATTTGAAAGTTGGATGTTTTCTTGCCGCTTGTAATATTTTGTCTTTGTCAGGAAAGAATGTTAGTTTGACTATGATATCTCTTGGGGGCAAACCTGGTTTAGGTTTGGGTTTTAGAGCCCTATGAGCTCTTTCTACATGAAAGACATAATCAGCAGGAGAGTTTGTGATATGAGTGAAGAGTTGGGTGAGGTATGTTGGTATATCCGTGGGGAGTATTTCTTCTGGGACTCCTTTTAGGCGGATATTGTTCCTCCTGCTCCTATTCTCCAAATCTTCTATTTTATCTTGGAGTTCTTTGAATGTTTGTTGTTGTGTGGTCATGGTTTGCGCCATTTCATCCATTTGTTCCACCATAGCATCTTTTTGCTCTTCTAGTGTCTCCATTCTGTTGCCCATTTCACAAAGGTCAGATTTGATTTCAGTTAGGCTATTGGTCACTGATGCGTGGATGGAGTCGATTTTCTCCCATAGTTTTTCAAAATTGTCAGCGATGTCTTTTTTGGACACTAAATTGTTGAGGTCAGCTTTTGTTAATGGACTTTCATCTTGTGCAAGTTGATGTGTTTCGGTGTCAGATTCGTCTTCAATTTCTGTGTCCGCATGTTGTTTGTTTGTCTGAGAGGGTTTAAAAAATGTTGATACTGTTGATGGGTTTTACTGTTTTCTCACCCTTTGTAGTTCTCTTAGACGTCATCTTGAGGATGAATGAGTGTAGATAAGAGAAAGTATCGGCTAGTTTGAAAGAAGTGTTTCTTGGAGACACTCGTGATATTTAGTGGGACCCAGTATATTCTGTAATGTAGATATGAGAGTAGATAATTTAAGGAAAGAGACAAGTGGGCAGGCAATTTATTGCATATTCATGGCAAAAGTAGTCACAGGGTGCTGTAGTGGCATGTTAGCTGAGGTATCTTCATCCCCAATATTATTTGAAGGATTATTCACATGTCAATTGGTAGACCTAGCAATTATTTTCCTAAATGTTCAGGTGTTATTCTTTTGAGGGGTCGGCTGTCTTTTATAGTTTTATAGCTAAAGCCCTGAGATGTATCTATGAGTCTTGCCTGCAATCAGGGTATGCTTATGATAACTACATCTATTGCTGCAGCAGTTCTGTATCTCTATTTCAGGGGTGTGTTTCAGGGTTAATAGCGTGACTCGTTTATATAGCCCTGTAGTGGAATGTTAGACTTTGCAGGAGTGGGTTCAATAGACAAATAAGCTCCTGTGTGAGCTCAGCAGCTGAAGTATATTGTATTACTGGCTGTAAAGTTTTTGTGCAACTCACTGCTTTGGTTTTTGTTTAGGCTGTCAGTAAATAATATGACCTGTTGCTCGGTTTATTTTAGTGCTTAGCGTGTCTCAGGATGGTTGTTAATCTTGCCCTTCTCATGCACTGTGTTTTGTTTGTTTGGGCGTTAATTTCATAGGTCCCAAAAGCCTTTTGTTTAGTTTTTAATCTGTCGAGTTCTCTTTCACTTTTCACACATGGGTTCTCAAGTGCTACCTAAGATGGCGTCTGTTGGCGCCTTAAATCTTTCCTCCGTGTGTCCCAGAAAGTGAGTGCAGTATGGGATCCGGATGGCTCCGGGTCAGCCTATATTACTTATGGGGGATAAGAGGGCTATTCCCAACAAGTCTCTCACCTTGCACCCCTCTGCCCTTCGTAATCCGACCACAGTCAGGCTCGTTGTCGGTCCGCCTCCGGATCCACCGCTGCTTGTAGTTTCGGCCCCGGAGCGGAGCCCCGACCCTCCGGGGTCGCAAATCGCTCCTTTGATGTCAGGTGGTGGTCCGGCGGCGGGTCCGGAGTGAGGAGACAGACCTTGGTTAATCCGGTTGTGTCAGCAGGGGTTATCCGGTTTAGGCAGCTGCGGTAGTCTCCCTTGCCTCTTCTCCTCAGCCTAAGTTAACCGTTGATCTTGTAAGGGAGTGATATATTCTCTTTCTGTCACAAGTTTTGTGGCAAATGATATAAGTTTAGTGTAATTTAATACCCCTTTTATGGCTTAATTTGAATTTCTTATTCAGGAGCTCCTGAGAGATGCTGCTGTTCAGCTCGGCAGTTAACTCCGCCCCCCAGAATATTTAGTTTTAAAGGGACTTTGTGTCCCTTTTTAATTTTATTTAGAAATATTTACATAAGCATTTTCTGTAGTTTCCCCCAGCTTCTGTGTTCTTGGCATAGATATCTGATGAATTCAGTGGATGCACGTCACGTAACTTTTGCCGACCTTTTTCTCTGTATTCTGAGTGACTAGAACATCAATTTTATTATTGTGTGGTTGTAACTAAACCTGTAGTGTTAAAGGGACAGTCAACCCCAGATTTTTTTGTTGTTTTAAAAGATAGATAATCCCTTAATTACAAATTCCCTAGTTTTGCATAACCAACACAGTTATAATAATACATGTTTTACCTCTGTAATTACCTTGTATCTAAGCCTCAGCAGACTGCCCCCTTATTTCAGTTCTTTTGACAGACTTGCATTTTAGCCATTCAGAGCTAACACAGTAAATGTACGTGCATGAGCTCAATGTTATCTATATGAAACACATGAACTAATGCCTTCTAGTGGTGAAAGACTGTCAAAATGCATTTAGATTAGAGGCGGCCTTCAATTGATGTATACCTACTCCTTGTAAAAGGTCTCTTCATATGCAGGGGGAGTCTGCTTTTTCCACTTGCAGTGGGTGTTCCAGATGCCTTTTTTTAACAGAGCTAAACTGGAAGCTTCTAAGTAAAAAAAAAAAAAAAAAAAAAAAAAAAACTTTAACGGTTTTATACTGGATTTTAAGATCAGTATCTGTGCATATTATTCTATATAGTAGTGTCTTTCTTTCATGTAATTAGCAAGAGTCCATGAGCTAGTGACGTATGGGATATACATTCCTACCAGGAGGGGCAAAGTTTCCCAAACCTCAAAATGCCTACAAATACACCCCTCACCACACCCACAAATCAGTTTTACAAACTTTGCCTCCTATGGAGGTGGTGAAGTAAGTTTGTGCTAGATTCTACGTTGATATGCGCTCCGCAGCAGGTTGGAGCCCGGTTTTCCTCTCAGTGTGCAGTGAATGTCAGAGGGATGTGAGGAGAGTATTGCCTATTTGAATTCAATGATCTCCTTCTACGGGGTCTATTTCATAGGTTCTCTGTTATCGGTCGTAGAGATTCATCTCTTACCTCCCTTTTCAGATCGACGATATACTCTTATATATATATATATATACCATTACCTCTGCTGATTTTCGTTTCAGTACTGGTTTGGCTTTCTACAACATGTAGATGAGTGTCCTGGGGTAAGTAAGTCTTATTTCTTCTGTTATGTGTGATCAGTCCACGGGTCATCATTACTTCTGGGATATAACTCCTCCCCAACAGGAAATGCAAGAGGATTCACCCAGCAGAGCTGCATATAGCTCCTCCCCTCTACGTCACTCCCAGTCATTCTCTTGCACCCAACGACTAGATAGGATGTGTAAGAGGACTATGGTGATTATTCTTAGTTTTTATGACTTCAATCAAAAGTTTGTTATTTTACAATGACACCGGAGTGTGTTATTGCCTCTCTGGCAGAGTTTGAAGAAGAATCTACCAGAGTTTTACTATGATTTTAGCCGGAGTAGTTAAGATCATATTGCTGTTCTCGGCCATCTGAGGAGAGGTAAAAACTTCAGATCAGGGGACAGCGGGCAGATGAATCTGCATAGAGGTATGTAGCAGTTTTTATTTTCTGACAATGGAATTGATGAGAAAATCCTGCCATACCGATATAATGTCATGTATGTATACTTTGCACTTCAGTATTCTGGGAATGGTACTTCACTGGAATTACTCTGTAAAAAGTACATAAGAATTTTTTTATATGTATTGATTATGTTAAACGTTTTTGCTGGAATGTAGAATCGTTTACATTTAGTGAGGTACTGAGTGAATAAATGTTTGGGCTATTTTTCCACTTGGCAGTTGCTTATTCTAATTATGACAGTTTCGTTTCTCCCTCACTGCTGTGTGTGAGGGGGAGGGGCCGTTTTTGGCGCTCTTTGCTACGCATCAAAATTTCCAGTCAGTTGCTCATTGTATTTCCTGCATGATCCGGTTCATCTCTACAGAACTCAGGGGTCTTCAAAACTTCTTTTGAGGGAGGTAGATTCTTTCAGCAGAGCTGTGAGAATTATATATTGACTGTGATAAAAAACGTTACTCTGTAATTTAATTAATTTTGCTTTGCTAATGGGAAACCTTTGCTAAAGTTGTGTTGTTTACAAGGATTGATGCTATAACTGTTTTTCAGTTTATTATTTCAACTGTCATTAATCGTTTAGTGTTTCTTTGAGGCACAGTACGTTTTTATTAAATAAAATTGTAGCCAAGTTGCAAGTTTATTTGCTAGTGTGTTGAACATGTCTGATTCAGAGGAAGATACCTGTGTCATTTGTTCCAATGCCAAGGTGGAGCCCAATAGAAATTTATGTACTAACTGTATTGATGCTACTTAAATAAAAGCCAATCTGTACAAATTGAACAAATTTCACCTAACAGCGAGGGGAGAGTTATGCCGACTAACTCGCCTCACGTGTCAGTACCTGCATCTCCCGCTCGGGAGGTGCGTGATATTGTGGCGCCCAGTACATCTGGGCGGCCATTACAGATAACATTACAAGATATGGCTACTGTTATGACTGAAGTTTTGGCTAAATTACCAGAACTAAGAGGCAAGCGTGATCACTCTGGGGTGAGAACAGAGTGCGCTGATAATACTAGGGCCATGTCTGATACTGCGTCACAGCTTGCAGAGCATGAGGACGGAGAGCTTCATTCTGTGGGTGACGGTTCTGATCCAAACAGATTGGATTCAGATATTTCAAATTTTAAATTTAAATTGGAGAACCTCCGTGTATTACTAGGGGAGGTTTTAGCGGCTCTGAATGATTGTAACACAGTTGCAATACCAGAGAAAATGTGTAGGTTGGATAAATATTTTGCGGTACCGGCGAGTACTGATGTTTTTCCTATACCTAAGAGACTTACTGAAATTGTTACTAAGGAGTGGGATAGACCCGGTGTGCCGTTCTCACCCCCTCCAATATTTAGAAAAATGTTTCCAATAGACGCCACCACACGGGACTTATGGCAAACGGTCCCTAAGGTGGAGGGAGCAGTTTCTACCTTAGCTAAGCGTACCACTATCCCGGTTGAGGATAGCTGTGGTTTTTCAGATCCAATGGATAAAAAACTAGAGGGTTACCTTAAGAAAATGTTTGTTCAACAAGGTTTTATATTGCAACCCCTTGCATGCATCGCGCCGGTCACGGCTGCTGCAGCATTCTGGATTGAATCTCTGGAAGAGAACATTAGTTCAGCTACGCTGGACGAGATTACGGACAGGTTTAGAGTCCTTAAACTAGCTAATTCTTTCATTTCGGAAGCCGTAGTACATTTAACCAAACTTACGGCTAAGAATTCAGGATTCGCCATTCAGGCACGCAGAGCACTGTGGCTAAAATCCTGGTCAGCTGATGTTACTTCTAAATCTAAATTGCTTAATATACCTTTCAAGGGACAGACCTTATTCGGGCCCGGGTTGAAGGAGATTATCGCTGACATTACAGGAGGTAAAGGCCATGCCCTGCCTCAGGACAAAGCCAAAGCTAAGACTAGACAGTCTAATTTTCGTTCCTTTCGTAATTTCAAAGCAGGAGCAGCATCAACTTCCTCTGCACCAAAACAGGAAGGAGCTGTTGCTCGTTACAGACAAGGCTGGAGACCTAATCAGTCCTGGAACAAGGGCAAGCAGGCCAGGAAACCTGCTGCTGCCCCTAAGACAGCATGAATCGAGGGCCCCCGATCCGGGACCGGATCTGGTGGGGGGCAGACTTTCTCTCTTCACCCAGGCTTGGGCAAGAGATGTTCAGGATCCCTGGGCGCTAGAGATCATATCTCAGGGATACCTTCTGGACTTCAAATTCTCTCCCCCAAGAGGGAGATTTCATCTGTCAAGGTTGTCAACAAACCAAATAAAGAAAGAGGCGTTTCTACGCTGCGTACAAGATCTTTTATTAATGGGAGTGATCCATCCGGTTCCGCGGTCGGAACAAGGACAAGGGTTTTACTCAAATCTGTTTGTAGTTCCCAAAAAAGAGGGAACTTTCAGGCCAATCTTGGATTTAAAGATCCTAAACAAATTCCTAAGAGTTCCATCGTTCAAAATGGAAACTATTCGGACAATTTTACCCATGATCCAAAAAGGTCAGTACATGACCACAGTGGATTTAAAGGATGCTTACCTTCACATACCGATCCACAAGGATCATTACCGGTATCTAAGGTTTGCCTTTCTAGACAGGCATTACCAATTTGTAGCTCTTCCATTCGGATTGGCTACGGCTCCAAGAATCTTCACAAAGGTTCTGGGTACTCTTCTAGCGGTCCTAAGACCGCGAGGAATTTCGGTAGCTCCATACCTGGACGACATTCTGATACAAGCTCCAAGCTTTCAAACTGCCAAGTCTCATACAGAGTTAGTACTGGCATTTCTAAGGTCGCATGGATGGAAGGTGAACGAAAAGAAGAGTTCTCTCTTTCCACTCACAAGAGTTCCCTTCTTGGGGACTCTGATAGATTCTGTAGAAATGAAGATTTACCTGACAGAAGACAGGTTAACAAAGCTTCAAAATGTATGCCGTGTCCTTCATTCCATTCAACACCCGTCAGTAGCTCAATGCATGGAGGTGATCGGCTTAATGGTAGCGGCAATGGACATAGTACCTTTTGCTCGCCTACATCTCAGACCTCTGCAATTGTGCATGCTAAGACAGTGGAATGGGGATTACTCAGATTTGTCCCCTACTCTGAATCTGGATCAAGAGACCAGAAATTCTCTTCTATGGTGGCTTTATCGGCCACATCTATCCAGGGGGATGCCATTCAGCAGGCCAGACTGGACAATTGTAACAACAGACGCCAGCCTACTAGGTTGGGGCGCTGTCTGGAATTCTCTGAAGGCTCAGGGTTTATGGAATCAGGAGGAGAGCCTCCTTCCAATAAACATTCTGGAATTGAGAGCAGTTCTCAATGCCCTTCTGGCTTGGCCCCAGTTAACAACTCGGGGGTTCATCAGGTTTCAGTCGGACAACATCACGACTGTAGCTTACATCAACCATCAGGGAGGGACAAGGAGCTCCCTAGCAATGATGGAAGTATCAAAGATAATTCGCTGGGCAGAGTCTCACTCTTGCCACCTGTCAGCAATCCACATCCCGGGAGTGGAGAACTGGGAGGCGGATTTCTTGAGTCGTCAGACTTTTCATCCGGGGGAGTGGGAACTTCATCCGGAGGTCTTTGCCCAAATACTTCGACGTTGGGGCAAACCAGAGATAGATCTCATGGCGTCTCGTCAGAACGCCAAACTTCCTCGCTACGGGTCCAGATCCAGGGATCCGGGAGCGGTTCTGATAGATGCTTTGACAGCACCTTGGACCTTCGGGATGGCTTATGTGTTTCCACCCTTCCCGATGCTTCCTCGATTGATTGCCAGAATCAAACAGGAGAGAGCATCAGTGATTCTAATAGCGCCTGCATGGCCACGCAGGACTTGGTATGCAGATCTAGTGGACATGTCATCCTGTCCACCTTGGTCTCTACCTCTAAAACAGGACCTTCTGATTCAGGGTCCATTCAAACATCAAAATCTAACTTCTCTGAAGCTGACTGCTTGGAAATTGAACGTTTGATTTTATCAAAACGTGGTTTTTCTGAGTCGGTTATTGATACCCTGATACAGGCTAGGAAGCCTGTTACCAGAAGGATTTACCATAAGATATGGCGTAAATACCTATCCTGGTGCGAATCCAAAGGTTACTCTTGGAGTAAGGTTAGGATTCCTAGGATATTGTCCTTTCTACAAGAAGGTTTAGAAAAGGGTTTATCGGCTAGTTCATTAAAGGGACAGATCTCAGCTCTGTCCATTTTGTTGCACAAGCGTCTGTCAGAAATTCCAGACGTCCAGGCTTTTTGTCAAGCTTTAGCTAGGATCAAGCCTGTGTTTAAAACTGTTGCTCCGCCATGGAGTTTAAACCTGGTTCTTAACGTTTTACAAGGAGTTCCGTTTGAACCCCTTCATTCCATTGATATAAAGTTGTTATCTTGGAAAGTTCTATTTTTAACGGCTATTTCTTCGGCTCGGAGAGTCTCTGAGTTATCAGCCCTACATTGTGATTCTCCTTATTTGATTTTTCATTCAGATAAGGTAGTTCTGCGTACAAAACCTGGGTTCTTACCTAAGGTAGTCACTAACAGGAACATCAATCAGGAGATCGTTGTTCCTTCTTTGTGCCCGAATCCTTCTTCAAAGAAGGAACGTCTTCTGCACAATCTGGATGTAGTTCGTGCCCTCAAGTTCTATTTGCAGGCAACTAAGGAATTTCGACAAACGTCTTCCCTGTTTGTCGTGTACTCTGGTCAGAGGAGAGGTCAAAAGGCTTCGGCTACCTCTCTTTCCTTCTGGCTTCGTAGCATAATTCGTTTAGCCTATGAGACTGCTGGACAGCAGCCTCCTGAAAGAATTACAGCTCATTCTACTAGAGCTGTGGCTTCCACTTGGGCCTTTAAGAATGAGGCCTCTGTTGAACAGATTTGCAAGGCTGCAACTTGGTCTTCGCTCCATACTTTTTCAAAATTTTACAAATTTGACACTTTTGCTTCTTCGGAGGCTATTTTTGGGAGAAAGGTTCTTCAGGCAGTGGTTCCTTCTGTATAATGAGCCTGCCTAGCCCTCCCGTCATCCGTGTACTTTTGCTTTGGTATTGGTATCCCAGAAGTAATGATGACCCGTGGACTGATCACACATAACAGAAGAAAACATAATTTATGCTTACCTGATAAATTCCTTTCTTCTGTTGTGTGATCAGTCCACGGCCCGCCCTGTTTTTTAAGGCAGGTAAATATTTTTTAAATTATACTACAGTCACCACTTCACCCTTGGTTTCTCCTTTCTCGTTGGTCCTTGGTCGAATGACTGGGAGTGACGTAGAGGGGAGGAGCTATATGCAGCTCTGCTGGGTGAATCCTCTTGCATTTCCTGTTGGGGAGGAGTTATATCCCAGAAGTAATGATGACCCGTGGACTGATCACACAACAGAAGAAAGGAATTTATCAGGTAAGCATAAATTATGTTTTTCTGTGACACTCTAAGCTATGGTTGGGCACTTTTTTATAAAGTTCTAAATATATGTATTCAAACATTTATTTGCCTTGACTCAGGATGTTCAACATTCCTTATTTTCAGACAGTCAGTTTCATATTTGGGATAATGCATTTGAATAAAACAATTTTTTTCTTACCTTAAAATTTGACTTTTCCCTGTGGGCTGTTAGGCTCGCGGGGGCTGAAAATGCTTCATTTTATTGCGTCATTCTTGGCGCTGACTTTTTTGGCGCAAATTTTTTTTTCTGTTTCCAGCATCATACGTGTCGTTCTTTTGTGCCAAAAATGTCGGCGTTCCGGATGTGGCGTCATTTTTGGCGCCAAAAGCATTTAGGCGCCAAATAATGTGGGCGTCTTATTTGGCGCTAAAAAAATATGGGCGTCACTTTTGTCTCCACATTATTTAAGTCTCATTTTTTTATTGCTTCTGGTTGCTAGAAGCTTGTTCACTGGCATTTTTTCCCATTCCTGAAACTGTAATTTAAGGAATTTGATCAATTTTGCTTTATATGTTGTTTTTTCTATTACATATTGCAAGATGTCCCATGTTGAAGCTGAGTCAGAAGATACTTCTGGAAAATCGCTGCCTAGTGCTGGAGCTACCAAAGCTAAGTGTATCTGCTGTAAACTTTTGGTAGCTGTTCCTCCAGCTGTTGTTTGTATTGAATGTCATGACAAACTTGTTAATGCAGATAATATTTCCTTTAGTAAAGTTACATTACCTGTTGCTGTTCCATCAACATCTAATACTCAGAGTGTTCCTGATAACATAAGAGATTTTGTTTCTAAATTCATTAAGAAGGCTATGTCTGTTATTCCTCCTTCTAGTAAACGTAAAAAGTCTTTTAAAACTTCTAATTTTTCAGATGAATTTTTAAATGAGCATCATCATTCTGATTCTGATAATGGTTCTTCTGGTTCAGAGGATTCTGTCTCAGAGGTTGATGCTGATAAATCTTCATATTTATTTAAAATGGAATTTATTCGTTCTTTACTTAAATAAGTCCTAATTGCATTAGAAATTGAGGATTCTGGTCCTCTTGATACTAAATCTAAACGTTTAGATAAGGTTTTTAAATCTTCTGTAGTTATTCCAGAAGTTTTTCCTGTTCCTGGTGCTATTTCTGAAGTAATTTCCAGGGAATGAAATAATTTGGGTAATTCATTTACTCCTTCTAAACGTTTTAAGCAATTATATCCTGTGCCATCTGACAGATTAGAATTTTGGGACAATATCCCTAAGGTTGATGGGGCTGTCTCTACTCTTGCTAAGCGTACTACCATTCCTACGGCAGATGGTACTTCCTTTAAGGATCCTTTAGATAGGAGAATTGAATCCTTTCTAAGAAAAGCTTACTTGTGTTCAGGTAATCTTCTTAGACCTGCTATATCTTTGGCGGATGTTGCTGCAGCTTCAACTTTTTGGTTGGAAGCTTTAGCGCAACAAGTAACAGATCATAATTCTCATAGCATTATTATTCTTCTTCAACATGCTAATAATTTTATTTGTGATGCCATCTTTGATATCATTAGAGTTGATGTCAGGTATATGTCTCTAGCTATTTTAGCTAGAAGAGCTTTATGGCTTAAAACTTGGAATGCTGATATGTCTTCTAAGTCTACTCTGCTTTCCCTTTCTTTCCAGGGTAATAAATTATTTGGTTCTCAGTTGGATTCTATTATCTCAACTGTTACTGGAGGGAAAGGAACTTTTTTACCACAGGATAAAAAATCTAAAGGTAAATTTAGGTCTAATAATCGTTTTCGTTCCTTTCGTCACAACAAGGAACAAAAGCCCGATCCTTCATCCTCAGGAGCGGTATCAGTTTGGAAACCATCTCCAGTCTGGAATAAATCCAAGCCTTTTAGAAAATCAAAGCCAGCACCTAAGTCCACATGAAGGTGCGGCCCTCATTCCAGCTCAGCTGGTAGGGGGCAGATTACGTTTTTTCAAAGAAATTTGGATCAATTCCGTTCACAATCTTTGGATTCAGAATATTGTTTCAGAAGGGTACAGAATTGGCTTCAAGATAAGGCCTCCTGCAAAGAGATTTTTTCTTTCCCGTGTCCCAGTAAATCCAGCGAAGGCTCAAGCATTTCTGAAATGTGTTTCAGGTCTAGAGTTGGCTGGAGTAATTATGCCAGTTCCAGTTCTGGAACAGGGGCTGGGGTTTTATTCAAATCTCTTCATTGTACCAAAGAAGGAGAATTCCTTCAGACCAGTTCTGGATCTAAAAATATTGAATCGTTATGTAAGGATACCAACATTCAAAATGGTAACTGTAAGGACTATCCTGCCTTTTGTTCAGCAAGGGCATTATATGTCTACAATAGATTTACAGGATGCATATCTACATATTCCGATTCATCCAGATCACTATCAGTTTCTGAGATTCTCGTTCCTAGACAAGCATTACCAGTTTGTGGCTCTGCCGTTTGGCCTAGCTACAGCTCCAAGAATTTTTACAAAGGTTCTCGGTGCCCTTCTGTCTGTAATCAGAGAACAGGGTATTGTGGTATTTCCTTATTTGGACGATATCTTGGTACTTGCTCAGTCTTCACATTTAGCAGAATCTCATACAAATCGACTTGTGTTGTTTCTTCAAGATAATGGTTGGAGGATCAATTTACTAAAAGGTTCATCGATTCCTCAGACAAGGGTAACCTTTTTGGGTTTCCAGATAGATTCAGTGTCCATGACTCTATCTTTGACAGACAAGAGACGTCTAAAATTGATATCAGCTTGTCGAAACCTTCAGTCACAATCATTCCCTTCGGTAGCCTTATGCATGGAAATTCTAGGTCTTATGACTGCTGCATCGGACGCGATCCCCTTTGCTCGTTTTCACATGCGACCTCTTCAGCTCTGTATGCTGAACCAGTGGTGCAGGGATTACACAAAGATATCTCTATTAATATCTTTAAAACCGATTGTATGACACTCTCTGACGTGGTGGACAGATCACCATCGTTTAGTTCAGGGGGCTTCTTTTGTTCTTCCGACCTGCACTGTAATCTCAACAGATGCAGATCTTACAGGTTGGGGAGCTGTGTGGGGGTCTCTGATGGCACAAGGGGTTTGGGAATCTCAGGAGGTGAGATTACTGATCAATATTTTGGAACTCCGTGCAATTTTCAGAGCTCTTCAGTCTTGGCCTCTTCTAAAGAGAGAATCGTTCATTTGTTTTCAGACAGACAATGTCACAACTGTGGCATACATCAATCATCAAGGAGGGACTCACAGCCCTCTGGCTATGAAAGAAGTATCTCGAATTCTGGTTTGGGCGAAATCCAGCTCCTGTCTAGTTTCTGCGGTTCATATCCCAGGTATAGACAATTGGGAAGCGGATTATCTCAGTCGCCAAACGTTGCATCCGGGCGAATGGTCTCTTCACCCAGAGGTATTTCTTCAGATTGTCCAAATGTGGGGACTTCCAGAAATAGATCTGATGGCCTCTCATCTAAACAAGAAACTTCCCAGGTATCTGTCCAGATCCAGGGATCCTCAAGCGGAAGCAGTGGATGCTTTGTCACTTCCTTGGAAGTATCATCCTGCTTATATCTTTCCGCCTCTAGTTCTTCTTCCAAGAGTGATCTCCAAGATTCTGAAGGAATGCTCGTTTGTTCTGCTGGTAGCTCCAGCATGGCCTCACAGGTTTTGGTATGCGGATCTTGTCCGGATGGCCTCTTGCCAACCGTGGACTCTTCCGTTAAGACCAGACCTTCTGTCGCAAGGTCTTTTTTTCCATCAGGATCTCAAATCCTTAAATTTAAAGGTATGGAGATTGAACGCTTGATTCTTAGTCAAAGAGGTTTCTCTGACTCTGTGATTAATACTATGTTACAGGCTCGTAAATCTGTATCTAGGGAGATATATTATAGAGTCTGGAAGACTTATATTTCTTGGTGTCTTTCTCATCATTTTTCCTGGCATTCTTTTAGAATTCCGAGAATTTTACAGTTTCTTCAAGATGGTTTGGAGAAAGGTTTTTCTCCAACATAGGTGTGTCCGGTCCACGGCGTCATCCTTACTTGTGGGATATTCTCCTCCCCAACAGGAAATGGCAAAGAGCCCAGCAAAGCTGGTCACATGATCCCTCCTAGGCTCCGCCTTCCCCAGTCATTCTCTTTGCCGTTGTACAGGCAACATCTCCACGGAGATGGCTTAGAGTTTTTTAGTGTTTAACTGTAGTTTTTATTATTCAATCAAGAGTTTGTTATTTTAAAATAGTGCTGGTATGTACTATTTACTCTGAAACAGAAAAGAGATGAAGATTTCTGTTTGTAAGAGGAAAATGATTTTAGCAACCGTTACTAAAATCGATGGCTGTTTCCACACAGGACTGTTGAGAGGAATTAACTTCAGTTGGGGGAACAGTGAGCAGACTTTTGCTGCTTGAGGTATGACACATTCTAACAAGACGATGTAATGCTGGAAACTGTCATTTTCCCTATGGGATCCGGTAAGCCATTTTTATTACAGACAGAAAAAAAAAAAGGGCTTCACAAGGGCTTTTTAAGACTGTAGACATTTTCTCGGCTAAATCGATTTATATATAAACATATTTTATACTCCATAGCCTTGAGGAATTATTTTAATCTTGGGAATTTTGTAAAATAACCGGCAGGCACTGTATTGGACACCTTATTCTCTAGGGGCTTTCCCTAATCATAGGCAGAGTCTCATTTTCGCGCCTGTATTGCGCACTTGTTTTTGAGAAGCATGACATGCAGATGCATGTGTGAGGAGCTCTGATACATAGAAAAGACTTTCTGAAGGCGTCATTTGGTATCGTATTCCCCTTTGGGCTTGGTTGGGTCTCAGCAAAGCAGATACCAGGGACTGTAAAGGGGTTAAATATAAAAACGGCTCCGGTTCCGTTATTTTAAGGGTTAAAGCTTCCAAATTTGGTGTGCAATACTTTTAAGGCTTTAAGACACTGTGGTGAAATTTTGGTGAATTTTGAACAATTCCTTCATACTTTTTCGCAATTGCAGTAATAAAGTGTGTTCAGTTTAAAATTTAAAGCGACAGTAACGGTTTTATTTTAAAACGTTTTTTGTACTTTGTTATCAAGTTTATGCCTGTTTAACATGTCTGAACTACCAGATAGACTGTGTTCTGAATGTGGGGAAGCCAAGGTTCCTTCTCATTTAAATAGATGTGATTTATGTGACACAAAATTTAGAGAAAATGATGCCCAAGATGATTCCTCAAGTGAGGGGAGTAAGCATGGTACTGCATCATCCCCTCCTTCGTCTACACCAGTCTTGCCCACACAGGAGGCCCCTAGTACATCTAGCGCGCCAATACTCCTTACTATGCAACAATTAACGGCTGTAATGGATAATTCTATCAAAAACATTTTAGCCAAAATGCCCACTTATCAGCGAAAGCGCGACTGCTCTGTTTTAGAAAATACTGAAGAGCATGAGGACGCTGATGATATTGTTTCTGAAGTGCCCCTACACCAGTCTGAGGGGGCCAGGGAGGTTTTGTCTGAGGGAGAAATTTCAGATTCAGGGAAAATTTCTCAACAAGCTGAACCTGATGTGATTACATTTAAATTTAAGTTGGAACATCTCCGCGCTCTGCTTAAGGAGGTGTTATCCACTCTGGATGATTGTGAGAACTTGGTCATTCCAGAGAAACTATGTAAAATGGACAAGTTCCTAGAGGTCCCGGGGCCCCCCGAAGCTTTTCCTATACCCAAGCGGGTGGCGGACATTGTAAATAAAGAATGGGAAAGGCCCGGTATACCTTTCGTCCCTCCCCCCATATTTAAAAAATTGTTTCCTATGGTCGACCCCAGAAAGGACTTATGGCAGACAGTCCCCAAGGTCGAGGGGGCGGTTTCTACTCTAAACAAGCGCACCACTATACCCATAGAAGATAGTTGTGCTTTCAAAGATCCTATGGATAAAAAATTAGAAGGTTTGCTTAAAAAGATGTTTGTTCAGCAAGGTTACCTTCTACAACCAATTTCATGCATTGTCCCTGTCACTACAGCCGCGTGTTTCTGGTTCGATGAGCTAGAAAAGGCGATCATTAATAATTCTTCTTCTTATGAGGAGATTATGGACAGAATTCGTGCTCTCAAATTGGCTAATTCTTTCACCCTAGACGCCACTTTGCAATTGGCTAGGTTAGCGGCGAAAAATTCTGGGTTTGCTATTGTGGCGCGCAGAGCGCTTTGGTTAAAATCTTGGTCAGCGGATGCGTCTTCCAAGAACAAATTGCTTAACATTCCTTTCAAGGGGAAAACGCTGTTTGGCCCTGACTTGAAAGAGATTATCTCTGATATCACTGGGGGCAAGGGCCACGCCCTTCCTCAGGATAGGTCTTTCAAGGCCAAAAATAAACCTAATTTTTGTCCCTTTCGCAGAAACGGACCAGCCCCAAGTGCTACGTCCTCTAAGCAGGAGGGTAACACTTCTCAAGCCAAACCAGCCTGGAGACCAATGCAAGGCTGGAACAAAGGAAAGCAGGCCAAGAAACCTGCCACTGCTACCAAGACAGCATGAGATGTTGGCCCCCGATCCGGGACCGGATCTGGTGGGGGGCAGACTCTCTCTCTTCGCTCAGGCTTGGGCAAGAGATGTTCTGGATCCTTGGGCGCTAGAAATAGTCTCCCAAGGTTATCTTCTGGAATTCAAGGGGCTTCCCCCAAGGGGGAGGTTCCACAGGTCTCAATTGTCTTCAGACCACATAAAAAAAACAGGCATTCTTGCATTGTGTAGAAGATCTGTTAAAAATGGGAGTGATTCATCCTGTTCCATTAGGAGAACAAGGGATGGGGTTCTACTCCAATCTGTTCGTAGTTCCCAAAAAAGAGGGAACGTTCAGACCAATCTTAGATCTCAAGATCCTAAACAAGTTTCTCAAGGTTCCATCGTTCAAAATGGAAACCATTCGAACAATTCTTCCTTCCATCCAGGAAGGTCAATTCATGACCACGGTGGATTTAAAGGATGCGTATCTACATATTCCTATCCACAAGGAACATCATCGGTTCCTAAGGTTCGCATTCCTGGACAAGCATTACCAGTTTGTGGCACTTCCGTTCGGATTAGCCACTGCTCCAAGGATTTTCACAAAGGTACTAGGGTCCCTTCTAGCGGTGCTAAGACCAAGGGGCATTGCAGTAGTACCTTACTTACATTCTGATTCAAGCGTCGTCCCTTCCTCAAGCAAAGGCTCACACGGACATTGTCCTGGCCTTTCTCAGATCTCACGGATGGAAAGTGAACGTAGAAAAGAGTTCTCTATCTCCGTCAACAAGGGTTCCCTTCTTGGGAACAATAATAGACTCCTTAGAAATGAGGATTTTTCTGACAGAGGCCAGAAAAACAAAACTTCTGAACTCTTGTCAAATACTTCATTCTGTTCCTCTTCCTTCCATAGCGCAGTGCATGGAAGTAATAGGTTTGATGGTAGCGGCAATGGACATAGTTCCTTTTGCGCGCATTCATCTAAGACCATTACAACTGTGCATGCTCAGTCAGTGGAATGGGGACTATACAGACTTGTCTCCGACGATACAAGTAAATCAGAGGACCAGAGATTCACTCCGTTGGTGGCTGTCCCTGGACAACCTGTCACAGGGGATGAGCTTCCGCAGACCAGAGTGGGTCATTGTCACGACCGACGCCAGTCTGGTGGGCTGGGGCGCGGTCTGGGGACCCCTGAAAGCTCAGGGTCTTTGGTCTCGGGAAGAATCTCTTCTACCGATAAATATTCTGGAACTGAGAGCGATATTCAATGCTCTCAAGGCTTGGCCTCAGCTAGCAAAGGCCAAGTTCATACGGTTTCAATCAGACAACATGACAACTGTTGCGTACATCAACCATCAGGGGGGAACAAGGAGTTCCCTGGCGATGGAAGAAGTGACCAAAATCATTCAATGGGCGGAGACTCACTCCTGCCACTTGTCTGCAATCCACATCCCAGGAGTGGAAAATTGGGAAGCGGATTTTCTGAGTCGTCAGACATTTCATCCGGGGGAGTGGGAACTCCATCCGGAAATCTTTGCCCAAATTACTCAACTGTGGGGCATTCCAGACATGGATCTGATGGCCTCTCGTCAGAACTTCAAGGTTCCTTGCTACGGGTCCAGATCCAGGGATCCCAAGGCGACTCTAGTAGATGCACTAGTAGCACCTTGGACCTTCAAACTAGCTTATGTATTCCCGCCGTTTCCTCTCATCCCCAGGCTGGTAGCCAGGATCAATCAGGAGAGGGCATCGGTGATCTTGATAGCTCCTGCGTGGCCACGCAGGACTTGGTATGCAGACCTGGTGAATATGTCATCGGCTCCACCATGGAAGCTACCTTTGACACGAGACCTTCTTGTTCAAGGTCCGTTCGAACATCCGAATCTGGTCTCACTCCAACTGACTGCTTGGAGATTGAACGCTTGATCTTATCAAAGCGAGGATTCTCAGATTCTGTCATTGATACTCTTGTTCAGGCCAGAAAGCCTGTAACTAGAAAAATTTACCACAAAATATGGAAAAAATATATCTGTTGGTGTGAATCTAAAGGATTCCCTTGGGACAAGGTAAAAATTCCTAAGATTCTATCCTTTCTTCAAGAAGGTTTGGAGAAAGGATTATCTGCAAGTTCCTTGAAGGGACAGATTTCTGCCTTGTCTGTGTTACTTCACAAAAAGCTGGCAGCTGTGCCAGATGTTCAAGCCTTTGTTCAGGCTCTGGTTAGAATCAAGCCTGTTTACAAACCTTTGACTCCTCCTTGGAGTCTCAATTTAGTTCTTTCAGTTCTTCAGGGGGTTCCGTTTGAACCCTTACATTCCGTTGATATTAAGTTATTATCTTGGAAAGTTTTGTTTTTGGTTGCAATTTCTTCTGCTAGAAGAGTTTCAGAATTATCTGCTCTGCAGTGTTCTCCTTCTTATCTGGTGTTCCATGCAGATAAGGTGGTTTTACGTACTAAACCTGGTTTTCTTCCGAAAGTTGTTTCTAACAAAAACATTAACCAGGAGATAGTCGTGCCTTCTTTGTGTCCGAATCCAGTTTCAAAGAAGGAACGTTTGTTGCACAATTTGGATGTTGTTCGTGCTCTAAAATTCTATTTAGATGCTACAAAGGATTTTAGACAAACATCTTCCTTGTTTGTTGTTTATTCTGGTAAAAGGAGAGGTCAAAAAGCAACTTCTACCTCTCTCTCTTTTTGGATTAAAAGCATCATCAGATTGGCTTACGAGACTGCCGGACGGCAGCCTCCTCACAGAATCACAGCTCATTCCACTAGGGCTGTGGCTTCCACATGGGCCTTCAAGAACGAGGCTTCTGTTGATCAGATATGTAAGGCAGCGACTTGGTCTTCACTGCACACTTTTACTAAATTTTACAAGTTTGATACTTTTGCTTCTTCTGAGGCTATTTTTGGGAGAAAGGTTTTGCAGGCCGTGGTGCCTTCCATCTAGGTGACCTGATTTGCTCCCTCCCTTCATCCGTGTCCTAAAGCTTTGGTATTGGTTCCCACAAGTAAGGATGACGCCGTGGACCGGACACACCTATGTTGGAGAAAACAGAATTTATGTTTACCTGATAAATTACTTTCTCCAACGGTGTGTCCGGTCCACGGCCCGCCCTGGTTTTTTAATCAGGTCTGATAATTTATTTTCTTTAACTACAGTCACCACGGTATCATATGGTTTCTCCTATGCAAATATTCCTCCTTTACGTCGGTCGAATGACTGGGGAAGGCGGAGCCTAGGAGGGATCATGTGACCAGCTTTGCTGGGCTCTTTGCCATTTCCTGTTGGGGAGGAGAATATCCCACAAGTAAGGATGACGCCGTGGACCGGACACACCGTTGGAGAAAGTAATTTATCAGGTAAACATAAATTCTGTTGTCTGCAAGTTCCTTGAAAGGACAAATCTCTGCTCTTTCTGTTCTTTTTCACAGAAAGATTGCTAATCTTCCTGATATTTATTGTTTTGTACAAGCTTTGGTTCGTATAAAACCTGTCATTAAGTCAATTTCTCCTCCTTGGAGTTTGAATTTGGTTCTGGGGGCTCTTCAAGCTCCTCCGTTTGAACCTATGCATTCGTTGGACATTAAATTACTTTCTTGGAAAGTTTTGTTCCTTTTGGCCATCTCTTCTGCCAGAAGAGTTTCTGAATTATCTGCTCTTTCTTGTGAGTCTCCTTTTCTGATTTTTCATCAGGATAAGGCGGTGTTGCTAACTTCTTTTGAATTTTTACCTAAGGTTGTGAATTCCAACAACATTAGTAGAGAAATTTGTGGTTCCTTCATTATGTCCTAATCCTAAGAATTCTAAGGAGAAATCATTGCATTCTTTGGATGTAGTTAGAGCTTTGAAATATTATGTTGAAGCTACTAAGAATTTCTGAAAGACTTCTAGTCTATTTGTTATCTTTTCCGGTTCTAGGAAAGGTCAGAAGGCCTCTGCCATTTCTTTGGCATCTTGGTTGAAATCTTTAATTCATCATGCTTATGTCGAGTCGGGTAAAACTCCGCCTCAAAGGATTACAGCTCATTCTACTAGGTCAGTTTCTACTTCCTGGGCGTTTAGGAATGAAGCTTCGGTTGATCAGATTTGCAAAGCAACAACTTGGTCTTCTTTGCATACTTTTACTAAATTCTACCATTTTGATGTGTTTTCTTCTTCTGAAGCTGTTTTTGGTAGAAAAGTACTTCAGGCAGCTGTTTCAGTTTGAATCTTCTGCTTATATTTTCAGTTTTTTTCATTATAAAATTTAAACTTTATTTTGGGTGTGGATTATTTTTCAGCGGAATTGGCTGTCTTTATTTTATCCCTCCCTCTCTAGTGACTCTTGCGTGGAAAGATCCACATCTTGGGTAGTCATTATCCCATACGTCACTAGCTCATGGACTCTTGCTAATTACATGAAAGAAAACATAATTTATGTAAGAACTTACCTGATAAATTCATTTCTTTCATATTAGCAAGAGTCCATGAGGCCCACCCTTTTTGTGGTGGTTATGATTTTTTTGTATAAAGCACAATTATTCCAATTCCTTATATTTATGCTTCACACTTTTTTCTTATCACCCCACTTCTTGGCTATTCGTTAAACTGATTTGTGGGTGTGGTGAGGGGTGTATTTGTAGGCATTTTGAGGTTTGGGAAACTTTGCCCCTCCTGGTAGGAATGTATATCCCATACGTCACTAGCTCATGGACTCTTGCTAATATGAAAGAAATGAATTTATCAGGTAAGTTCTTACATAAATTATGTTATTACATGCAGTTATACAAAAATTGGTGTATTCTGTCCCTTTAAGTGTCCACAGCAGACGAGATATGTTAAAATATATTCAAAATACTTTTCAAGGTGTGTTTCTCCTACATTGGTGTGTCCGGTCCACGGCTTCATCCTTACTTGTGGGAATATTCTCTTCCCTAACAGGAAATGGCAAAGAGAGCACAGCAAAAGCTGCCCATATAGCTCATTCTCTTTGCCGCTCTGAACAAGTAGCATCTCCACGGGGATGGTAAAGAGTATGTGGACACAATTTAGATGTGGTCCGTGCTTTAAAATTCTATTTAGAAGCAACAAAGGATTTCAGACAGACTTCATCTTTGTTTGTTGTTTATTCTGGTAAGAGGAGAGGGCAGAAAGCTACTGCTACCTCTCTTTTTCTTTTTGGCTGAAAAGCATCATCCGATTGGCTTATGAGACTGCCGGACGGCAGCCTCCTGAACGAATTACAGCTCACTCTACTAGAGCTGTGGCTTCCACATGGGCCTTCAAGAACGAGGCTTTTGTTGATCAGATCTGTAAGGCAGCGACTTGGTCTTCTCTGCATACTTTTGCCAAATTTTACAAATTCGATACTTATGCTTCTTCGGAGGCTATTTTTGGGAGAAAGGTTTTGCAAGCTGTGGTGCCTTCCGTTTAGGTAACCTGACTTGTTCCCTCCCTTCATCCATGTCCTAAAGCTTTGGTATTGGTTCCCACAAGTAAGGATGAAGCCGTGGACCAGACACACCAATGTAGGAGAAAACAGAATTTATGCTTAACTGATAAATTTCTTTCTCCTACGGTGTGTCCGGTCCACGGCCCGCCCTGGCTTTTTAGTCAGGTTTTAAATTTTTTATTTCTATACACTACAGTCACCACGGCACCCTATAGTTTCTCCTTTTTCTCCTAACCGTCGGTCGAATGACTGGGGGGCGGAGCCAGAGGGGGAGCTATATGGGCAGCTTTTGCTGTGCTCTCTTTGCCATTTCCTGTTAGGGAAGAGAATATTCCCACAAGTAAGGATGAAGCCGTGGACCGGACACACCGTAGGAGAAAGAAATTTATCAGGTAAGCATAAATTCTGTTTTTTATTGATTGCAATATTGTACCTTAAAATGGCATTTCCTAGTTTTAAAAAGACCACTTTCTAAAGTTAATTAGAACTAGTTTCCATTGTTGTTGCAAACTGGTGATAACCTAAAACATTTGCATAGAATATATAGAAATTCGGTTTATTCTCCAGTTAATCAACACATTGCAATTGAGTTGTTGCTTTAGTTTAACTGCCTAATTTTAATATCAAAATGGCCTGCAGAAAACTTTTCACTAAAGAAAAAAAAAATCTCATTGCAGAAAGTGGGGAAAAAAGTGCTTGCTTAAAATATGCACTTAAAGGTCCGTAAGAGTAGAGATAGTTAATGGTTTTAATATGTTAAGAGCATGTAATTTTTCGACTATCAACCCTGCTCTGCTGTGTGTTTAACCCCAGTTTCTACTTGTGACCAGCAGTGCAAAATGCATTCCAAGCGACACTTCTACTATGTGTTTAACCCCTGTGTGGAGGAAACCATGGGGATTTTTTCATAAGAACATAAAATTATTTGGTAAAATGCTCTCTGATTGGATGATAAAAAGAATGAACTGTATGGCCTAAATGCAAAATTATGTCTGTGGTTCATATCTAACCTTGCTTACCTGCCTGAGAGCACTATACCTGTAGCAGGTGATAGCAGCTTGCTGTACTAGGGTCACCTCTCAGTAGGGCTGCTTGAGTTTGTCAGTATTGAGAGCTTGGTGCATGGAGCCAAAACAATGGAAAAGATAAAAACTTGCATTAGTTTAATATACAGCTGCTGAGACAGACTGAGTGAAATTCTAGTTTATTTAGTTGCAAAATCTAATAGACTTAAATCACACGACTCTCTTTGGTTATTTATAAGGCGACTATTACTTGCTCCCTGGTGTTATTTGTATGTTTCACTCTCGTTGATTAAAGGGATAGGAAAGTCAAAACTAAACTTGCAATAATCAGATCATGTAATTTTAGGACCCTTTTTAAAATCACTTCTATTTTCAAATGTGCTTTTGTTCTTTTGGTATTCCTGGTTTAAAAATGAATACGCATATATCCTACACTAGTGGAAGCTAGCTGGTGATTTGGTTCCTGCATATGTTATGTCTCTCTTATGATTGGCTAACGATGTGTTCAGCTAGCTGCCAGTAGTGCAATGTTGTTCCTTCAGCAAAGGATAACGAGAGAATGAAGCATATTTGATAATAAAAAGTAAATTTGAAAGTTGTTTAAATTGGTATGTTCTATCTGAATTATGAATGAAATGTTTGGGGTTTCCTGTCCCTTTAACACTAATTTCATACAATTTAAGAATGATAAAAAAAAAAACTTCTTTGCACTTCGCTCATTTACAAACAACTTTGTTTTAAAGCAGTGTAAATAATGTAATTAATTCCATAATTATATTTTTATTTTTTTGTATGTAGATTATTGATGAAATTTTGAAACTTAATGAAGACCCGAAGGTACATGGGCTTGTCCTCCATTTGGCCGAAGCCAACAGCAAAGTACTGAATGCAGTGAAACCAGAGAAAGATATAGATGGGTAACTATTTCTTTGTGCTACACAAACACACCTGCACACACAATAAAGGGATGCAAAAGTAATGTTTTTTTCTTTGTTACAACTAAAAGCACATTTTAAAATCTATTTGTGTTGTGTTTTTAGGTTATATTATTGCTTATCAGTAAAGCAGTGAGTGTCCTACTTATCGGTCAGTGGACACTAAAGCCTAAAGCCATGTATAGCAGCATAGGCACTTCCCATGTTCAGATCCCAGCTTTGAAATTATGTGATCGCATAGACGATTGTGTGATTTTCAGTTTTCCAGCAAGTGTTTACATCGGAATTTCGTTCTGATCTAAGCAGTTGTTCTTCCGACATGAAGGAGTTAAAATTTCATAGATAGTTTAAAAAAAATTCAATTTATTTTCATCTATATACAAAGCTGACGTCTAAAGGTATGTTCCTACGATACTACAATGGCTTAAAGGGACAGTATACACCAATTTTCATATAACTGCATGTAATAGACTCTACTATAAAGCAGAATATGCACAGATACTGATATAAAAATCCAGTATAAAACTAATGCAAATAAAGCCACAGCTTGAGGGATTTTACCTATATTCCCATACAAACTTGATTGCATTTAAAATCTAAGTTGAAATCAAAATTTAAAATTTACAATAAACCAGATAAAAAAATTGCATAAGATACAATATACAAATGCAACATAAAATTCGCTGTTAAAAAAAAAAACAACATTTTTGGCTCATAAACCTTAACTATAGGAGGATTTGTTTTTCTAAAAGCAACGGTTGACTGCGGATGTTTGCAAAGGAGCCAGTAAGGTCACAAATATAAGGTGTTATTATTTACTTACACGGAATGGGTGCTTTGTGTCCTCTTAAATATCTTGTAAGATGGTTTGCTTGTTTTGGATTTCAAAGGCCGAGAGTCCGTCGGCATATATGCAGTGTTCCAAGCAGTTACGCCACAATGTAGCATGTCGGACTACTTTGTATCAATATCAGGTGTATTATTTGCAGGATTGTTGCGGCTATGGAAGCCCAAGCAGGAAAAAAAAAGAGCAACGCGTTTTGCCTTCCTCAAGCTCTACTGAAACGTGTTGCTCTTTTTGTTACATTTGTATATTGTATCTTTTGCAATTTTTTTTATCTGGTCTATTGTAAATTTTGATTTCGATTTTAACTCTGGTATAATAATAAATTTAACTGTTTATATTATACTGCCGGAAACTGCACTTATTTAGCTCTGCATAGAGCCCCATAGCTTTAAATTCAGTGTGTACTATTACACACTTTAATTTTAATTGCAATCAAGAAATACCTCCTAGCCAATGAGCATTAGTAGGGTGTAAATAACTTAAAGGGACACTCAAGTCAAAATTTAAACTTTCATGATTCAGACAGAGCACACAGTTTTAAACCACTTTCTATTTTACTTCCATTAACAATGTGCCCAGTCTTTTTAAATTTACACATTTTGAGCTCCTACTGAGCATTTGTGATTGGCTGATGGGTACAGGAGTGGTGGAAATAGACATAACTTTTGAAATTTTGTTGTTGTTTGTCATGTATTAGTTGATTATACCAATCTACTGTATTTTTATTGGTACTTTAAACTGCCTTATTAGTTTCAATTTAGTATTGAAAAGCTATTACTTCACCATTTTTTTGGGAACATGTTTATAGTGCCATAAAACAGGTTGAGATCTGTGCATATCCTAAAAGGGACAATTCATTTAATTTAAAATAGTTTACATAAAAAAATGGTTTAAAAATTGCTGGTAAGTATTTTAAAATTTTCAAAATTTAGCAAAATTTAATTACATAGATAAACTGCCTGGATTAGCTAACTCCACCCTCCTTATCAGTGTTTAGACACAGGCATTGTATTTCAACTAAGTTCACAGCTTCTAGGCATTCTACAACAGATAATCCCTATTCACTTTTGCATTCTACCAAAAGAACAATAAACATAGATACGGCCATAAGATACGGCCTTAAAAGAAATTTTGTGGCGGGAGTTAGAGCTTTACAATTCAGAAACTAAAAAGAAATGGTTTATGATGAGGCACTGCAGTATAAATTTGCAGGTAAAGTAATTAAAGTACATATTATATTTTGTCTCTATCCCAACTTGTTTTATGTCCCTTTTTTAAATGCTGTTTTGATATGAATATGGACAGAAATGACACATTGCAAATTACAGTAAAGTACAATGTCACTTTATTTACATGCTATTTACATTTAAACGTATTCAACTGCTTTTTCATGTAGATCATTTAAAATAAATAAATAAAAACCCAACTTTTTTTTTTTTCTCGTTCCAGAGTCACAGATGTAAACCTCGGTAAGATGGTTCGTGGCCATTCTCAGGAGGGTTTCATTTCTCCCACAGCTAGTGGTGTGATAGAGCTACTAGAACATTTAGGTATGAAATTATAGAAAACCTATGGATTTGGGTGGAATGATGTTATCCATTTCATGCTTGTGCTAGTTTAAAAGGACAGTATAGTCCAAATTAAATTTCTATGGCTTGGATAGAACATGACATTTTAAACAGCTTTCCAATTTATTTCTATTTTTTCTTGGTTCTTTTGGTATCGTTGGTTAATGAGTAATTCTAGGTGAGCTCAGGAGTATGTTCGTGTCTAGCCATCTAACAGTAGTGTATGCAACAATGTTTAAAGCAATGTTATAAATTGTTGCAAACACTCCTGCCCTAGACTGTTAAAGACACATTCACACTTTTAAGCTCCTATCGGCCAACCTAGGTTTACTCTTCAACAAAGGATACAATGAGAACAAATTAAATTTGCTAATAGAAGTAAATTAAAAGTTGTTTAAAATTGCATGCTCTATCTGAATCCTGTATGTTTAATTTTTGACTTTGGATTCTCATTTCCTTTTAATCGATAGTAGTGTTTAAATTCTTCAGCATGACAAATATGTATCATCATCATCATCATCATCATCATCATCATCATCATCATCACAATCATCATCACTGATAAGTAGAGTAATAATTCTACAGATTTATTTAAAACGTTATTTTTGTTTGTTTCTTAAAGCTCATTTGTCTTTGGAGGGGAAGAAGGTGTTAATAGTTGGAGCTGATGGCTCACTTGAAGCTGCCTTGCATTGTCTACTACAAAGGAAAGGCGCCATGTCAATGACCTGTGATTGGCAAACTCCGCACCTGCAGAAAAAGGTACTTTTTTATATTTAAAAAAAACAACAAAAAAACAAACTTTTTTTGACCACTGTATCCGATTTCTGATCGGAAGCTCTAGAACGTTGTTCCTTCTGTAACTTTTGTGTCTGTTGCGTTTTTTTTTTTTTTTTTTTTTTTTTAAAAACGCACCTCATTAATGCCCAACCCCTTTCCATCTAAAGGGGAGGAGAGTCCACGGCTTCATTAATTACTTTTGGGAATTCAGAACCTGGCCACCAGGAGGAAGCAAAGACACCCCAGCCAAAGGCTTAAATACCCGTCCCAGTCATTCTTTGCCTTTCGTCACAGGAGGTTGGCAGAGAAGTGTCTGAATATTTGGAGTAGTCTCTTATGGAGGGTAGTGCTCTTCGAAATGGGACTGGAGGTTTAAGTATTTCTGTCAGCTTCTCAGTGAGAGCCTGGGCGAAAGTTAGAGTCCGGAGATGCAGGGAGAGTTTTTCTGCAAAACCATCCCGACTCATTTTAACAGCTCCATAAGCAATCAGCTTTGACAAGTTTCGCTGCCTGCTTTCTACATTCAAGTCCATGTCAGGAGCGATGCTACTACACTGTCACACTTGAGAGGCCGTGTTCCTGTTCCACGGCATAGATTCTGCTTAGATCGTTTCATTTTTTTTTTATACACATAACGCAGAAGACAGGATCACAGTGTAATACCTTTTTATATTTATAGAATCAAGGGTTAATATCCCTGGTAGGGGGGTTTATACATACTATTGCTTATTGTGTCATTGCTGCAATATGTGTGAGATGAGGCTCTGGCAATGGGTGGACTTTAGTTTAATTTCCGGGAGTATTTGCGCGGCACATTTGACGCGTTTTCTCCCTAGTGCAGGGGTGGTCCTGCAAGACATTCCTTCTGATCCGGTATGGCCTAATCGACTTCCTTGCTTGATCAGCGGTGCAGGAGACATAACGTTTTCTGTGGTTCGGGTAATGGGAGGTGGTGAGTGCCCTGGCTATTGGAGCTTATAAAGGTGCCATTTTTTATATTTTATAACTAGTCTGTAATATAGCCGTAAGCTATGGAGGACTCTGCGTTAGAGGGTACTCCCTCTTTAACTAAGTCTAGTAATTGTGTTTATTGTGAGAAGGTTCGGGTAGATCCACCTGCTCAACTATGTTCCACATGCCTTGATAAAGTCACGACATCTAGAAAGAAAAGGATGTCTAGTACTACTGAGCCGTCCACCTCTGAGGGTTCCCCGTTCCGTGAGGTGCGTTCCCTACATTCATCTCCGAGTACACATGCAGCGCCCCAGGGCATGACTATTTCTCCTACGGGAGAGAGCTGTTGGCCGTCAGATTTTGCGGATCAACTGCAAAAGGCGCTCTCTAAGTTGATTAGTGCCTTACCATGTTCTGCCAAGTGTGAGAGTAAGGTAAAATATGGCGATCCAGCCCAGGGGTCATATACTCCAAAGGATATTTCGGAAACGGGCGGCCCCGACCGGTCTCCGGACCAAGTAGGGGGCAGATTATCTCTCTTCTCAGAGGCCTGGTTGCAGGATGTTCAGGGGCCTTGGGTTCTGGAGGTTGTCGCCCAAGGCTACAGGATAGGGTTCAGATCTCATCCGCCCAGGGGCAGATTCCTCCTGTCAAATCTGTCTTCCAGACCGGAGAAGAGAGAAGCCTCTCTAGAATGTGTGAGGGATCTCTCTTCTCTCAGAGTTATTGTACCAGTACCCCCAGAAGAGAGGGGTCTAGGGTACTTTTCAAACCTTTTCGTGGTCCCAAAGAAGGAGGGAATGTTCAGCCCAATTCTAAACCTAAGATGTTTAAACAAATTTATGGCTGTTCAATCAGATCTATTCTGCCCCTAGTTCAAGAGGGTCTGTTCATGACAATAGACTTGGAGGATGTCTACCTTCATTTGCCGATTCACAGGGATCACTTCACGTTCCTGAGCTTCGCGTTTCTGGACCAACATTTCCAGTTTGTGGCCCTTCCCTTTGGCCTGGCGATGGCCCTGACAGTCTTTACAAAGGTTCTGGGGGCGCTACTTGCAGTAGCCAGATCCAGAGGCATTGCTGTGGCGCCCTATCTGGACAACATCTTAGTCCAGGTGCCGTTGTTCAGTCTCGCAAGGGATCACTCAAGGGCCCTTCTTCTTTTGCGCTAATCTCATGGTTGGAAGATAAACTCAGAAAAGAGCTCCCTGATTCCCAGCAACAGGGTGGAGTTCCTGGGGACGATAATGGATTCTATCTCCATGAAGATATTTCTCACAGATCAGCAGCGCAGGAAGGTTGCGTCCACCTGTCTTGCCCTTTAGTCCTCCTCCAGTGCCTCTGTGGCTCAGAGTATGGAGGTGATCGAGCTCATGGTGTCCAGCATCAATGTCATTCCATCTCGGACCTCTTCAGCTGTGCATGTTGAGTCAGTGGTACAGCGATCATTCAGATCTATCCCAACAGATTTCTCTGGACGTTTGGACGAGGGATTCCCTTTCTTGGTGGATCCGTCCACAACTGCTGTCCCAGGGGACATCTGTCCTGGGAGATTGTGACCATGGATGTGAGTCTAGCAGGGTGGGGTGCTGAGGCTTCCTTTGGGAGAAAATTTCTTCAAGCGGTGGTACCTTCTGTTTTAGGTCCGCCTGTCTAATTTTCCCTCCCTTTCATTCTGTGTCCTCTAGCTTGGGTATTGGTTCCCACTAGTAATTGGAATGAATTGTGGTTTCTCCATGTCATAGGAAAGAAAACAAAATGTATGCTTACCTGATAAATTTCTTTCTTTCCGGGCATGGAAAGTCCACGACCCGCCCTTATTTATTTATATTAAGACGGCTGCATTTTGTAAAAACCTCTATACCCTTGTGTTATCTTCTTTTTTCCATTTCCCTTTGGCCGGATGACTGGAGGTTATGGGTAAGGGAAGTGACACTTAGCAGCTCTGCTGCAGTGCTCTTTGCCCCCTCCTGCTGGCCAGGAGTGAATATCCCACTAGTAATTGGAATGACTCGTGGACTGCCCGGAAATAAATACATTTATTAGGTAAGCATAAATTTTGTTTTTCCCTATGCTATCCAAAACTAAAAAAAAAGGTTTGGCTAGAGTTTCACATAAAATAAAATATATATATCTATATCTATATCTATATATCCTATAATAAAAGTCCAAGGATGTTTGTCCGATGCAGTCATGCGCAGTAGAGACTGCAGAGGACAAACATACCTGGCCTTGAGCAGCAGAGTAGTGCACACTGCGGAAGCTGCCTGGTGGGGGAGTGGCCGGGCGTACTGTGAAGGGGGCGTGGCCGGTGGACGTGGCGGCATGGCCTTGCTCGAGCTCGCTGGAGGGGCGTGGCCGGCAGGAGAGAGGTGGGAGAGACCAAAACAGAGGAGGGAAAGAGAGAAAGCTAGCAAAATAGGGGGGAGAGAGAGCGAGCAAAAGAGGGGGGGGGGAGAGCAAAAGAGGAGGGAGAGAGCGGGCAAAAAGGGGGGAGAGAGCAAAAGAGAGGGGGAGAGAGAGCGCAAAAGAGAAGGGGGGGGGAGAGAGCGCAAAAGAGAAGGGGGGGGAGAGAGCGCAAAAGAGAAGGGGGGGGGGAGAGAGCGCAAAAGAGAAGGGGGGGGAGCGCAAAAGAGAAGGGGGGGGGGAGAGCGCAAAAGAGAAGGGGGGGAGAGAGAGCGCAAAAGAGAAGGAGGGGGGAGAGAGAGCGCAAAAGAGAAGGAGGGGGGAGAGAGAGCGCAAAAGAGAAGGGGGGGGAGAGAGAGCGCAAAAGAGAAGGGGGGGGGGGAGAGCGGTACCTAAAAAATTGGCCCGTGTACACGGCTTTAGGACTAGTGTGTGTATATATATATATATGTATATATGTATATGTATGTATATATATATATATATATATATATACATACATACATACATACATACATACATACATACATACATACATACATACATACATACGTGCACTCACAGGAACGAACAATTGGCTCAATACCATTGTTAGCCTGTTCTATGATGATTTACCACCTGGGTGCAGCTTTTTAACCCAGTAATGCTTTTCACAGAGTAGAACTTTCCTGTAGTATATCAGTCTGATCCCGCCTATTACGGTCAATATATATATATATATATATAATTGTGTTTTTTTTTTTTTTCATTGTTTTATAGTTCTTATGTAGTCTATGGTGGATCCAGTTAAGGTCACAGTTAGGCTTGTGAAGTCTACCAATTCCTCTTTATTTAGGTAGAGAATATAATTTTAAACAACATTCCAATTTACTTCTATTAAATTTGCTTTATTCTGAAAATATTAGATGAACCAATGATGAGGCACATATGTGCAGCTACCAATCACCAGCTGTCTTCCAGTAGTGTATGCTCCTGAGCCTACCCAGGTATGCTTTTCAACAAATACCAAGAGGAACAAAGCAAATGAGATAATATAATTAAATTATTTAAAATTATATGCTCTAAATAAATCATGAGTTTAGTTTTGACTTAACTGACCCTTTTTAATTTTCAGTACGAGAAAAGTGATCGTGTGGTTATACACAAAAGCTGTCAAATAAAAACTCAGTAAATGTCCAATCCTGGTTGGCAAAACAATCAGTAATTTAATAGTCTTAATGAACCCCCCGTGTGTCGGGCAGAGGCTACTCACTGAGGGTTATATGATAAGTGTACATCCCGGGAACTTAATTCACCTTAGCACAATTGTATTGGCAGGATGACAGAGTTGTATCCCCTCTGGAACCTAAAAATTCACACTTTGATTTAGTGTGCTCATTAAAGCTTAATTTTGCCTAAGCACATATATCCGTAAGTGCCATACTTTGCATCCATCTGTCCTTAGCTATGCAGATCCTCTGGAGTCAGCTCAAGGTACCAATCAGTGGTTTGCCTGCGTAACACTGAATGAGCAAATTGTGCCGGTCAATAAACATAATAAAGGAGAGAAAATCTCTCATATAAAACGTAGCCTTTATTTCTTCATTAAAAATTCACAGCAGCCAACAGAGTAATAAAAAGAGTAATGCGCAGCACAACCGGCTTACGCTTACGGCAATCTGCTGTACGGCAAATTTGATTCTCTGTCAATTTTTAGTGAAGAAATAAAGGCTACGTTTTTATATGAGCGATTTTATCTCCTTTGAATTTATTACCTTTTCATTTTCAGACATAGTTAACAGGAAAAGTACATTGCAAAGTTGTCTTACTAATATTGGATTACTAAATCATGGGGTTACTAAGCAGATTCATTTTTGAATATGACAGGGTGCAGATTTCCAGAGAAAAATGCATTATTTTTTTATTTTGAAGAAACAGATGTTTTCACCACTAGATGGCAGTAGATTAAAAAAAATAAAAAAATAATCAGTTTCTGTTAAGTGATTCTAAAATGAATAGCTGCCATATTTTTATGCCTCCATGGACAGCGTGTTTTTACAGCTGCCTGTGATATTGTACGACCTGTCTCCACTAAATTTATTGTAGCGAATAATGTTTATTTGCTTAGGAACTAGTTCACTGAAATTGAAGCTTTCATTTAATGTGTAACACCTTGCAAAAGAAGGGGTTAATGACTCAAAAATTAATCTTATGACTGCCACATTTCCATAGACTGTGCTGTTCTTTGGTAAATATTTTACCTGGAACCAGTCAAGTCCAAAGATGCAAACTATAGGTAGATGTGAAAAAGTGTTTTGTATTTTTACAAATGCAAACATTCAAAACATATATATGATTGTTTGTTTTATTTTATACAGAAATATACATTTTCTCCCCATGACCTGGCTGATTTTTATTGACCACCTGGCTAAAATATTATCCAATATTAACCCTTTAATGACCGCAACACTTTTCTATTTTTCTGTCCATTTGGGACCAAGGCTATTTTTACATTTTTGTGGTGTTTGTGTTTAGCTGTGATTTTCCTCTTACTCTTTTACTGTACCCACACATATTATATACCGTTTTTCTCGCCATTAAATGGACTTTCTAAAGATACCATTATTTTCATCATATCTTATAATTTACTATAAAAAAAATTATAAAATATGAGGAAAAATGGGGAAAAAAACACACTTTTTCTAACTTTGACCCAAAAAAATCTTACATATCTACAACCACCAAAAAACACCCATGCTAAATAGTTTCTAATTTTTGTCCAGAGTTTAGAATAACCCAATGTTACATCTTCTTTGCTTTCTTTGTAAGTTATAGGACCATAAATACAAGTAGCACTTTGCTATTTCCAAACCATTTTTTTTTTCAAAATTAGCGCTAGTTACATTAGAACACTAATATCTTTCAAGAATCTCTGAATATCCATTGACATGTGTATATATATTTTTTTTAGTAGACAACTCAAAGTATTGATCAAGGCCCATTTTGGTATATTTCATGCCACCATTTCACCGCCAAATGCGATAAAATACAAAAAATCGTTCACTTTTTCACAAATTTTTTTCACAAACTTTTGGTTTCTCACTGAAATTATTTACAGACAGCTTGTGCAATTATGGCATAAATGGTTGTAAATTCTTCTCTAGGATCCCCTTTGTTCAGAAATAGCAGACATATGGCTTTGGCGTTGCTTTTTGGTAATTAGAAGCCCGCTAAATGCCACTGCACACCACACGGGTATTATGCCCAGCAGTGAAGGGGTTAATTAGGGAGCATGTAGGGAGCTTTTTGGAGTAATTTTAGCTGTAGTGTAGTAGACAACCCCAAGTATTGATCTAGGCCCATTTTGGTATATCTCATGCCCCCATTTCACCGCCAAATGCGATCAAATAAAAAAAAAACGTAAAATTTTTCACAATTTTAGGTTTCTCACTGAAATAATTTACAAACAGCTTGTGCAATTATGGCACAAATGGTGGTAAATGCTTCTCTGGGATCCCCTTTGTTCAGAAATAGCAGACATATATGGCTTTGGCGTTGCTTTTTGGTAATTAGAAGGCCGCTAAATGCCACTGCGCATCACACGTGTATTATGGCTAGCAGTGAAGGGGTTAATTATGTAGCTTGTAGGGAGCTTGCAGGGTTAATTTTAGATTTAGTGTAGAGCTCAGCCTCCCACCTGAAACATCAGACCCCCTGATCCCTCCCAAACAGCTCTCTTCCCTCCCCCACCCCACAATTGTCCCCGCCATCTTAAGTACTGGCAGAAACTCTGCCAGTACTAAAATAAAAGGTATATTTGGGCTTTTTTTTTTAAGCATATTTACATATGCTGCTGTGTAGGATCCCCCTTAGCCCCCAACCTCACTGATCCCCCACCAAACAGCTCTCTAACCCTCCCCCTCTGCCTTAATGGGCGCCAACTTGTACCCAGTTTAGTAAAAAAAAAGATGCTTTTTTTCTCCAACATTGGTGTGTCCGGTCCACGGCGTCATCCTTACTTGTGGGATATCTCTTCCCCAACAGGAAATGGCAAAGAGTCCCAGCAAAGCTGGCCATATAGTCCCTCCTAGGCTCCGCCCACCCCAGTCATTCTCTTTGCCGTTGCACAGGCAACATCTCCACGGAGATGGTTAAGAGTTTTTTGGTGTTTAAATGTAGTTTTTATTCTTCTATCAAGTGTTTGTTATTTTAAAATAGTGCTGGTATGTACTATTTACTCTGAAACAGAAAAGGATGAAGATTTCTGTTTGTGAGAGGAAGATGATTTTAGCAGACAGTAACTAAAATCGATTGCTGTTTCCACATAGGACTGTTGAGATGAAGTAACTTCAGTTGGGGGAAACAGTTAGCAGACTTTTCTGCTTAAGGTATGACTAGCCATATTTCTAACAAGACCATGTAATGCTGGAAGGCTGTCATTTCCCCTCATGGGGACCGGTAAGCCATTTTCTTAGTCAAACAAACAGAATAAAGGGCTTAATATGGGCTAAAAAACTGGTAGACATTTTTATGGGCTAAATCGATTGCTTTATTTGGGCATTTTATTCATATTTATGCTGACAATTTGCATTTATAAACTTGGGGAACGTTTATTAAACGGCAGGCACTATGTTAGACACCTTTTCCAGTCAGGGGGCCTTCCTAGTTGTAGACTGAGCCTCATTACTGCGCAGTTGTTTTTTGAGAGCAGGGCATGCAGATGCATGTGTGAGGATCTGAAATTTGCTGGAAAAGCTTCTAGAAGGTGTCAATTGGTATCGTATTCCCCTCTGGGCTTGGTTGGGTCTCAGCAAAGGCTATAGCTGGGACTGTATAGGGGTTAAATTTGTAAACTGCTCCGGTTCCGTTATTTTAAGGGTTAAAGCTCTGAAATTTGGTGTGCAACACTCTTAATGCTTTAAGACACTGTGGTGAAATTTTGGTAATTTTTGAACAATTCCTTCATACTTTTTCACATATTCAGTAATAAAGTGTTTTCTGTTTAAAATTTAAAGAGACAGTAACGGTTTTGTTTTAAAACGTTTTTTGTGCTTTGTTGACAAGTTTAAGCCTGTTTAACATGTCTGTGCCTTCAGATAAGCTATGTTCTATATGTATGAAAGCCAATGTGTCTCCCCATTTAAATTTTTGTGATAATTGTGCCATAGCGTCCAAAGTAAGGACAGTACTGCCACAGATAATGAAATTGCCCAAGATGATTCCTCAGATGAGGGGAGTAAACATACTACATCATCTCCTACTGTGTCTACACCAGTTTTGCCCACACAGGAGGCCCCTAGTACATCTAGTGCCCCAATGCTTATTACCATGCAACAATTAACGGCTGTAATGGATAACTCCATAGCAAATATTTTATCCAAAATGCCTACTTATCAGAGAAAGCGCGATTGCTCTGTTTTAAACACTGAAGAGCAGGAGGGCGCTGATGATAATTGTTCTGTCATACCCTCACACCAATCTGAAGGGGCCATGAGGGAGGTTTTGTCAGATGGAGAAATTTCAGATTCAGGAAAAATTTCTCAACAAGCTGAACCTGATGTTGTGACATTTAAATTTAAATTAGAACATCTCCGCGCACTGCTTAAGGAGGTGTTATCTACTCTGGATGATTGTGACAACTTGGTCATTGCAGAGAAATTATGCAAGATGGACAAGTTCCTAGAGGTTCCGGTGCACCCCGACGCTTTTCCTATACCCAAGCGGGTGGCGGACATAGTAAATAAGGAGTGGGAAAAGCCCGGCATACCTTTTGTTCCCCCCCCCTATATTTAAGAAATTATTTCCTATGGTCGACCCCAGAAAGGACTTATGGCAGACAGTCCCTAAGGTTGAGGGGGCAGTTTCTACTCTAAACAAACGCACTACTATTCCTATCGAAGATAGTTGTGCTTTAAAAGATCCTATGGATAAAAAATTGGAAGGTTTGCTTAAAAAGATTTTTGTACAGCAAGGTTACCTTCTACAACCCATTTCGTGCATTGTTCCTGTCACTACAGCAGCGTGGTTCTGGTTCGAGGAACTAGAAAAGTCGCTCAGTAGAGAGACTCCATATGAGGAGGTTATGGACAGAGTTCACACACTTAAATTGGCTAACTCTTTTATTTTAGATGCCGCTTTGCAATTAGCTAGATTAGCGGCGAAAAATTCAGGGTTTGCTATTGTGGCGCGCAGAGCGCTTTGGGTAAAGTCTTGGTCGGTGGATGTGTCATCCAAGACAAAATTGCTTAACATCCCTTTCAAAGGTAAAACTCTATTTGGACCAGAATTGAAAGAGATTATTTCAGACATCACTGGGGGAAAGGGCCACGCCCTTCCACAAGATAGGCCTTTCAAGGCCAAAAATAAGTCTAATTTTCGTTCCTTTCGCAATTTCAGGAACGGACCGGCCTCTAATTCTGCATCCTCTAAGCAAGAGGGTAATGCCTCACAACCCAAACCAGCCTGGAAACCGATGCAAGGCTGGAACAAGGGTAAGCAGGCCACGAAGCCTGCCGCTGCTAACAAAACAGCATGAAGGAGTAGCCCCCGATCCGGGACCGGATCTAGTGGGGGGCAGACTCTCTCTCTTTGCTCAGGCTTGGGCAAGAGATGTTCAGGATCCCTGGGCGCTAGAAATAGTTTCTCAAGGTTATCTCCTGGAATTCAGGGAACTACCCCCAAGGGGAAGGTTCCACATGTCTCACTTATCCTCAAACCAAATAAAGAGACAGGCGTTCTTACATTGTGTAGAAGACCTGTTAAAGATGGGAGTGATACACCCAGTTCCAATAAAGGAACAAGGAATGGGATTTTATTCCAGTCTGTTCGTAGTTCCCAAAAAAGAGGGAACTTTCAGACCAATTTTGGATTTGAAGATCCTAAACAAATTTCTCAGGGTACCATCGTTCAAGATGGAAACCATTCGAACGATTCTACCCACTATCCAGGAAAGTCAATTTATGACTACCGTGGATCTAAAGGATGCGTACCTACATATTCCTATCCACAAAGAACATCATCAGTTCCTAAGGTTCGCTTTTCTGGACAAGCATTACCAGTTTGTGGCCCTCCCATTCGGGTTAGCCACTGCTCCAAGGATTTTCACAAAGGTACTAGGGTCCCTTCTAGCGGTTCTAAGACCGAGGGGCATTGCAGTAGTACCTTACTTGGACGACATTCTAATACAAGCGTCGTCCCTGTCAAAAGCAAAGGCTCATACAGACATCGTTCTGGCCTTTCTCAGATCACACGGATGGAAGGTGAACATAGAAAAAAGTTCTCTGTCTCCGTCGACAAGAGTTCCCTTCTTGGGAACAATAATAGATTCCTTAGAAATGAGGATTTTTCTGACAGAGGTCAGAAAGTCAAAGTCAAAACTTCTAAGCACTTGTCAAGTTCTTCATTCTGTTCCTCGTCCTTCCATAGCACAGTGCATGGAAGTAGTAGGGTTGATGGTTGCAGCAATGGACATAGTTCCTTTTGCACAAATTCATCTAAGACCATTACAACTGTGCATGCTCAAACAGTGGAATGGGGACTATACAGACTTGTCTCCAATGATTCAAGTAGATCAGAAGACCAGAGATTCACTCCGTTGGTGGCTGACCCTGGACCATCTGTCCCAGGGAATGAGCTTCCGCAGACCAGAGTGGGTCATTGTCACGACCGACGCCAGTCTAGTGGGCTGGGGCGCGGTCTGGGAATCCCTGAAAGCTCAGGGTCTATGGTCTCGGGAAGAGTCTCTTCTCCCGATAAACATTCTGGAACTGAGAGCGATATTCAATGCTCTCAGGGCTTGGCCTCAACTAGCAAAGGCCAGATTCATAAGGTTCCAATCAGACAACATGACGACCGTTGCATATATCAATCATCAGGGGGGAACAAGGAGTTCCCTGGCGATGAAAGAAGTGACCAAAATAATTCAATGGGCGGAGTGATCACGGAGGATCACTGCGATCCACATCCCAGGTGTGGAAAACTGGGAGACGGATTTTCTGAGTCGTCAGACATTCCATCCGGGGGAGTGGGAACTCCATCCGGAGATCTTTGCCCAAATAACTCAATTATGGGGCATTCCAGACATGGATCTGATGGCGTCTCGTCAGAACTTCAAGGTTCCTTGCTACGGGTCCAGATCCAGGGATCCCAAGGCGACTCTAGTAGATGCACTAGTAGCTCCTTGGACCTTCAACCTAGCTTATGTATTTCCACCGTTTCCTCTCATTCCCAGGCTGGTAGCCAGGATCAATCGGGAGAGGGCCTTGGTGATCTTGATAGCTCCTGCGTGGCCACGCAGGACTTGGTATGCAGACCTAGTGAATATGTCATCGGTTCCACCATGGAAGCTACCTTTGAGACAGGACCTTCTTGTTCAGGGTCCATTCGAACATCCAAATCTGGTCTCCCTCCAGCTGACGGCTTGGAGATTGAACTCTTGATTCTATCGAAGCGTGGGTTTTCAGATTCTGTGATAGATACTCTGGTTCAGGCCAGAAAACCGGTAACTAGAAAGGTTTACCATAAAATATAGAAAAGATATATCTGTTGGTGTGAATCCAAAGGATTCCCATGGAATAAGATAAAAATTCCTAAGATTCTCTCCTTTCTACAAGAAGGTTTGGAGAAAGGATTATCTGCAAGTTCTCTAAAGGGACAGATCTCTGCTTTATCTGTCTTACTACACAAAAGACTGGCAGCTGTGCCAGATGTTCAAGCATTTGTTCAGGCTCTGGTTAGGATCAAGCCTGTTTACAGACCTTTGACTCCTCCCTGGAGTCTAAATCTAGTTCTTTCAGTTCTTCAAGGGGTTCCGTTTGAACCTTTACATTCCATAGATATTAAGTTACTATCTTGGAAAGTTTTGTTTTTGGTTGCAATTTCTTCTGCTAGAAGAGTTTCTGAACTATCTGCTTTGCAGTGTGATCCACCCTATCTGGTGTTCCATGCAGATAAGGTGGTTTTGCCTACTAAGCCTGGTTTTCTTCCTAAGGTTGTTTCTAACAAAAATATTAACCAGGAGATAGTTGTACCTTCTTTATGTCCGAATCCAGTTTCAAAGAAGGAACGTTTGTTACACAATTTGGACGTAGTCCGTGCTCTAAAATTCTATTTAGAGGCTACAAAAGATTTCAGACAAACATCTTCCTTGTTTGTTGTTTATTCTGGTAAAAGGAGAGGTAAAAAAGCGACTTCTACCTCTCTTTCCTTTTGGCTTAAAAGCATCATCCGATTGGCTTATGAGACTGCCGGACGGCAGCCTCCTGAAAGAATCACAGCTCACTCCACTAGGGCTGTGGCTTCCACATGAGCCTTCAAGAACGAGGCTTCTGTTGACCAGATATGTAAGGCAGCGACTTGGTCTTCACTGCACACTTTTGCCAAATTTTACAAATTTGATACTTTTGCTTCTTCGGAGGCTATTTTTGGGGGAGAGGTTTTGCAAGCTGTGGTGCCTTCCGTTTAGGTAACCTGATTTGCTCCCTCCCTTCATCCGTGTCCTAAAGCTTTGGTATTGGTTCCCACAAGTAAGGATGACGCCGTGGACCGGACACACCAATGTTGGAGAAAACAGAATTTCTCCAACATAGGTGTGTCCGGTCCACGGCGTCATCCTTACTTGTGGGATATTCTCTTCCCCAACAGGAAATGGCAAAGAGCCCAGCAAAGCTGGTCACATGATCCCTCCTAGGCTCCGCCTACCCCAGTCATTCTCTTTGCCGTTGTACAGGCAACATCTCCACGGAGATGGCTTAGAGTTTTTTAGTGTTTAACTGTAGTTTTTATTATTCAATCAAGAGTTTGTTATTTTGAAATAGTGCTGGTATGTACTATTTACTCAGAAACAGAAAAGAGATGAAGATTTCTGTTTGTATGAGGAAAATGATTTTAGCAACCGTCACTAAAATCCATGGCTGTTCCACACAGGACTGTTGAGAGCAATTAACTTCAGTTGGGGGAACAGTGAGCAGTCTCTTGCTGCTTGAGGTATGACACATTCTAACAAGACGATGTAATGCTGGAAGCTGTCATTTTCCCTATGGGATCCGGTAAGCCATGTTTATTACGATCGTAAATAAGGGCTTCACAAGGGCTTATTAAGACTGTAGACTTTTTTTGGGCTAAATCGATTCATTATTAACACATATTTAGCCTTGAGGAATCATTTTATTTGGGTATTTTGCTATAATAATATCGGCAGGCACTGTTTTAGACACCTTATTCTTTAGGGACTTTCCCAAAGCATAGGCAGAGCCTCATTTTCGCGCCGGTGTTGCGCACTTGTTTTTGAGAGGCATGGCATGCAGTCGCATGTGAGAGGAGCTCTGATACTTAGAAAGACTTTCTGAATTCGTCATTTGGTATCGTATTCCCCTTTGGGCTTGGTTGGGTCTCAGCAAAGCAGATACCAGGGAAATTTGGTGTGCAATACTTTTAAGGTTTTAAGACACTGTGGTGAAAATTTGGTGAATTTTGAACAATTCCTTCATGTTTTTTCGCAATTGCAGTAATAAAGTGTGTTCAGTTTAAAATTTAAAGTGACAGTAACGGTTTTATTTTAAAACGTTTTTTGTACTTTGTTATCAAGTTTATGCCTGTTTAACATGTCTGAACTACCAGATAGACTGTGTTCTGAATGTGGGGAAGCCAGAATTCCTATTCATTTAAATAAATGTGATTTATGTGACAATGATGCCCAAGATGATTCCTCAAGTGAGGGGAGTAAGCATGGTACTGCATCATTCCCTCCTTCGTCTACACGAGTCTTGCCCACTCAGGAGGCCCCTAGTACATCTAGCGCGCCAATACTCCTTACTATGCAACAATTAACGGCTGTAATGGATAATTCTGTCAAAAACATTTTAGCCAAAATGAACACTTATCAGCGTAAGCGCGACTGCTCTGTTTTAGATACTGAAGAGCATGACGACGCTGATAATAATGTTTCTGAAGGGCCCCTAACCCAGTCTGATGGGGCCAGGGAGGTTTTGTCTGAGGGAGAACTTACTGATTCAGGGAACATTTCTCAACAAGCTGAACCTGATGTGATTACATTTAAATTTAAGTTGGAACATCTCCGCATTCTGCTTAAGGAGGTATTATCCACTCTGGATGATTGTGACAAATTGGTCATCCCAGAGAAACTATGTAAAATGGACAAGTTCCTAGAGGTGCCGGGGCTCCCAGAAGCTTTTCCTATACCCAAGCGGGTGGCGGACATTGTTAATAAAGAATGGGAAAGGCCCGGTATTCCTTTCGTCCCTCCCCCCATATTTAAAAAATTGTTTCCTATGGTCGACCCCAGAAAGGACTTATGGCAGACAGTCCCCAAGGTCGAGGGAGCGGTTTCCACTTTAAACAAACGCACCACTATACCCATAGAGGATAGTTGTGCTTTCAAAGATCCTATGGATAAAAAATTAGAAGGTTTGCTTAAAAAGATGTTTGTTCAGCAGGGTTACCTTCTACAACCAATTTCATGCGTTGTCCCTGTCGCTACAGCCGCATGTTTCTGGTTCGATGAGCTGATAAAGGCGGTCGATAGTGATTCTCCTCCTTATGAGGAGATTATGGACAGAATCAATGCTCTCAAATTGGCTAATTCTTTTACCCTAGACGCCACTTTGCAATTGGCTAGGTTAGCGGCTAAGAATTCTGGGTTTGCTATTGTGGCGCGCAGAGCGCTTTGGTTGAAATCTTGGTCGGCTGATGCGTCTTCCAAGAACAAGCTACTTAACATTCCTTTCAAGGGGAAAACGCTGTTGGGCCCTGACTTGAAAGAGATTATCTCTGATATCACTGGGGGTAAGGGCCACGCCCTTCCTCAGGATCGGCCTTTCAAGGCAAAAAATAAACCTAATTTTCGTCCCTTTCGTAGAAACGGACCAGCCCAAAGTGCTACGTCCTCTAAGCAAGAGGGTAATACTTCTCAAGCCAAGCCAGCTTGGAGACCAATGCAAGGCTGGAACAAGGGAAAGCAGGCCAAGAAACCTGCCACTGCTACCAAGACAGCATGAAATGTTGGCCCCCGATCCGGGACCGGATCTGGTGGGGGGCAGACTCTCTCTCTTCGCTCAGGCTTGGGCAAGAGATGTTCTGGATCCTTGGGCGCTAGAAATAGTCTCCCAAGGTTATCTTCTGGAATTCAAGGGGCTTCCCCCAAGGGGGAGGTTCCACAGGTCTCAGTTGTCTTCAGACCACATAAAAAGACAGGCATTCTTACATTGTGTAGAAGACCTGTTAAAAATGGGAGTGATTCATCCTGTTCCATTAAGAGAACAAGGGATGGGATTCTACTCCAATCTGTTCATAGTTCCCAAAAAAGAGGGAACGTTCAGACCAATCTTAGATCTCAAGATCTTAAACAAGTTTCTCAAGGTTCCATCGTTCAAGATGGAAACCATTCGAACTATTCTTCCTTCCATCCAGGAAGGTCAATTCATGACCACGGTGGATTTAAAGGATGCGTATCTACATATTCCTATCCACAAGGAACATCATCGGTTCCTAAGGTTCGCATTCCTGGACAAGCATTACCAGTTCGTGGCGCTTCCTTTCGGATTAGCCACTGCTCCAAGGATTTTCACAAAGGTACTAGGGTCCCTTCTAGCTGTGCTAAGACCAAGGGGCATTGCTGTAGTACCTTACTTGGACGACATTCTGATTCAAGCGTCGTCCCTTCCTCAAGCAAAGGCTCACACGGACATAGTCCTGGCCTTTCTCAGATCTCACGGATGGAAAGTGAACGTGGAAAAGAGTTCTCTATCTCCGTCAACCAGGGTTCCCTTCTTGGGAACAATAATAGACTCCTTAGAAATGAGGATATTTCTGACAGAGGCCAGAAAAACAAAACTTCTAGACTCTTGTCGGATACTTCATTCCGTTCCTCTTCCTTCCATAGCTCAGTGCATGGAAGTGATCGGGTTGATGGTAGCGGCAATGGACATAGTTCCTTTTGCGCGCATTCATCTAAGACCATTACAACTGTGCATGCTCAGTCAGTGGAATGGGGATTATACAGACTTGTCTCCGAAGATACAAGTAAATCAGAGGACCAGAGACTCACTCCGTTGGTGGCTGTCCCTGGACAACCTGTCACGAGGGATGACATTCCGCAGACCAGAGTGGGTCATTGTCACGACCGACGCCAGTCTGATGGGCTAGGGGCGCGGTCTGGGGATCCCTGAAAGCTCAGGGTCTTTGGTCTCGGGAAGAATCTCTTCTACCGATAAATATTCTGGAACTGAGAGCGATATTCAATGCTCTCAAGGCTTGGCCTCAGCTAGCGAGGGCCAAGTTCATACGGTTTCAATCAGACAACATGACAACTGTTGCGTACATCAACCATCAGGGGGGAACAAGGAGTTCCCTAGCGATGGAAGAAGTGACCAAAATCATTCTATGGGCGGAGTCTCACTCCTGCCACCTGTCCGCTATCCACATCCCAGGAGTGGAAAATTGGGAAGCGGATTTTCTGAGTCGTCAGACATTGCATCCGGGGGAGTGGGAACTCCATCCGGAAATCTTTGCCCAAGTCACTCAGCTGTGGGGCATTCCAGACATGGATCTGATGGCCTCTCGTCAGAACTTCAAAGTTCCTTGCTACGGGTCCAGATCCAGGGATCCCAAGGCGGCTCTAGTGGATGCACTAGTAGCACCTTGGACCTTCAAACTAGCTTATGTGTTCCCGCCGTTTCCTCTCATCCCCAGGCTGGTAGCCAGGATCTATCAGGAGAGGGCGTCGGTGATCTTGATAGCTCCTGCGTGGCCACGCAGGACTTGGTATGCAGATCTGGTGAATATGTCATCGGCTCCACCTTGGAAGCTACCTTTGAGACGAGACCTTCTTGTTCAGGGTCCGTTCGAACATCCGAACCTGGTTTCACTCCAGCTGACTGCTTGGAGATTGAACGCTTGATCTTATCGAAGCGAGGGTTCTCAGATTCTGTTATCGATACTCTTGTTCAGGCCAGAAAGCCTGTAACTAGAAAGATTTACCACAAAATTTGGAAAAAATATATCTGTTGGTGTGAATCTAAAGGATTCCCTTGGGACAAGGTTAAGATTCCTAAGATTCTATCCTTCCTTCAAGAAGGATTGGAAAAAGGATTATCTGCTAGTTCCCTGAAGGGACAGATTTCTGCCTTGTCTGTGTTACTTCACAAAAAGCTGGCAGCTGTGCCAGATGTTCAAGCCTTTGTTCAGGCTCTGGTTAGAATTAAGCCTGTTTACAAACCTTTGACTCCTCCTTGGAGTCTCAATTTAGTTCTTTCAGTTCTTCAGGGGGTTCCGTTTGAACCCTTACATTCCGTTGATATTAAGTTATTATCTTGGAAAGTTTTGTTTTTAGTTGCAATTTCTTCTGCTAGAAGAGTTTCAGAATTATCTGCTCTGCAGTGTTCTCCTCCTTATCTGGTGTTCCATGCAGATAAGGTGGTTTTACGTACTAAACCTGGTTTTCTTCCAAAAGTTGTTTCTAACAAAAACATTAACCAGGAGATTATCGTACCTTCTCTGTGTCCGAAACCAGTTTCAAAGAAGGAACGTTTGTTGCACAATTTGGATGTTGTTCGCGCTCTAAAATTCTATTTAGATGCTACAAAGGATTTTAGACAAACATCTTCCTTGTTTGTTGTTTATTCCGGTAAAAGGAGAGGTCAAAAAGCAACTTCTACCTCTCTCTCTTTTTGGATTAAGAGCATCATCAGATTGGCTTACGAGACTGCCGGACGGCAGCCTCCCGAAAGAATCACAGCTCATTCCACTAGGGCTGTGGCTTCCACATGGGCCTTCAAGAACGAGGCTTCTGTTGATCAGATATGTAGGGCAGCGACTTGGTCTTCACTGCACACTTTTACCAAATTTTACAAGTTTGATACTTTTGCTTCTTCTGAGGCTATTTTTGGGAGAAAGGTTTTGCAAACCGTGGTGCCTTCCATTTAGGTGACCTGATTTGCTCCCTCCCTTCATCCGTGTCCTAAAGCTTTGGTATTGGTTCCCACAAGTAAGGATGACGCCGTGGACCGGACACACCTATGTTGGAGAAAACAGAATTTATGTTTACCTGATAAATTACTTTCTCCAACGGTGTGTCCGGTCCACGGCCCGCCCTGGTTTTTTTAATCAGGTCTGATAATTTATTTTCTTTAACTACAGTCACCACGGTACCATATGGTTTCTCCTATGCAAATATTCCTCCTTAACGTCGGTCGAATGACTGGGGTAGGCGGAGCCTAGGAGGGATCATGTGACCAGCTTTGCTGGGCTCTTTGCCATTTCCTGTTGGGGAAGAGAATATCCCACAAGTAAGGATGACGCCGTGGACCGGACACACCGTTGGAGAAAGTAATTTATCAGGTAAACATAAATTCTGTTTTCTCCAACGGTGTGTCCGGTCCACGACCCGCCCTGGTTTTTTAATCCGGTCTGATGAATTATTTTCTCTAACTACAGTCACCACGGTACCATATGGTTTCTCCTATATATATTTCCTCCTGTCCGTCGGTCGAATGACTGGGGTGGGCGGAGCCTAGGAGGGACTATATGGCCAGCTTTGCTGGGACTCTTTGCCATTTCCTGTTGGGGAAGAGATATCCCACAAGTAAGGATGACGCCGTGGACCGGACACACCGTTGGAGAAAGTAATTTATCAGGTAAGCATAAATTCTGTTTTTTAATAAAATTGCCCTTTTCTGTAGTCTAGCTTCCCCCCCCACCAAGACAAACCCCCCACCCCTTCCAGATCGCTTAGATGCGTTTTTGAATATTAATTTTTTTTTTTTTAACTTTTATTATCATTTTATTTCTGTAGTGTAGCGGTTCCCGCCCGCTCCTGCCCCGTGTAGCCCGCTCCCGCCTCTCCCCCCCCCCCCGTGCAAGCGCGCGCCTGTGCGCATCCCGTCGGCCACGCCCCCGATCACGTCCCCTTCACGTCACAAGGCCCATCGATGGCCGCCCACCCGCCTCCCAAGTCGGCTCCCACCCACCAACGATACCGGCCATCGATGTCCGGTGTAGAGAGGGCCACAGAGTGGCTCTCTCTGCATCGGATGGCCATGAGAGGTTATTGCAGGATGCCTCCATATCGAGGCATCACTGCAATAACCGGAAAGCAGCTGGAAGCGAGCAGGATCGCTTCCAGCTGCTTTCCACACCGAGGACGTGCAAGTTACGTCCTCAGGCATTAACTGCCTTTTTTTTGAGTACGTACCCTGCACGTTCATCGGTCGTTAAGGGGTTAAGCTAACATTAGCTAATAATATATTTCAATATTTTTTGCACAATTATCATTAAGTACATTTTACGTTTAAATTACGCTATTCATTTGTGCTTTGGATAGCAGAAAATTATATATTAGAAAATATTACACTGCCCCCACCCTGCTACTTTACTGTGTAACCTGGCTGGCAAAATATATATTCAGGCCCTTAGCAGGTCTTAAAAATAGGTAAATACAACTTCAACACATGACAAATTACACCATATCACGATTTATTTAACAAAATAAAACAAAAATGGAGAAGCCATGTGTGAAAAACTAAGTACACCTTATGATTCAGTAGCTTGTAGAACCACATTTAGTAGCAATAACTTGAAGTAATTGTCTGCTCTAAGATTTTCAGTCTCTCACATCGTTGTGGAGGAATTTTGGCCAACTCTTCTTTACGTTGCTTCAGTTCATTGAGGTTTGAGGGCATTCGTTTATGCACAGCTCTCTTAAGGTCCCACCACAGCATTTCAATCGGTTTGAGGTCTGGACTTTGACTGGGCCATTGCAAAACCCTGATTCTTTTCTTTTTCAGCCATTCTGTTGTAGATTTGTTGCATGACTCAATTTCGCCCAAGCTTTAGCTGTCGGACAGATGGCCTCACATTTGACTCTAGAATACTTTGGTATACAGAGGAGTTCAAGTAGGGTTGCCACCTCGGCCATGTTTTCCTGGACTCTTAGGAGTTACACATGCTGCAGGGTATGCAGGGAGGAACATGAATAGTGCTGTCCAGCATCACTATTCGTGAGCTATCCATGGGTGCAATTCATGGTCCCCTCTGCACACCCTGAAGCATGTGTAACTCATAAGTGTCCAGGAAAACATGGCCGAGGTGACAACCCTAAGTTCACGGTTTTCAGGTCCTGTGACTGCAAAACAAGCCCAAATCATCACCCTTCCACTACCGTGCTTGACAGTTGGTATGATGTGTTTGTGCTGATATGCTGTGTTTTGGTTTTCGCCACACGTGGCACTGTGCATTACGGCCAAACATCTCTTGTCTGTCCAAAAGACAATGTTCCAGAAGTCTTGTAGTTTGTTACAATGCAACTTTGCAAACCTAAGATGTGCTGCCATGTTCTTTTTAGAGAGAAGAGGCTTTCTTCTGGCAACCATTCCATACAAACCATACTTGTTTAGTCTTTTTCTAATTGTACTGTCATGAACATTAACATTAAACATGCTAACTGAAGCCTGTAGAGTCTGAAATGTAACTATTGTGTTTTTTTTTTTTTGCAATTTCTCCGAGCATTTCATGGTTTGACCTTGGGGTGAATTTGCTGAAATGTCCACTCCAGGGAAGATTGTCAACTGTCTTGAATGTTTCTCACTGTAGAATGATGGACTAAATTGTTTGGGAAAGGTTTAAGGCCATTTCTAGATTGATGGGCAGTAACAATTGCTTCTCTAAGATGATTGCAGATGTCTTTCCTCCTTGGCATTGTGTTCACACACCTGAATGCTCTAGACCAGGAAACTGCTAAAACTTTGGGTTTTATAGAGGTGGTCACACTTGCTGATGATCAGCTAATCAATGTAATTTTAATAGCAGCATCTGGCTACTTAACCTCTTAATTCCTATGGAAGCATTAAGGGTGTACTTAGTTTTCTTTCCTATGGCATAGTCCACAATGCATTCCAATTACTAGTAGGTTATTCACAACCTGGCCAGCAGGAGGAAGCAAAGAGCACCCCAGCAGAGCTGTTAAGTCACTTCTCATACCCATAACCCCCAGTCATTCTCTTTGCCTAGATCACGGGAGGATGGCGAAGAAGGTGTCTGAAGATTTTAATCCTTTAATGGGTACTTTTCCCTGCAAGCAAGCAGGGCTTATGCTGTGTCCATGTCAATCTCTTTAGTAAGTGTAATGGTGGCTTTTAGCAGTTAGAAGATGGGGAGGTGGTCCTTGCTGGCTTTTATAGAGGTGGTCACACTTGTGGACGATCAGCTAATCAAGGTCATTTGATTAGCAGCACCTGCCCACTACTTAACCTCTTAATTCTTTTTTCTTCTCCATTTTGGCTTTTTTTTGTTAAACCACGACATGGTGTAATATAAATTATATCTATGTAAAAAAATATTATATATTTTTTCTGACACACGCAATTGGCATTTGGGATCACTCAGAAAGAAAAGCAAATTTTGTTTTGTCCAATGAAATAGCATTAAATTGAATTAACAGATGAAAACTGTTGGTCTGATTTTAAAGAAGCAATAAAACTGGCCTTCATTAGTCTACTAGAGTATTTTAAACATCTGCAATTGTGGGTCTCGTCCCTCTATTCCAACACGGAGTACAGTGAAGCACAGTTGGCCATCCAGCAGTGTTTTGCTGCTCCTGAGCTTACCTAATTATACCTTTTCAGCAAAGGATACTTAAAGAATGTAGCAAATAAGTTTTATATTTACTTTACTGGCCCTTTAAACACTTTGGTTCCACATAAAGCATTAAACCACGTTTCCAAAATGCCAAAAGGTTAGGATTATATATCTGTTTTACAATTAAATTTTTTTTAATTTTAACATATTGCAATCCCTTCTCTAATGTGGATAGTCATGGTCTATATTAATATATATAATTTTTCTTTTTAATATGGTGTTGATACTAGAAATTCATTGAGTTTCTTGTTTTTGTTTTCTTGTTACTATGTCTTGGAGCACATTTTGTTTATTCTTTGTATTGTGTTCTTAGCACTAGTAGGATGTGCTTTCAATACTATTACTATTATCAAAAAGGAAAAAAAAAGTCCAGTTCCTCTGGAGAAACTGATTTCTGAAAATTGTGGCTCATGTCTTCCATTACTTGTTATCTTATTTGTACAATCCTATCTCCTGTATTTTGTTTAAAACTCCAATAAAAACTTAAATACAAAAATCTGGTTTTGCAAAGGAGCGACCTTAGTGTGAAGGATGTGCAGAGTTTTCTCTGTCAGATTCAACATATCAGTCTAAACATCTGTGTAAAAGAAAATCCTTAAAAATGAGCAATTTTTGTATTAAATAACTTTTTTTTATTTATTAACCGATGCCCCAGCCCTCAAAAAAAAGTTAGAAAAAAATCAGAGCATCTGTATGCACATATCACTTGCAGTAGTAATGGCTGCTAGGGCATGAATGTTCCCCTACTTACTTTACTGCAACGTCTCAGTAACATCCTTTAGTAGCATCACTGTGAACATACAGGGTAGAGGTGTGTAAACTTGCTTAAGAGGATTCAGACAATAAATCCTTATAGGGTATCGGCTAAGAAGTCTGAAGTGGGCAGGAACACCATAGACTTTTGCAGTGACAAACGGGAAAGATTTTAATATAGGATTGTATGCAGTTACCCCATCATCACCCATATGCAGACAAAAATACCTACTTGGTAGCAGATAACTGATTTGTTGCTGTTCTGCACCTTTTGTGTATTAATTATGAACTGGGGATATAACAGCTTATTTTTGTTTTATACTTTACTGCCAATACTTTGTACTACTCTTTCAGATCTGATTCATCATTTTCAATGGCATTCAACTCTAACCAAAATGAGTATTTGCCTGCTTTTTAAGTATTGCTATTAAGGGGAAAAACACTTTATGGAGTTATTCCTGGCTATAGTAGTGAGCCAGACTTATGTAACCATTAACAAATCTCTAGAATTCACTTGATAACCATGGGTTTCCAAATTTATCTTCATTAATGCTAAACATTTTACATGCCAGAAACCTTATGTCTGAAACCACTTAGCAGATATATTTCCAAATAGACGGAATCTGCTTTTACAAACTTTCCCACATTTTAAATAACTTGTCTGGTGTAGTACTGCTAAAAGGTGGTTGAAGTTTGAGACATTAAAGGGATACTGAACCCAAATTTTTTCTTTCATGATTCAGATAGAGCATGCAATTTTAAACAACTTTATAATTTACTTCTATTATCAATTTTTCTTCGATCTCTTGATATCTTTATTTGAAAAATAAGGCATCTAAGCTAAGGAGCCAGCAAATTTGTGGTTCAGAGTCATGGACAGCATTTGTTTATTGGTGCTGTCCAATCGGCAAGGACAACCCAGGTTGTTCACCAAAAATGGGCCGGCATCTAAACTTAAATTCTTGCTTTTCAAATAAACATACCAAGAGAATGAAGAAAATTTGATAATAGGAGTAAATTAGAAAGTTGCTTAAAATTGCATGCTCTATCTGAATCACCAAAGAAAAAATTTGGGTTCAGTGTCCCTTTAAGCTTTTACATGGAGAATAAATGAAGGATAAAACACAATTAATTTGTTTTATCTGGTTTTGATACAGTATACCTCCTGAATATTGTGCTAGTTTCACTTCCTCACAGAGAGGCTAGAGCAAATCTATCCTACCTAACCAAAGTATGTTGGCCTTTACCTGAGCCTTCAAATTTCTAAAAAATGTTTTGGTTCGTTCACATCACAAATTTCATTTGCATTGATTCTAACTGATCAAGAAAATGTATTCCACCTGGCCAGGAATTAGGGACTTGGGAGGTTGAGGAGGGCCCTCATTGTAAGAAGGGGCAGATCACAAGTGGATAGTGGGTGGGGTTATGGGAGCTTCAGACCAGTCAGTGGGAGTGTCAATACAGTTAGGAGGCACGTCTAAGGGAAATGCTGCCTATAGGGACATATAGCTTTCTCAGAGGAACAGCGGGACACCGCTCAGAATCAGGGGCTGTCCCTGAAAAGCTGGTAAATTGTGCTGACAAAGTTACATGTTTAAACCTTTTTGAAAAAAAATGTCTTTTGTAATACAATGCTTATTTTTTTTTTTTTTAGGTATGCTATAGTCTAAAGGCCCTTGTTTTTAATGCTTATAATACATTTAAAAGTACAAAAAAAAAAAAAAAAATTGTCCTTCATATTCTGATAGAAGTAAATTGGAAAGTTGTCTTATTAATTTGACTTTATAGTCTTGTTACTTTTTGTTGAAGGTGCAACAATGTACTTCTGAGGTCTAGCTGAACACATCGGGTAAGCCAATGGCAAGATGCATATAAACGCAGCCACCGATCAGCAGCAATCTCCCATTAATGGATTGCAGATCATGAGACTAGTTTTTGGTATTGTTTCTCCAACATAGGTGTGTCCGGTCCACGGCGTCATCCTTACTTGTGGGATATTCTCTTCCCCAACAGGAAATGGCAAAGAGCCCAGCAAAGCTGGTCACATGATCCCTCCTAGGCTCCGCCTTCCCCAGTCATTCTCTTTGCCGTTGCACAGGCAACATCTCCACGGAGATGGCTAAGAGTTTTTTGGTGTTTAAATGTAGTTTTTATTCTTCAATCAAGAGTTTGTTATTTTAAAATAGTGCTGGTATGTACTATTTACTCTGAAACAGAAAAGAGATGAAGATTTCTGTTTGTAAGAGGATAATGATTTTAGCAACCGTTACTAAAATCGATGGCTGTTTCCACACAGGACTGTTGAGATGAATTAACTTCAGTTGGGGGAAACAGTGAGCAGACTTTTGCTGCTTGAGGTATGACACATTTCTAACAAGACTTGGTAATGCTGGAAGCTGTCATTTTCCCTATGGGATCCGGTAAGCCATTTTCTTAGTTTTAAATATAAGAATAAAGGGCTTCACAAGGGCTTTAAAGACTGGTAGACATTTTTCTGGGCTAAAACGATTACTTTATAAGCATATTTAATGGTTTATAACTTTGAAGAGTTATTTTAATCTTGGGAATTCTGTTAAAAAAACGGCAGGCACTGTATTGGACACCTTTTTCACTGGGGGCCTTTTCTAGTCATAGGCAGAGCCTCATTTTCGCGCCACTAATGCGCAGTTGTTTTTGAGAAGCAAGGCATGCAGATGCATGTGTGAGGAGCTCAGATCCACTGAAAAAGCTTATTGAAGGCGTCATTTGGTATCGTATTCCCCTCTGGGCTTGGTTGGGTCTCAGCAAAGCAGATACCAGGGACTGTATAGGGGTTAAATGTAAAAACGGCTCCGGTTCCGTTATTTTAAGAGTTAAAGCTTTCAAATTTGGTGTGCAATACTTTTAAGGCTTTAAGACACTGTGGTGAAATTTTGGTGAATTTTGAACAATTCCTTCATACTTTTGCACATATTCAGTAATAAAGTGTGTTCAGTTTAAAATTTAAAGTGACAGTAACGGTTTTATTTTAAAACGTTTTTTGTGCTTTGTTATCAAGTTTATGCCTATTAACATGTCTGAACCATCAGATAGACGATGTTCTGTATGTTCGGAAGCCAAGGTTCCTCTCCATTTAAATATATGTGATGAATGTGACAAACAAAGTAGGGACAATGATGCCACTGATAATAATGTTGCCCAAAATGATTCCTTAAGTGAGGGGAGTAAGCATGGTACTGCATCATCTCCTTCTATGTCTACACCAGTCTTGCCCACTCAGGAGGTCCCTAGTTCATCTAGTGCGCCAATCCTCCTTACTATGCAACAATTAACGGCTGTAATGGATAATTCTATTAAAAACATTTTAGCCAAAATGCCCACTTATCAGCGAAAGCGCGACTGCTCTGTTTTAGATACTGAAGAGCATGAGGACGCTGATGATAATGGTTCTGACATGCCCTTACACCAGTCTGAAGGGGCCAGGGAGGTTTTGTCTGAGGGAGAAATTTCAGATTCAGGAAAAATGTCTCAACAAGCTGAACCTGACGTTATTACATTCAAATTTAAATTGGAACATCTCCGCGCTCTGCTTAAGGAGGTGTTATCTACTCTGGATGATTGTGACAATTTGGTCATTCCAGAGAAATTATGTAAGATGGACAAGTTCCTAGAGGTCCCGGTGCCCCCCGAAGCTTTTCCTATACCCAAGCGGGTGGCGGACATTGTAAATAAAGAATGGGAAAGGCCCGGCATACCTTTTGTCCCTCCCCCTATATTTAAGAAATTATTTCCTATGGTCGACCCCAGGAAGGACTTATGGCAGACAGTCCCCAAGGTCGAGGGGGCGGTTTCTACTCTAAACAAACGCACCACTATCCCTATAGAAGATAGTTGTGCTTTCAAAGATCCTATGGATAAAAAATTAGAGGGTTTGCTTAAAAAGATGTTTGTTCAGCAAGGTTACCTTCTACAACCAATTTCATGCATTGTTCCTGTCACTACAGCAGCGTGTTTCTGGTTCGAAGAACTAGAAAAGTCGCTCAATAAAGCATCTTCTTATGAGGAGGTTATGGACAGAGTTCAAGCACTTAAATTGGCTAACTCTTTTACCTTAGACGCCACTTTGCAATTAGCTAGATTAGCGGCGAAAAATTCAGGTTTTGCTATTGTGGCGCGCAGAGCGCTTTGGCTAAAGTCTTGGTCAGCGGATGTGTCCTCCAAGAACAAATTGCTTAACATCCCTTTCAAGGGGAAAACGCTGTTTGGCCCTGACTTGAAAGAGATTATTTCAGACATCACTGGGGGAAAGGGCCACGCCCTTCCTCAGGATAGGTCTTTTAAGGCTAAAAATAAAACAAATTTTCGTCCCTTTCGCAGAAACGGACCAGCCTCAAAATCTACATCCTCTAAGCAAGAGGGTAATTCTTCTCAAACCAAGCCAGCCTGGAGACCGATGCAAGGCTGGAACAAAGGTAAGCAGGCCAAGAAGCCTGCTACCGCTACTAAGACAGCATGAGATGCTGGCCCCCGATCCGGGACCGGATCTGGTGGGGGGCAGACTCTCTCTCTTCGCTCAGGCTTGGGCAAGAGATGTTCAGGATCCTTGGGCACTAGAAATAGTTTCTCAAGGTTATCTCCTGGAATTCAAGGAACTACCCCCAAGGGGAAGGTTCCACAGGTCTCAATTGTCTTCAGACCAAATAAAAAGACAGGCATTCTTACATTGTGTAGAAGACCTGTTAAAAATGGGAGTGATTCATCCTGTTCCATTAGGAGAACAAGGGATGGGGTTTTACTCCAATCTGTTCATAGTTCCCAAAAAAGAGGGAGCATTCAGGCCAATTTTGGATCTCAAGATCCTAAACAAATTTCTCAGGGTTCCATCGTTCAAAATGGAAACCATTCGGACAATTCTTCCTACCATCCAGGAAGGTCAATTCATGACCACGGTGGATTTAAAGGATGCGTATCTACATATTCCTATCCACAAGGAACATCATCGGTTCCTAAGGTTTGCCTTTCTGGACAAGCATTACCAGTTTGTGGCACTTCCATTCGGATTAGCCACTGCTCCAAGAATTTTCACAAAGGTACTAGGGTCCCTTCTAGCGGTGCTAAGGCCAAGGGGCATTGCAGTAGTACCTTACTTGGACGACATACTGATTCAAGCGTCGTCTCTGCCACAAGCAAAGGCTCATACGGACATTGTCCTAGCCTTTCTCAGATCTCACGGGTGGAAAGTGAACGTAGAAAAAAGTTCTCTATTCCCGTCAACAAGAGTTCCCTTCTTGGGAACAATAATAGACTCCTTAGAAATGAAGATTTTTCTGAGAGAGGCCAGAAAATCAAAACTTCTAAGCTCTTGTCAAGTACTTCATTCTGTTCTTCTTCCTTCCATAGCGCAGTGCATGGAAGTAATAGGTTTGATGGTTGCGGCAATGGACATAGTTCCTTTTGCGCGAATTCATCTAAGACCATTACAACTGTGCATGCTCAGACAGTGGAATGGGGATTATACAGACTTGTCCCCGACGATCCAAGTAGATCAGAGGACCAGAGATTCACTCCGTTGGTGGCTGACCCTGGACAACCTGTCTCAAGGGATGAGCTTCCGCAGACCAGAGTGGGTCATTGTCACGACCGACGCCAGTCTGGTGGGCTGGGGCGCGGTCTGGAAACCCCTGAAAGCTCAGGGTCTATGGTCTCGGGAAGAATCTCTTCTCCCGATAAACATTCTGGAACTGAGAGCGATATTCAATGCTCTCAAGGCTTGGCCTCAACTAGCAAAGGCCAAATTCATAAGGTTTCAATCAGACAACATGACGACTGTTGCATATATCAACCATCAGGGGGGAACAAGGAGTTCCCTGGCGATGGAAGAAGTGACCAAAGTAATTCAATGGGCGGAGATTCACTCCTGCCACTTGTCTGCAATCCACATCCCAGGAGTGGAAAATTGGAAAGCGGATTTTCTGAGTCGTCAGACATTTCATCCGGGGGAGTGGGAACTCCATCCGGAAATCTTTGCCCACATAACGCAATTATGGGGCATTCCAGACATGGATCTGATGGCGTCTCGTCAGAACTTCAAGGTTCCTTGCTACGGGTCCAGATCCAGGGATCCCAAGGCGACTCTAGTAGATGCACTAGTAGCGCCCTGGACCTTCAACCTAGCTTATGTATTCCCACCGTTTCCTCTCATTCCCAGGCTGGTAGCCAGGATCAATCAGGAGAGGGCTTCGGTGATCTTGATAGCTCCTGCGTGGCCACGCAGAACTTGGTATGCAGACCTGGTGAATATGTCATCGGCTCCACCATGGAAGCTACCTTTGAGACGGGACCTTCTTGTTCAAGGTCCGTTCGAACATCCGAATCTGGCCTCACTCCAACTGACTGCTTGGAGATTGAACGCTTGATTTTATCAAAGCGTGGGTTCTCAGATTCTGTCATTGATACTCTTATTCAGGCTAGAAAGCCTGTAACTAGAAAAATTTACCATAAAGTATGTAAAAAATATATCTGTTGGTGCGAATCGAAAGGATTCCCATGGAACAAGATAAAAATTCCTAAGATTCTATCCTTTCTACAAGAGGGTTTGGAGAAAGGATTATCTGCAAGTTCTTTGAAGGGACAGATTTCTGCTTTATGTGTTTTACTTCACAAAAAGCTGGCGGCTGTGCCAGATGTTCAAGCTTTTGTTCAGGCTCTGGTTAGAATCAAGCCTGTTTACAAACCTTTGACTCCTCCTTGGAGTCTCAATTTAGTTCTTTCAGTTCTTCAAGGGGTTCCGTTTGAACCCTTACATTCCGTAGATATTAAGTTATTATCTTGGAAAGTTTTGTTTTTGGTTGCAATTTCTTCTGCTAGAAGAGTTTCAGAGTTATCTGCTCTGCAGTGTTCTCCTCCTTATCTGGTGTTCCATGCAGATAAGGTGGTTTTGCGTACTAAACCTGGTTTTCTTCCGAAAGTTGTTTCTAACAAAAATATTAACCAGGAGATAGTTGTGCCTTCTTTGTGTCCGAATCCAGTTTCAAAGAAGGAACGTTTGTTGCACAATTTGGATGTAGTTCGTGCTCTAAAATTCTATTTAGAGGCTACAAAGGATTTCAGACAAACATCTTCCTTGTTTGTTGTTTATTCTGGTAAAAGGAGAGGTCAAAAAGCAACTTCTACCTCTCTCTCCTTTTGGCTTAAAAGCATCATCCGATTGGCTTATGAGACTGTCGGGGACGGCAGCCTCCTGAAAGAATCACAGCTCATTCCACTAGGGCTGTGGCTTCCACATGGGCCTTCAAGAACGAGGCTTCTGTTGATCAGATATGTAAGGCAGCGACTTGGTCTTCACTGCACACTTTTACCAAATTTTACAAATTTGATACTTTTGCTTCTTCTGAGGCTATTTTTGGGAGAAAGGTTTTGCAAGCCGTGGTGCCTTCCATCTAGGTGACCTGATTTGCTCCCTCCCATCATCCGTGTCCTAAAGCTTTGGTATTGGTTCCCACAAGTAAGGATGACGCCGTGGACCGGACACACCTATGTTGGAGAAAACAGAATTTATGCTTACCTGATAAATTACTTTCTCCAACGGTGTGTCCGGTCCACGGCCCGCCCTGGTTTTTTAATCAGGTCTGATGAATTATTTTCTCTAACTACAGTCACCACGGTATCATATGATTTCTCCTATGCATATTCCTCCTTTACGTCGGTCGAATGACTGGGGAAGGCGGAGCCTAGGAGGGATCATGTGACCAGCTTTGCTGGGCTCTTTGCCATTTCCTGTTGGGGAAGAGAATATCCCACAAGTAAGGATGACGCCGTGGACCGGACACACCGTTGGAGAAAGTAATTTATCAGGTAAGCATAAATTCTGTTTTTCAACAAAAGAACAAAGCAAATTAGCTAATAAAACCATATTGGAAGTTGTTAAAATAGCATGCTCTATATAAGTCATGAAAGAAAAATAGTGTGTTTTATGTCCCTTTTTAATAGGTCTTAAACAAATCCCGACTGACACAATTCCTAGACAAGATTAACTAACTTGTATTTCTTCTATAAGATACGACGAGTCCACGGATTCATCCTTTACTTGTGGGATATTATCCTCCTGCTAACAGGAAGTGGCAAAGAGCACCACAGCAGAGCTGTCTATATAGCTCCTCCCTTAGCTCTACCCCCCAGTCATTCGACCGAAGGTACAGGAAGAAAAAGGAGAAACTAAAAGGTGCAGAGGTGACTGAAGTTTTGAATAAAAAAAATATATATAGTCTAAAATTGACAGGGCGGGCCGTGGACTCGTCGTATCATAGAAGAAATTAAGGTATCTTTATTTGAAAAAGCAGGAATGTAAGCTTGAGTCAACCTATTTTTAGTTCAGCACCCTGGGTAGTACTTGCTGATTGGTGGCTACATTTAGCCAGCTACCTGTATGTTTTCACAGTTCAGTTGCATTCATTTTTAAAAAAGAAATGATAAATCCTGTAATACATTTTGAAATTCCTGTTATATATGATAAGTAAATGACTAAAAGTCTATCTTTTCCACATTTCTGTTGAGCTATTTACTTATTACAGATGTAAAATAATGTATATATATATTTTTTTTATAGGTTGTTTTGGGTTTACGTTTCTACATTTCTGTTAATACCCGTGATCGATATTAATAATAATAATAATAATTTATTTTTTGTTTCATAAATTGGGGTTGTGAGAATTCTCAATCACAATGTCCAAACTGTCATTCACTTAATATTATCCTATAATATAAAAGGCCAAGTGTGTTTGTCCGAAGCTGTCATGCGCAGTAGAGACTGCGCGAGAACAAACACACCTGGCCTTCATCAAACTGACCTGTCTGCCACGAGAACTGTAGACATGATGGGGCGGGGCCGGCCAGGCATGACGGGAACGGTCGGGCATGACCGGGGCTGGGCGGGCGGTGCCGGGCCAGACGGGAGTGGCCATGGCCGTGAGAGAGAGCAACAGAGAGGGGGGGGGGGAAGAGAGAGAGAGCGCAACAGAGAGGGGGGGGAGAGAGAGCGCAACAGAGAGGGAGGGAAAGAGAGCGCAACAGAGAGGGAGGGAAGAGAAAGCGCAACAGAGAGGGGGGGGGGAAAGAGAGCGCAACAGAGAGGGGGGGGGAAGAGAGCGCAACAGAGAGGGGGGGAGAGCGCAACAGAGAGGGGGGGAGAGCGCAACAGAGAGGGGGGGAGAGCGCAACAGAGAGGGGGGAGAGAGCGCATCAGAGAGGGGGGAGAGAGCGCATCAGAGAGGGGGGAGAGAGCGCATCAGAGAGGGGGGAGAGAGCGCATCAGAGAGGGGGGAGAGAGCGCATCAGAGAGGGGGGGAGAGCGCAACAGAGAGGGGGGGAGAGCGCAACAGAGAGGGGGAGAGAGCGCATCAGAGAGGGGGGAGAGAGCGCATCAGAGAGGGGGGAGAGAGCGCATCAGAGAGGGGGGAGAGAGCGCATCAGAGAGGGGGGAGAGAGCGCATCAGAGAGGGGGGAGAGAGCGCATCAGAGAGGGGGGAGAGAGCGCATCAGAGAGGGGGGAGAGAGCGCATCAGAGAAGGGGGAGAGAGCGCATCAGAGAGGGGGGGAGAACAGAGGTGGGGAGGGGAGATGGCAAAAGAGGAGGGGGGGAGATGGCAAAAGAGGAGGGGGGGAGATGGCAAAAGAGGAGGGGGGGAGATGGCAAAAGAGGAGGGGGGGGAGATGGCAAAAGAGGAGAGGGGGGAGATGGCAAAAGAGGAGGGGGGGGAGATGGCAAAAGAGGAGGGGGGGGAGATGGCAAAAGAGGAGGGGGGGGAGATGGCAAAAGAGGAGGGGGGGGGAGATGGCAAAAGAGGAGGGGGGGGGAGATGGCAAAAGAGAGGGGGGTAGAGAAAGAGAGGGAGAGAGAGCGAGCAAGGGTTGGGACCGCTGTACTGCAAAAAATTAGGACTAGTTAATAATATTATTATTAAGTGAATGACAATTTGGACGTTGTGATTGAGAATTCTCACAACCCCAATTTATGAAACAAAAAAATAATTTTTTTTTTTTTTTTTGTCTAGCTTCATCAAGCCGATATTGTGGTTCTTGGCAGTAAAAAACCGCAGGAGATTCCAGTCAGCTCAATCAAGTCAGGCAAAATTGTCATTAACTGTTCTCCTATAGTCTTATCAGGTATGTTAACTTATGTTATGTGAATGGTTTGTGATGCGATGTGTTTGTTAAAAAAAAACAAAACCAAAAACTCAACAAAAATAGGTTTCTGTATTTCTGACTGTCCAGGCTTTAAATATATACAACAGGCTGCTTAACCTATCGCAGGTGACCAGGAACAAGGAGATCAATATCATTGGTTCCAAAAGTTTGGGTACCAGGCAGTTCTACATGAAACATAATAGACTTAAAAAGACAGTCAAGTCCCAAAATGTATGCAAATTATGACACTTAATGAAGTCTCCCTATGTGTGATGCGAGAATCCAGACGTGGACCCGTTGCTCAGTGTGCCTAGATTGCTATGGCTGCACCTCACTGATGAGGCCCACAATAGGCCGAAACGTATGTCTGGGGTTTTGCTGTTTCTCTCGTTCAGAGAGGGGTTGCCTGGTACTTCGGGGCTGGACTGTACTGTGAAGTCAGGATCAGACTGATATGCTTCAGGAAAGTTCTTCTCTGTGAAAAGCACATGTTGAGCAAAAAGAGGCTGCTTCTTGGTTAGTAACTAGCCATAGAACAAGCTATTATGCTTTTGTTCATTCTCAGGTTGAGCGCTTCTCTCTTTTTATTTAAGTCCCTAAAAAACTTTTATGATTCAAATAGGTCATGTCATTTTAAACAACTTTCCAATTTACTTTTATCACCAATTTTGCTTTGTTCTCTTGGTATTCTTAGTTGAAAGCTAAACTTAGGAGGTTCATATGCTAATTTCTTAGACCTTGATTGTCGCCTCTAATCTAAATACATTTCTCTTGTAAGGTGTATCCAGTCCACGGATTCATCCATTACTTGTGGGATATTCTCCTTCCCAACAGGGAGCTGCAAGAGGACACCCACAGCAGAGCTGTCTATATAGCTCCTCCCCTAACTGCCACTCCCAGTCATTCTCTTGCAGCTCTCGACAAGAAAGGAAGTATCAAGAGATATGTGGTGAATTAATGTAGTTTATCTTCAATCAAAAGTTTGTTATTTTTAAACAGTACCGGCGTTGTACTGTTTTTACCTCAGGCAGAAATTAGAAGAAGAGTTCTGCCTGAGGTTTTTGATGATCTTAGCAGGTTGTAACTAAGGTCCACTGCTGTTCTCACACATAACTGAAGAGTATGGGTAAACTTCAGCTGGGGGAATGGCCTGCAGAATCAACTGCTCTGAGGTATGTTCAGTATATTTTTTTTCTAGAGAAATAAGGTCTAGAAAATGCTGACAGTGCCTGATATATTTAAGGTAAGCCTGATTACAGTGATTTAACAAACGACTGGGATCATGCTTGCAGTAAAGGGTAATATTCATGTTACTTGCTCTTATTGCTTGGTATGTAAAACGTTTGCATGATATATAATAAACGTTTTTTACTGAGGGTGATAAATCTTTATTTGGGGCCTAGTTTTCCACATGGCTGACTAGATTTCTCCTAGGAGTAGTTATTTATGGCCCTTTCACTTTGAGTGCATGGTGGGAGGGGCCTATTTTTGCGCTCTAATTGGGCAGTAGTTTTTTCAGTCTGAGACATCTAGCTTCCCTGAAGGAGTCCCCTGACATATAGGACCTCTGTAAAGGGTTTTTGTGCCTACAAAAGTCGTTTTATGGGCAGGTAGGAGCCACAGTAGAGCTGTGGCAGTTTGCTTGTGACTGTTTATAACGGTTTTACCGTTTTTCTGATTCATTTTTGAGCCTGAGGGGTTAATCATCCATTTGCAAGTGGGTGCAATGCTATTTTAGTCTATTATACACACTGTAAAAATTTCGTAGAGTTTACTGCTTTTTTTCACTGTTTTGCAGTTTATGTGATTGTTTTTTTCCCTTAAAGGCACAGTACCATTTTTTATATTCTGCTTTTTCACATTTATTAAAGTGTTTTCCAAGCTTGCTGGTCTCATTACTAGTCTGTTAAACATGTCTGACATAGAGGAAACTCCTTGTTCATTATGTTTAGAAGCCATTGTGGAACCCCCTCTTAGAATGTGTACCAAATGCACTGATCTTACTATAAATTTTAAAGACCATATTCTGGCTTTAAAAGATTTATCACCAGAGGAAATTGACAAGGGGGAAGTTATGCTGACTAACTCTCCCCATGTGTCAGAACCTATAACTCCCGCTCAAGGGACGCCAAGTACATCTAGCGCGCCCATTGCGTATACTTTACAAGATATGGCGGCAGTTATGAATCATACCCTTACAGGGGTATTGTCCAAACTGCCAGGGTTACAAGGAAAGCGAGACAGCTCTGGGGCTAGAACAAATACGCTTTAGTAGCTATGTCTGATATACCCTCACAATGTGCAGAAGCCGAAGCAGGAGAGCTTCTATCTGTGGGTGATTTTTCTGATTCAGGGAAGACACTTCAACCTGATTCTGATATGTCTACATTTAAATTTAAACTTGAACACCTCCGCGTGTTGCTCAGGGAGGTTTTAGCAACTCTGGATGACTGTGACGCCATTCTAGTCCCAGAGAAATTGTGTAAGTTGCATAAATACTATGCAGTGCCTGTTTACACTGTTTTTCCAATCCCTAAGAGGTTTTCAGAAATTATTACTAAGGAATGGGATAGACCAGGTGTACCGTTCTCTCCCCCTCCTGTTTTTAAAAAAATGTTTCCTATAGATGCCGCTACACGGGACTTGTGGCAGACGATCCCTAAGGTGGAGGGAGCAGTCTCTACCCTAGCGAAGCATACATCTATCCCGGTCGAGGATAGTTGTGCTTTTCTAGATCCAATGAACAAAAAAATTAGAGGGTTACCTTAAGAAAATTTTTATTCAACAAGGTTTTATTCTCCAGCCTCTTGCATGCATTGCCCCAGTCACTGCTGCTGCGGCTTTCTGGTTTGAGTCTCTAGAGGAGGCTCTACAGGTTGAAACCCCGTTGGATGATATCCTTGACAAGCTTAAAGCTCTTAAGCTAGCCAATTTATTTGTTTCTGACGCCGTTGTTCATTTAACCAAGCTAACGGCTAAAAACTCAGGTTTTGCTATTCAGGCGCGTAGGGCGCTATGGCTTAAATCCTGGTCAGCAGACGTTACTTCAAAGTCTAAGCTTCTCAACATTCCCTTCAAGGGGCAAACCCTATTCGGGCCTGGACTGAAGGAGATCATTTCTGATATTACTGGAGGAAAAGGTCACGCCCTTCCTCAGGATAGGTCCAACAAATTAAGGACCAAACAGACTAATTTCTATTACATTGGTGTGTCCGGTCCACGGCTTCATCCTTACTTGTGGGATATTCTCAATCCCTACAGGAAGTGGCAAAGAGCACACAGCAGAGCTGTCCATATAGCTCCCTTCAGGCTCCGCCCCCCCAGTCATTCTCTTTGCCGCTCTAAACAAGTAGCATCTCCACGGGGGTGGTAAAGAGTTTGTGGTGTTAGTTTGTAGTTTTTATTTCTTCTATCAAAAGTTTATTTTAAAATAGTGCCGGCTTGTACTATTTACTCTGAAGCAGAAAGTGATGAAGATTTCTGCTGAGAGGACTATGATTTTAGCATCAGTAACTAAAATCCATTGCTGTTCCCACGCAGGACTGTTGAATACAGGAGAACTTCAGTTGGGGGGAACAGTTTGCAGGCTTAACTGCTTCAGGTATGATCAGTCATTTTTCTAACAAAACCCAGTAATGCTAGAAGACTGTCAGTAATCACCATAGGGGAAGGTAAGCCATGTTTCTTAGACTATGTATAAAATAATGGCTTAAATAAAGGGCTTAGTTGCTGGTTGACACTATTTTGGGCTTAATCGATTGCTTCTTAGCATAATTATTTATAGTTTAGGTGTTTTTGTGACTTATAAAAACGCTTATGGTTTTTTTTATTCGCCTGGCATTTGATTAGACTCCTAATCTCCTCAGAAAGGCCCCAGCACTTTGTAATGCAGAGGGAGGAGGCCTCATTTTCGCCCCTCAGTTGCGCAGTTGTTTTTGACAAGACAGTTCATGCAGCCTCACGTGTGGTGTCCAGAGACTTCAGAGGGACTTCAGACAGGCTTATTTCTACTCCAAATAATCCCTAAGGACGGTAAAAGCCTCAGCAGAAGCTGTGGCATAATACTGTAGTGTGTTTAACCGGTCAAATTCATGTTTTAGCTGAAAATTTGTGTGCAATCTTTTCAAAGCATTAGGATAATGTGGTGAAAATTTCATTAAAATCGGATGTTTCCTTGATGGTTATTTGATGTTTTGGTAATAGTGTGCACTTTTATTATTTAAAGACACAGTAACGTTTTTGTCAAAAGTATTTTTTATTGCATTTTAGTGCTGTCTAAGTCTGTCAAACATGACTGAGCCTTCAGATAGCGCTTGTTCTATATGTTTAAAAGCCATGGCGGTACCCCCATTGAATTTATGTTTGAAGTGTGCTATAGCGTCCAAGCAGTTTAAGGACCATACAATGACACTTAAAAATGTAGCCCAAGATGTATCTTTAGCTGAAGGTAACGAGGAGAGTATTTTATCTTCCCCTTCTGTGTCAACACCAGTTATGCCCGCGCAGGCGATGCCCAGCACATCTAGCGCATCGATCCCTGTTACTTTGCAGCAATTAGCAGCAGTCATGGATAATTCTCTCGCAGCTTTTTTATCCAAACTGCCAGGATTTCCAAGAAAGCACGATAGCTCAGACGCAGCGGATAATTTATCTGTAGTGCCCTCACATCAATCTGACTTGGCGGTGAGGGAGGGCCTGTCTGAGGGAGAAATTTCTGACTCAAGAAAAGTTGCTCAGCAGGCAGAGCCATATACTATAGCATTTAAATTTAAGCTAGAGCACCTCCGCGCCCTGCTTAAGGAGGTTTTAGCTACGCTAGATGATTGTGACCCCTTGGTGGCCCCAGAAAAATTGTGTAAAATGGACAAATTCTTCGAGGTCCCGGTACACACTGATGCATTTCCGATACCTAAGAGGGTGGCGGATATTGTGACCAGGGAGTGGGAGAGACCAGGTGTACCTTTTGTTCCCCCCCCTATATTTAAGAAAATGTTCCCCAATGTTGACCCCAAAAGGTACGCGTGGCAGACGGTCCCTAAGGTGGAGGGGGCAGTTTCAACACTAGCTAAGCGCACCACTATACCAATAGAAGACAGTTGCGCTTTCAAAGATCCTATGGATAAAAAATTGGAAGGTTTGCTTAAGAAAATATTTGTTCAACAAGGTTTTCTTCTTCAACCAATTTCTTGCATTATTCCTGTAACCACTGCAGCGGCTTTTTGGTTTGAGGAACTAGAGAACTCCCTACAGAGGGAGACCCCTTATGATGAGGTTATGGACAGAATTCACGCCCTGAAGTTGGCTAATTCTTTCATTACAGATGCCGCTCTTCAGTTGGCTAAATTAGCGGCGAAAAATTCTGGTTTTGCAATCGTGGCGCGCAGGGCGCTTTGGATAAAATCTTGGTCGGCGGATGTGTCGTCCAAAACAAAATTGCTTAATATTCCTTTCAAGGGTAAGACCCTTTTCGGACCAGAGTTGAAAGAGATTATTTCTGATATTACTGGAGGAAAGGGCCATGCCCTTCCACAAGATAGACCTTTCAAGGCTAAAAATAAGTCTAATTTTCGTTCCTTTTCGCAATTTCAGGAACGGACCCGCTTCTACTTCTACAGCCACTAAGGAAGAGGTTAACGCTTCCCAGTCCAAACCTGCAAGGCTGGAACAAGGGTAAACAGGCCAAGAAGCCTGCTGCTGCTGCCAAGACAGCATGAAAGGGTAGCCCCCGATCCTGGACCGGATCTAGTAGGGGGCAGACTTTCTCTCTTTGCTCAGGCCTGGGCAAGAGATGTTCTGGATCCCTGGGCGTTAGAAATTGTCTCTCAGGGGTACCTTCTGGAATTAAAATACCTTCCTCCAAGGGGAAGGTTCCACATGTCTCGCTTGTCTTTAGACCAGACAAAGAGACAGGCATTCTTACTTTGCATAGAAGATCTTTTAAAGATGGGAGTAATACACCCAGTCCCAACTGCAGTACGAGGACGGGGTTTTTACTCAAACCTGTTTGTAGTTCCCAAAAAGGAAGGAACTTTCAGGCCAATTCTGGACTTAAAAATCCTAAACAAATTTCTCAGAGTTCCATCATTCAAGATGGAAACTATCCGGACAATCTTACCGATGATCCAGGAGGGTCAATATATGACTACCGTGGATTTAAAGCATGCGTACCTGCATATTCCTATCCACAAGGATCACCATCAGTTCCTAAGGTTCGCCTTCATGGACAAGCATTATCAGTTTGTGGCTCTTCCCTTCGGGTTGGCCACCGCTCCAAGAATTTTCACGAAGGTGCTAGGGTCCCTTCTAGCGGTTCTAAGACCGCGGGGCATTGCAGTAGCACCTTACCTAGACGATATCTTAATACAAGCGTCGTCTTTTCACAGAGCAAAGGCGCATACAGGCATTGTGTTGGCCTTTCTAAGATCTCACGGGTGGAAGGTGAACATAGAAAAAAGTTCTCTGTCCCCGGTCACAAGGGTTCCCTTCCTGGGAACAATAATAGACTCGATAGAAATGAAAATCTTTCTGACGGAAGTCAGGAAGTTAAAACTTTCGAATTCCTGTCGAGTTCTTCATGCCAATCCTCAGCCTTCTGTGGCTCGGTGCATGGAGGTAATCGGTCTAATGGTTGCGGCAATGGACACAGTCCCCTTTGCCAGAATTCATTTGAGACCACTGCAACTGTGCATGCTCAAACAGTGGAATGGGGATTATGCAGATTTGTCTCCCCAGATAAAAATGGACCAGATAACCAGAGAATTGCTCCTCTGGTGGTTGTCTCAGGGAATGAGTTTCCGCAGACCGGAGTGGATCATTGTCACGACCGACGCCAGTCTCTTAGGCTGGGGTGCGGTCTGGAACTCCCTGAAAGCTCAGGGTCTATGGTCTCGGGAGGAATCTCTTCTCCCGATAAACATTTTAGTATTGAGAGCGATATTCAATGCGCTCCAGGCCTGGCCTCAGCTGGCGGAGGCCAAATTCATCAGATTTCAGTCGGACAACATAGAACTGGACCTGATGGCGTCCCGCCAGAACTCAAAAGTTCCCCTTTACGGGTCCAGGTCCAGGGATCCCAAGGCGACATTGATAGATGCTCTAGTAACGCCTTGGTCATTCAATCTGGCTTATGTCTTTCCACCGTTTCCTCTTCTCCCTCGGCTAGTAGCCAGAATCAAACAGGAGAAGGCTTCGGTAATTCTGATAGCTCCTGCGTGGCCTCGCAGGACTTGGTATGCAGACTTGGTGGATATGTCATCGGCTCCACCATGGAAGCTACCTTTTGAGGCAGGACCTTCTAATCCAAGGTCCATTCAGACATCCAAACCTAGTTTCTCTGCAACTGACTGCTTGGAGATTGAACGCTTAATTCTAGCTAAGCGTGGGTTCTCTGAATCAGTTATAGATACTCTGATCCAGGCTAGAAAGCCTGTTACTAGGAAAATTTATCATAAGATATGGCGAAAAAATCTTTGTTGGTGCGAATCCAAGGGTTACTCGTGGAGTAAGATTAGGATTCCAAGGTTGTTATCTTTCCTCCAAGAATGATTGGAGAAAGGATTGTCAGCTAGTTTGTTGAAAGGACAGATATCTGCTCTGTCTATTCTGTTACATAAGCGTCTGGCAGCTGTGCCAGATGTGCAGGCGTTTGTTCAGGCCTTAGTTAGGATCAAACCTGTTTACAGACCTGTGGCTCCTCCATGGAGTCTAAATTTAGTTCTTTCAGTTCTTCAAGGGGTTCCATTTGAACCTCTACATTCCGTCGATATTAAGTTACTATCTTGGAAAGTTTTGTTTTTGGTTGCTATTTCTTCTGCTCGAAGAGTTTCTGAATTGTCTGCTTTGCAGTGTACCTCACCCTATCTAGTGTTCCATACAGATAAGGTTGTTTTGCGTACCAAGCCTGGTTTTCTTCCAAAGGTAGTTTCCAATAAGAATATTAACCAGGAAATAGTTGTTCCTTCTCTGTGTCCTAATCCAGTTTCTAAAAAGGAACGTCAGTTACACAATCTAGATGTGGTTCGTGCTTTAAAATTCTATTTAGAAGCAACAAAAGATTTCAGACAAACATCATCCTTGTTTGTCATTTATTCTGGTAAGAGGAGAGGTCAGAAAGCAACTGCTACCTCTCTTTCCTTCTGGCTGAAAAGCATCATCCGATTGGCTTATGAGACTGCCGGACGGCAGCCTCCTGAACGAATTACCGCTCACTCCACTAGAGCTGTGGCTTCCACATTGGCTTTCAAGAACGAGGCTTCTGTTGAACAGATTTGTAAGGCAGCGACTTGGTCTTCACTGCATACATTTGCCAAATTTTACAAATTCGATACTTTTGCTTCTTCAGAGGCTATTTTTGGGAGAGAGGTTTTACAAGCAGTGGTGCCTTCCGTTTAGGTTACCTGACTGTTTCCCTCCCTTCATCCGTGTCCTAAAGCTTTGGTATTGGTTCCCACAAGTAAGGATGAAGCCGTGGACCGGACACACCAATGTAAGAGAAAACAGAATTTATGCTTACCTGATAAATTTCTTTCTCTTACGGTGTGTCCGGTCCACAGCTCACCCTGGCGATTTTAGTCAGGTCTAAAATTATTTTTGTAAACTACAGTCACCACTGCACCCTATGGTTCTCCTTTTTCTCCTAACCGTCAGTCGAATGACTGGGGGGGGCGGAGCCTGAGGGGAGCTATATGGACAGCTCTGCTGTGTGCTCTCTTTGCCACTTCCTGTAGGGATTGAGAATATCCCACAAGTAAGGATGAAGCTGTGGACCGGACACACCGTAAGAGAGAGAAATTTATCAGGTAAGCATAAATTCTGTTTTTCGTTCCTTTCGAAACTTCAAGAGTGGCGCAGCTTCAACTTCCTCTAATACAAAACAAGAGGGAAATTTTACCCAGTCCAAGCCGGTCTGGAGACCTAACCAGGCTTGGAACAAAGGAAAGCAGGCCAAAAAACCTGCTGCTGCCTCTAAAACAGCATGAAGGATCATCCCCCGATCCGGAAACGGATCTAGTAGGGGGCAGACTTTTTCTCTCTTCGCCCAGGCTTGGGCAAGAGATGTCCAGGATCCCTGGGCGTTGGAAATTGTGTCCCAGGGATATCTTCTGGTCTTCAAAGCTTCTTCCCCAAAAGGGAGATTTCATCTCTCACAATTATCTGCAAACCAGATAAAGAGAGAGGCATTCTTACATTGTGTTCAAGACCTCCTAGTTATGGGAGTGATCCACCCAGTTCCAAAGGAGGAACAGGGGCAAGGCTTCTATTCAAATCTGTTTGTAGTTCTCAAGAAAGAGGGAACGTTCAGACCAATCTTAGATCTCAAGATCCTAAACAAATTTCTCGGGGTCCGATCCTTCAAGATGGAGACTATTCGAACCATCCTATCTATGATCCAGGAGGGTCAATATATGACTACCGTGGACTTAAAGGATGCTTATCTTCACATTCCGATACACAGAGATCATTACCAGTTTGTGGCTCTTCCCTTTGGGTTAGCTACGGCACCAAGAATCTTTACGAAGGTTCACTCGTAGCGGTCCTAAGGCCGCTGGGTATAGCAGTAGCCCCTTACCTAGACGACATTCTGATACAGGCGTCGAATTTTCAAATCGCCAGGTCCCATACGGACATTGTTCTGGCATTCCTGAGGTCTCATGGGTGGAAGGTGAACGAAGAAAAGTTCTCTATCCCCTCTCACAAGAGTTTCCTTCCTAGGAACTCTGATAGATTCTGTAGAAATGAAGATTTACCTGACAGAGGCCAGGTTGTCAAAACTTCTAAATTCCTGCCGTGTTCTTTATTCTACTTCTCGCCCTTCAGTGGCTCAGTGTATGGAAGTAATCGGCTTAATGGTAGCGGCAATGGACATAGTGCTGTTTGCCCGCCTACATCTCAGACCGCTGCAACTTTGCATGCTCAGTCAGTGGAATGGGGATTACACAGATTTGTCCCCTCTACTAAATCTGGATCAAGAGACCAGGGATTCTCTTCTCTGGTGGCTATCTCGGGTCCATCTGTCCAAGGGTATGACCTTCCGCAGGCTAGATTGGACAATAGTAACGATAAACATTCTGGAACTAAGAGCGATATTCAATGCTCTTTAGGCTTGGCCTCAGCTTGCTGCGGTCAGGTTCATCAGATTTCAGTCGGACAATATCACGACTGTAGCCTACATCAACCATCAAGGGGGAACAAGGAGTTCCCTAGCAATGTTGGAGGTTTCAAAAATAATTCTATGGGCAGAGGTTCACTCTTGCCATCTATCAGCTATCCAGATCCCAGAAGTAGAGAACTGGGAGGCAGATTTTCTAAGTCGGCAGACTTTTCATCCGGGGGAGTGGGAACTCCATCCGGAGGTATTTGCACAGTTGATTCAACTTTGGGGCAAACCAGAACTGGATCTCATGGCGTCTCGTCAGAACGCCAAGCTTCCTTGTTACGGATCCAGGTCCAGGGATCCCAAGGCAGCGCTGATAGATGCTCTAGCAGCGCCTTGGTCTTTCAACCTGGCTTATGTGTTTCCCCCGTTTCCTCTGCTCCCTCGTCTGATTGCCAAGATCAAGCAGGACAGAGCTTCAGTGATTTTGATAGCACCTGCATGGCCATGCAGGACTTGGTATGCAGATCTGGTGGACATGTCATCCCTTCCACCATGGACTCTGCCGCTGAGGCAGGACCTTCTACTTCAGGGTCCTTTCAACCATCCAAATCTAATTTCTCTGCGTCTGACTGCTTGGAGATTGAACGCTTGATTTTATCAAAGCGTGGTTTCTCTGAGTCGCTCATTGATACCTTAATTCAGGCTCGAAAGCCGGTCACCAGGAAAATCTATCATAAGATATGGTGTAGATATCTTCATTGGTGTGAATCCAAAGGTTACTCATGGAGTAAGGTCAGGATTCCTAGGATATTCTCTTTTCTCCAAGAAGGATTGGAGAAGGGATTGTCAGCTAGTTCCTTAAAGGGACAGATTTCTGCTCTGTCTATTCTTTTACACAAGCGTCTGGCTGACACTCCAGGCGTTTTGTCAGGCTTTAGTTAGAATCAAGCCTGTATTTAAACCTGTTGCTCTGCCATGGAGTTTAAATTTGGTTCTTAAGGTTCTGCAAGGGGTTCCGTTTGCATTCCATAGATATTAAACTTTTATCTTGGAAAGTTATGTTTTTAGTAGCTATCTCCTCGGCTCGAAGAGTTTCGGAGTTATCTGCTTTACAATGTGATTCCCCTTATCTCATTTTCCATGCAGATAAGGTAGTGTTACGTACCAAACCTGGTTTTCTTCCTAAGGTGGTATCTAATAAAAATATCAATCAGGAGATTGTTGTTCCTTCACTATGTCCTAATCCTTCTTCAAAGAAGGAACGTCTATTACACAATCTTGATGTGGTTCGTGCTTTAAAATTTTATTTCAAGCTATGAAGGATTTTCGTCAAACATCTGCTTTGTTTGTGGTCTACTCTGGACAGAGGAGAGACCAAAAGGCTTCGGCAACTTCTCTTTCTTTTTGGCTAAGAAGTATAATCTGCTTAGCTTATGAGACTGCTGGCCAGCAGCCTCCTGAAGAATTACAGCTCATTCCACTAGAGCGGTAGCTTCCACATGGGCTTTTAAGAATGAGGCTTCTGTTGAACAGATTTGTAAGGCGGCGACTTGGTCTTCGCTTCATACTTTTTCTAAATTCTACAAATTTGATACTTTTGCTTCTTCGGAGGCTATTTTTGGGAGAAAGGTCTTACAGGCAGTGGTGCCTTCTGTTTAAGCGCCTGCCTTGTCCCTCCCTTCATCCGTGTCCTATAGCTTTGGTACTGGTATCCCACAAGTAATGGATGAATCCGTGGACTGGATACACCTTACAAGAGAAAACAAAATTTATGTTTACCTGATAAATTTATTTCTCTTGTGGTGTATCCAGTCCACGGCCCGCCCTGTCATTTTAAGGCAGGTGTTTTTTATTTTTAAACTAGTCACCACTGCACCCTATAGTTTCTCCTTTGTCTTGCTTGTCTTCGGTCGAATGACTGGGAGTGGCAGTTAGGGGAGGAGCTATATAGACAGCTCTGCTGTGGGTGTCCTCTTGCAGCTTCCTGTTGGGAAGGAGAATATCCCACAAGTAATGGATGAATCCGTGGACTGGATATACCACAAGAGAAATAAATTTATCAGGTAAGCATAAATTTTGTTTTTAACAATTTTTCACCACTAGAGGGCATTAGTTCATGTGTTTAATATAGATAACAATGAGCTCATGCACGTGAATTTACAGAGTAGTGAGCACTGATTGGCTAAAATGCAAGTCTGTCTAAAGAAGTGAAATAAGGGGCAGTCTGCAGAGGTTTAGATACAAGATAATAACAGAGGTAAAACGTGTATTATTATATCTGTTGGTTATGCAAAACTGGGGAAGGGGTAATTAAGGGATTATCTATCTTTTAAAACAACAAAAATTCTGGTGTTGACTGTCCCTTTAATGCTATATTGACTACCACTGGCTTCCTAATTGATAATGCTGGTATGGCTCCTCCATTCAAGAGTAGCAACAATAACTTGATGGGAGGAGTACAGGAGGAGGAAGGCCCTGCCCCAAAGAACTTAACTCCTACAGGTGGAGGGTGCTGAGACTTAAGGTCTTAAGGATTTATTTTACTATGGTTGCATATTTGATTATTGACTTTGCACCTTGGGAACTAAAGGACCAAATAACAATGTAACCAAACAAATAAAGTTCTCAGTGTTATGCTTCTTGCACTGATGTAGGCTTCTGAAGACCTTTTATCTAAAGTTCCAATAATTAAATATTTAACAAGAATACCCAATATTTTGTTGATGTAATTACCGTGTTCTTAGGAAAAGTTTAACTTTCAGAATTTCCTAGTAGATTAAATTTAATTAAATAATGCAAAATGTAACTCTTTTTTTTTTTGGTTGTTGACAAAACTGACCTTTTGACATTTTAGACATAAATTATAACACTAGGGGGAGCTAAAGCTTATGTAGTGAACACATAATTAGACATGTGCAATTCGTTTCGGCCAAATTTAGTTTTTGGCCGATTCAGAGATTTGAATGAATCAGAATTTCCGAATCGGCATCATAACTAAAATCATGAAAAATTCCAAAAATAAATAAAGCAGTTTCCGAATTTTCGGATTCATTCTTTATTCATATTCTGAATTTTTAATTGTTCTAATCTAAACCGCAGTTCCCCGACATCGCCAACACTAACTTAACCACTAAATAAAGCTATTAACCCCTAAACTGCCGTTCCCCGACATCACTGACACTAACTAAACCTATTAAAATCAGCCAATAGGAATGAGAACTGCTTAAATCCTATTGGCTGATTTAAACAGCCAATAGGATTTATGCAGCTCTAATTCCTATTGGCTGATTTAAAATTTTCAGCCAATAGGAATGCAACGGTACTCTAATATGAAAGGGGTACCTTGCATTGAATCCTCAGTGTGTGGCGGACGATCGCATGAAAAGAACCTCTACGTCGGACCGATGGACCCCTGCACCGACCTCTCCTCTTCCGCAGGGATGAAGAAGCATTTTTGCTAATAGAGGTCTAATGCAAAAATGCTTCTATTTTAAAACTGAAATGCACCCATTCACATTTAAATTTTGACCTTTGTAACCCTTTAATTTATGGGGGTCTAATATAGTCTATTAAGTGCTACTGCACTGCTCTGGCACTACTACTTTCCCCTCAAAGTTGCGCTCTAAGTCTCTGCATCAACCACCCAGCTACAAAAACATTTTTTTCCTGAACTTGCCAGTGGTTGATGCAGAAACTTGCCGATTACTTTACTGACTTTTGTCAGGGAGTCCTGCAGTTTCTACCGTGAGTGCAGTATCTGCAGCACACCCTGATTAACATCAATGCATGGCACGATAAACATGCTTAATGTTTATCATAAAAATAAAAAAAAAATAAAAAAAAAAATGCTTATGCAGAGGGGCAGCTGGTGCGGAGGGTTAAATGGCAAATTTGGAGCGGGGGGGGGGAGTTATAGTTTAAAAGTGTGTGTGTGTTAAGGAGCAGTGAAGTAGCATTTAAGACTACATCAAATGCATTTAAAAAAATCTGTTTACTATCCCTCAGACACAAACTTGAGTTACTCAGTCCCTGTAAAATGTATAGGTTAGATTTACAGCACATGCATGGTTAATTTAATTTATTTCCTTACTTGCAATGGATATTTCTTTATCAAAAAGGTGTCTGCATCCAAGCCAAATAAAATGTGATATGTTTCTATTAGCCCCTAAGGTCAAACAGCAAGAATAATTGAACTTGTGCCTCCTCTAATCTATCATTGTAGCAGTATTCATGGCTTCAGCAAGCGCTTATTCACTTCTTAAACATGACAGCATGGTGTAATTTCCAGGACAAACGTAGAATAGAGTAGTTTCATGTTCCCGCATGCCATGATTAAAGGCCTCTCATTGGTAATAAAACATCTGTTTCATTAGCAAACTATCAGCCAGTAGTCACTGAGGCTTTTGTCTACTAGTATTTCAATATTTTATATTATTTGGCCACTCCTGGATACACCCTTGTACATGTGGATCAAATACTTTTAAAGCTATTTTACTGTTTAAGATGTTCTAGTTATTAGGCTATATAGCAAATAAATAAGGCAAGCAATTGTCTGGGTTACCTAGAAAACATTAACAAGAAGGTTAATATCAATATAAGTTCTTGAATGATGTGTGTGATACCTCTGCACCTTGAGAAAATTCTTATGTTTTGTTTTAAAGTGACATTAAAAGCAAAATTTAAGTTGCCAAGGACTGTTAAATTGTGCATAGTAAACAAAAACGTAGCAAAATACTGCAATTTTGTCTCTTGCCACCTTTTCCTGTGAATTTAAAGCGGCATTAAACACTAAATACATGCTAGATAGAATGATGCATTCAAAGAAAAGATTAGTCTAAAAATATGTAGCTGTACTTTTTTAAAGTTTCATTAGCTGTTTAAATATTTACAAAATAAGTGTAAAGTTTTAGTGTCTATAAAACAATGGGGGCTGCCATGTTGTAACTTAGGTTACTTTTCCTGCTATAGCCAATTAGGGACAGTTATAAAAGGTCACTAGAGTGTGCAGCCAATGGCAGTGTGGAATATAACAATGTTCTGCACTTCCATTTCTAATAGCAGCTGAAAAGCTCATAATTTCAGAATGGAATTACAGGAAGAGGGGACAAAATAATTGAGAAAATATTGCAGAGTGTTTCTTTCTAATGACACGATGAGTCCACTCCACGGATCATCTAATTACTATTGGGAATATCACTCCTGCCCAGCAGGAGGCAGCAAAGAGCACCACAGCAAAGCTGTTTAAATATAACCTCCCTTCCCTCTAACCCCAGTCATTCTCTTTGCCTACATTAGAGCAAGGAAGTGATAAAGTTAGGTGTTAGTAAAACGATGGGCGGAGCTATCTGAGGCAGCAGTTTGTGTTGCGTGCCATCTTTTAATCACTTTCAGTGACCGGAGAGAATTAGTTGTGAGTCTCAGTCAGCATAACGCATATTAAACAAAGGACATGCGTTTCTAGGACTGGACAGTGTTTCACTGTGAAAAAAACTGCAGATCGAGTTCCGGATAATTTGCTGAGGGGAATTGTTGCCGGTGTCAGCAGGGCAGGTAGGCACCTCAGCAAAGTTAAGCTGAGGTGTAGAGGTGTTTCAAAAGTACTTGTGTAGTTCTATTTAATCCTTACTACAAAAGAAAAATAAAAAGTAAAAAAGTGGGGCGTGTCCGGGCCTAAGATGGCTGCTAAACTGGGAGCTCTGTAAAAAAGTTACAATCCGCTTTGTAATTAGGATTTTTTACATCCATCCAGAATGAAATTCTACTCCATGAAGTAGATAACGCTTTGCTGGACTGGACTTTATCTATATTAAAAGAAAAGAGGCTTCCCAGACTGAACCGCAGAGATCTTTTGGCGGCCTACAAGGAAAGAGAACTCAACACCCCGCCCGGGGAACCGGGGTAAGCAGAGTAAACACTGTGCCTCTGCATCCACTTGTTGTTTTTACTCTAACCTGAAATAAGATCTGAAACATGGGGGATGTTTTTATTACCATAAGAGACCTGCTTCTTGATCTCAAGCACACGTTATGCAGCAGACTATTTCGATGTCTGCGAAGAGAACCATATAGAGGCAACTTGACACGGAGTCGGATGATTGGATAAAGGAGATCTCTGCACTTATGGCTGAATTCCAACGATGGCGGAGCTTGCCCGCAACTTTTTATTCTCAGCTCAGCCCAGTGGGGGATGCCAAACTCTCTCTGGATGTTGTCAGGGAAACACGGGCCAGATGTGGACAAGGGGGGACTCGGCTAACCCTTGCTCAATTTAAAGGTATCCTTTGCCTTATTGTGAGACATTGTGGCCAGTTATTCCCTAGTCTTTGCAATAGACAAGTTATTAAGATGCTTTGAGGCGGACTCCAGATTTATTGTCCGCATAACAAGTTTGCCATTAGGACATCCTGTATGTGGTAGCTACCTATAGTGACTCAAATGCCTGGAAAACTGAGGCTGTTACACTATCCCCTTTGTTAGCTAGGAGACCTATTTATTGTTTTGTATGACACTCGAGAGAGGTTTTCAGTATAGATAATAGTTTAGGTCCTCGCAAGAAACTTGGTTGAACCCCATTGCAGTTTATCCTGATGCGCAGAAGGTATGATATCCAACTAGACAGTACTTTAATTTAGATTGTCATTTTCATAGCCTTTATCTGTTCATTTGCTTAAGATATGTGAGCTCTTATTACATAAACATAACTGCTACCATTAGCATGTTTTTTGTTTTTTTTAAATAAAATTTTAATTCATAGCTAATGGACCCTGTCGTGTTAACATTAGTTATTATAGCTCTCTTTCTTAGCTATGTGATATACGTTATAGCTCAACTTTAACATTCTGCAGCTTATTATGCTAGCTTTAATGAGATAGCTTTTCTGCAAACCTATTTCATGCATATTATACCTCTCAATAAGCTACCACATAGTTTTTATTATATAGAATCAGCGATGCATTCAGATTCACTGGCTGCAATAGTCTATCAGTAGCCCTATTAGTTTCAATGCTTGGTTGCAATTATTTAGGTATACTTCGTCCTCTTTACTCATTAGAGGCTACAGCTGATAGAGCTTTCTGCCTGATATTTTTTGTTTATAATACATATTGCTCTTTGATATTTTTGCATCAGGGTTAATGGACCCTGCCATATATTACACTTTGCATTTTGAGGGGTTATTTACTGATATACTCGTATAGTTTATTCCCCTTTTCTCCAACATAGGTGTGTCCGGTCCACGGCGTCATCCTTACTTGTGGGATATTCTCTTCCCCAACAGGAAATGGCAAAGAGCCCAGCAAAGCTGGTCACATGATCCCTCCTAGGCTCCGCCTACCCCAGTCATTCTCTTTGCCGTTGTACAGGCAACATCTCCACGGAGATGGCTTAGAGTTTTTTAGTGTTTAACTGTAGTTTTTATTATTCAATCAAGAGTTTGTTATTTTGAAATAGTGCTGGTATGTACTATTTACTCAGAAACAGAAAAGAGATGAAGATTTCTGTTTGTATGAGGAAAATGATTTTAGCAACCGTCACTAAAATCCATGGCTGTTCCACACAGGACTGTTGAGAGCAATTAACTTCAGTTGGGGGAACAGTGAGCAGTCTCTTGCTGCTTGAGGTATGACACATTCTAACAAGACGATGTAATGCTGGAAGCTGTCATTTTCCCTATGGGATCCGGTAAGCCATGTTTATTACGATCGTAAATAAGGGCTTCACAAGGGCTTATTAAGACTGTAGACTTTTTCTGGGCTAAATCGATTCATTATTAACACATATTTAGCCTTGAGGAATCATTTTATTTGGGTATTTTGATATAATAATATCGGCAGGCACTGTTTTAGACACCTTATTCTTTAGGGGCTTTCCCAAAGCATAGGCAGAGCCTCATTTTCGCGCCGGTGTTGCGCACTTGTTTTTGAGAGGCATGGCATGCAGTCGCATGTGAGAGGAGCTCTGATACTTAGAAAAGACTTTCTGAAGGCGTCATTTGGTATCGTATTCCCCTTTGGGCTTGGTTGGGTCTCAGCAAAGCAGATACCAGGGACTGTAAAGGGGTTAAAGTTCAAAACGGCTCCGGTTCCGTTATTTTAAGGGTTAAAGCTTCCAAATTTGGTGTGCAATACTTTTAAGGCTTTAAGACACTGTGGTGAAAATTTGGTGAATTTTGAACAATTCCTTCATGTTTTTTCGCAATTGCAGTAATAAAGTGTGTTCAGTTTAAAATTTAAAGTGACAGTAACGGTTTTATTTTAAAACGTTTTTTGTACTTTGTTATCAAGTTTATGCCTGTTTAACATGTCTGAACTACCAGATAGACTGTGTTCTGAATGTGGGGAAGCCAGAATTCCTATTCATTTAAATAAATGTGATTTATGTGACAATGACAATGATGCCCAAGATGATTCCTCAAGTGAGGGGAGTAAGCATGGTACTGCATCATTCCCTCCTTCGTCTACACGAGTCTTGCCCACTCAGGAGGCCCCTAGTACATCTAGCGCGCCAATACTCCTTACTATGCAACAATTAACGGCTGTAATGGATAATTCTGTCAAAAACATTTTAGCCAAAATGAACACTTATCAGCGTAAGCGCGACTGCTCTGTTTTAGATACTGAAGAGCATGACGACGCTGATAATAATGTTTCTGAAGGGCCCCTAACCCAGTCTGATGGGGCCAGGGAGGTTTTGTCTGAGGGAGAAATTACTGATTCAGGGAACATTTCTCAACATGCTGAACCTGATGTGATTACATTTAAATTTAAGTTGGAACATCTCCGCATTCTGCTTAAGGAGGTATTATCCACTCTGGATGATTGTGACAAGTTGGTCATCCCAGAGAAACTATGTAAAATGGACAAGTTCCTAGAGGTGCCGGGGCTCCCAGAAGCTTTTCCTATACCCAAGCGGGTGGCGGACATTGTTAATAAAGAATGGGAAAGGCCCGGTATTCCTTTCGTCCCTCCCCCCATATTTAAAAAATTGTTTCCTATGGTCGACCCCAGAAAGGACTTATGGCAGACAGTCCCCAAGGTCGAGGGAGCGGTTTCCACTTTAAACAAACGCACCACTATACCCATAGAGGATAGTTGTGCTTTCAAAGATCCTATGGATAAAAAATTAGAAGGTTTGCTTAAAAAGATGTTTGTTCAGCAGGGTTACCTTCTACAACCAATTTCATGCGTTGTCCCTGTCGCTACAGCCGCATGTTTCTGGTTCGATGAGCTGATAAAGGCGGTCGATAGTGATTCTCCTCCTTATGAGGAGATTATGGACAGAATCAATGCTCTCAAATTGGCTAATTCTTTTACCCTAGACGCCACTTTGCAATTGGCTAGGTTAGCGGCTAAGAATTCTGGGTTTGCTATTGTGGCGCGCAGAGCGCTTTGGTTGAAATCTTGGTCGGCTGATGCGTCTTCCAAGAACAAGCTACTTAACATTCCTTTCAAGGGGAAAACGCTGTTTGGCCCTGACTTGAAAGAGATTATCTCTGATATCACTGGGGGTAAGGGCCACGCCCTTCCTCAGGATCGGCCTTTCAAGGCAAAAAATAAACCTAATTTTCGTCCCTTTCGTAGAAACGGACCAGCCCAAAGTGCTACGTCCTCTAAGCAAGAGGGTAATACTTCTCAAGCCAAGCCAGCTTGGAGACCAATGCAAGGCTGGAACAAGGGAAAGCAGGCCAAGAAACCTGCCACTGCTACCAAGACAGCATGAAATGTTGGCCCCCGATCCGGGACCGGATCTGGTGGGGGGCAGACTCTCTCTCTTCGCTTAGGCTTGGGCAAGAGATGTTCTGGATCCTTGGGCGCTAGAAATAGTCTCCCAAGGTTATCTTCTGGAATTCAAGGGGCTTCCCCCAAGGGGGAGGTTCCACAGGTCTTAGTTGTCTTCAGACCACATACAAAGACAGGCATTCTTACATTGTGTAGAAGACCTGTTAAAAATGGGAGTGATTCATCCTGTTCCATTAAGAGAACAAGGGATGGGGTTCTACTCCAATCTGTTCATAGTTCCCAAAAAAGAGGGAACGTTCAGACCAATCTTAGATCTCAAGATCTTAAACAAGTTTCTCAAGGTTCCATCGTTCAAGATGGAAACCATTCGAACTATTCTTCCTTCCATCCAGGAAGGTCAATTCATGACCACGGTGGATTTAAAGGATGCGTATCTACATATTCCTATCCACAAGGAACATCATCGGTTCCTAAGGTTCGCATTCCTGGACAAGCATTACCAGTTCGTGGCGCTTCCTTTCGGATTAGCCACTGCTCCAAGGATTTTCACAAAGGTACTAGGGTCCCTTCTAGCTGTGCTAAGACCAAGGGGCATTGCTGTAGTACCTTATTTGGACGACATTCTGATTCAAGCGTCGTCCCTTCCTCAAGCAAAGGCTCACACGGACATAGTCCTGGCCTTTCTCAGATCTCACGGATGGAAAGTGAACGTGGAAAAGAGTTCTCTATCTCCGTCAACAAGGGTTCCCTTCTTGGGAACAATAATAGACTCCTTAGAAATGAGGATATTTCTGACAGAGGCCAGAAAAACAAAGCTTCTAGACTCTTGTCGGATACTTCATTCCGTTCCTCTTCCTTCCATAGCTCAGTGCATGGAAGTGATCGGGTTGATGGTAGCGGCAATGGACATAGTTCCTTTTGCGCGCATTCATCTAAGACCATTACAACTGTGCATGCTCAGTCAGTGGAATGGGGATTATACAGACTTGTCTCCGAAGATACAAGTAAATCAGAGGACCAGAGACTCACTCCGTTGGTGGCTGTCCCTGGACAACCTGTCACAAGGGATGACATTCCGCAGACCAGAGTGGGTCATTGTCACGACCGACGCCAGTCTGATGGGCTGGGGCGCGGTCTGGGGATCCCTGAAAGCTCAGGGTCTTTGGTCTCGGGAAGAATCTCTTCTACCGATAAATATTCTGGAACTGAGAGCGATATTCAATGCTCTCAAGGCTTGGCCTCAGCTAGCGAGGGCCAAGTTCATACGGTTTCAATCAGACAACATGACAACTGTTGCGTACATTAACCATCAGGGGGGAACAAGGAGTTCCCTAGCGATGGAAGAAGTGACCAAAATCATTCTATGGGCGGAGTCTCACTCCTGCCACCTGTCCGCTATCCACATCCCAGGAGTGGAAAATTGGGAAGCGGATTTTCTGAGTCGTCAGACATTGCATCCGGGGGAGTGGGAACTCCATCCGGAAATCTTTGCCCAAGTCACTCAGCTGTGGGGCATTCCAGACATGGATCTGATGGCCTCTCGTCAGAACTTCAAAGTTCCTTGCTACGGGTCCAGATCCAGGGATCCCAAGGCGGCTCTAGTGGATGCACTAGTAGCACCTTGGACCTTCAAACTAGCTTATGTGTTCCCGCCGTTTCCTCTCATCCCCAGGCTGGTAGCCAGGATCAATCAGGAGAGGGCGTCGGTGATCTTGATAGCTCCTGCGTGGCCACGCAGGACTTGGTATGCAGATCTGGTGAATATGTCATCGGCTCCACCTTGGAAGCTACCTTTGAGACGAGACCTTCTTGTTCAGGGTCCGTTCGAACATCCGAACCTGGTTTCACTCCAGCTGACTGCTTGGAGATTGAACGCTTGATCTTATCGAAGCGAGGGTTCTCAGATTCTGTTATCGATACTCTTGTTCAGGCTAGAAAGCCTGTAACTAGAAAGATTTACCACAAAATTTGGAAAAAATATATCTGTTGGTGTGAATCTAAAGGATTCCCTTGGGACAAGGTTAAGATTCCTAAGATTCTATCCTTCCTTCAAGAAGGATTGGAAAAAGGATTATCTGCAAGTTCCCTGAAGGGACAGATTTCTGCCTTGTCTGTGTTACTTCACAAAAAGCTGGCAGCTGTGCCAGATGTTCAAGCCTTTGTTCAGGCTCTGGTTAGAATTAAGCCTGTTTACAAACCTTTGACTCCTCCTTGGAGTCTCAATTTAGTTCTTTCAGTTCTTCAGGGGGTTCCGTTTGAACCCTTACATTCCGTTGATATTAAGTTATTATCTTGGAAAGTTTTGTTTTTAGTTGCAATTTCTTCTGCTAGAAGAGTTTCAGAATTATCTGCTCTGCAGTGTTCTCCTCCTTATCTGGTGTTCCATGCAGATAAGGTGGTTTTACGTACTAAACCTGGTTTTCTTCCAAAAGTTGTTTCTAACAAAAACATTAACCAGGAGATTATCGTACCTTCTCTGTGTCCGAAACCAGTTTCAAAGAAGGAACGTTTGTTGCACAATTTGGATGTTGTTCGCGCTCTAAAATTCTATTTAGAAGCTACAAAGGATTTTAGACAAACATCTTCCTTGTTTGTTGTTTATTCCGGTAAAAGGAGAGGTCAAAAAGCAACTTCTACCTCTCTCTCTTTTTGGATTAAAAGCATCATCAGATTGGCTTACGAGACTGCCGGACGGCAGCCTCCCGAAAGAATCACAGCTCATTCCACTAGGGCTGTGGCTTCCACATGGGCCTTCAAGAACGAGGCTTCTGTTGATCAGATATGTAGGGCAGCGACTTGGTCTTCACTGCACACTTTTACCAAATTTTACAAGTTTGATACTTTTGCTTCTTCTGAGGCTATTTTTGGGAGAAAGGTTTTGCAAACCGTGGTGCCTTCCATTTAGGTGACCTGATTTGCTCCCTCCCTTCATCCGTGTCCTAAAGCTTTGGTATTGGTTCCCACAAGTAAGGATGACGCCGTGGACCGGACACACCTATGTTGGAGAAAACAGAATTTATGTTTACCTGATAAATTACTTTCTCCAACGGTGTGTCCGGTCCACGGCCCGCCCTGGTTTTTTTTTTTAATCAGGTCTGATAATTTATTTTCTTTAACTACAGTCACCACGGTACCATATGGTTTCTCCTATGCAAATATTCCTCCTTAACGTCGGTCGAATGACTGGGGTAGGCGGAGCCTAGGAGGGATCATGTGACCAGCTTTGCTGGGCTCTTTGCCATTTCCTGTTGGGGAAGAGAATATCCCACAAGTAAGGATGACGCCGTGGACCGGACACACCGTTGGAGAAAGTAATTTATCAGGTAAACATAAATTCTGTTTTTTGCGAATTGCTTAGGGATTAAGTAACCATAAGTCTACTACAGTTCCTCCTTTCAGATATGCAATGTGCGTTACAGTTTAACTCTAATATTTTGCAGTTTATTACGTGAGCTTTAATAAGATTATCTTTCGGCAACCCTAAGGCAGGTGTTCTTGGCATACTTGTATCTGAAAGCTGCATTTTGTCACAATTGTATTGCATATACCAACTGTATATTTATGTATTCCAGACTCAAAACTGTGCTTTAGCTATTTAGAAGTCATTATTTGACGCCCACATGTCGGTTTATTAGCTGCAGCTGTTATGTTAAATATAAGGTCTGTGAGTGGCCTATCAGGTTCTTTTTATGTATGGAAAAAAAATAAAGAAAAACAAGGTTCTGCCTTCTATATGGGATCCAAAACCCTTATTTATAATTTGCCTTCTATAAGGTTTAGATGTGGGACGAGCCCAAAAGTGGCCCTCATTATCAGCTAGAAGGCATACTATACTGTACTATAAGATGTGAATATTAACCAATGTGGTCTTTGCTGTTGTCTGTAGTGGGGTATGGTGCCCAACATTTCCTACTGTATACAGTTGTAATTTTTGCACCTGTGTATCACATTGTAATATACACTGCTCAAAAAAATAAAGGGAACACTTAAACAACACAATGTATCTCCAAGTCAATCACACTTCTGTGAAATCAAACTGTCCACTTAGGAAGCAACACTAAGTGACAATCAATTTCACATGCTGTTGTGCAAATGGGATAGACAACAGGTGGAAATTATAGGCAATTAGCAAGACACCCCCTATAAAGGAGTGGTTCTGCAGGTGGTGACCACAGACCACTTCTCAGTTCCTATGCTTTCTGGCTGATGTTATGGTCACTTTTGAATGCTGGTGGTGCTTGCACTCTAGTGGTAGCATGAGACGGAGACTACAACCCACACAAGTGGCTCAGGTAGTGCAGCTCATCCAGGATGGCACATCAGTGCGAGCTGTGGCAAGAAGGATTGCTGTGTCTGTCAGCGTAGTGTCCAGAGCATGGAGGCGCTACCAGGAGACAGGCCAGTACATCAGGAGACGTGGAGGAGGCCGTAGGAGGGCAACAACCCAGCAGCAGGACCGCTACCTCCGCCTTTGTGCAAGGAGGAACAGGAGGAGCACTGCCAGAGCCCTGCAAAATGACCTCCATCAGGCCACAAATGTGCATGTGTCTGCTCAAACGGTCAGAAACAGACTCCATGAGGGTGGTATGAGAACCCAACGTCAACAGGTGGGGGTTGTGCTTACAGTCCAACACCGTGCAGGACGTTTGACATTTGCCAGAGAACACCAAGATTGGCAAATTCGCCACTGGCGCCCTGTGCTCTTCACAGATGAAAGCAGGGGCACACTGAGCACATTTGACAGACGTGACAGTCTGGAGACGCCGTGGAGAACGTTCTGCTGCCTGCAACATCCTCCAGCATGGCCAGTTTGGCAGTGGGTCAGTAATGGTGTGGGGTGGCATTTCTTTGAGGGGCCGAACAGCCCTCCATGTGCTCGCCTGAGGTAGCCTGACTGCCATTAGGTATCAAGATGAGATCCTCAGACCCCTTGTGAGACCATATGCTGGTGCGGTTGGCCCTGGGTTCCTCCTAATGCAAGACAATGCTAGACCTCATGTGGCTGGAGTGTGTCAGCAGTTCCTGCAAGACGAAGGCATTGATGCTATGGACTGGCCCTCCCGTTCCCCAGACCTGAATCCAATTGAGCACATCTGGGACATCATGTCTCGCTCCATCCACCAAGTTCACTTTGCACCACAGACTGTCCAGGAGTTGGTGGATGCTTTAGTCCAGGTCTGGGAGGAGATCCCTCAGGAGACCATCCGCCACCTCATCAGGAGCATGCACAGGCGTTGTAGGGAGGTCATACAGGCACGTGGAGGCCACACACACTACTGAGCCTCATTTTGACTTGTTTTAAGGACATTACATCAAAGTTGGATCTGCCTGTAGTGTGTTTTTCCACTTTAATTTTGAGTGTGACTCCAAATCCAGACCTCCATGGGTTGAAAATTTTGATTTCCATTTTTTAATTTTTGTGTGATTTTGTTGTCAGCACATTCAACTATGTAAAGAACAAAGTATTTAATTAGAATATTTTATTCATTCAGATCTAGGATGTGTTATTTTAGTGTTCCCTTTATTTTTTTTGAGCAGTGTATTTATTCTGTACTGCTTGGTGAACCTTAAGAAAAATTATAAAAAAAAAGTTGTTTTAAAATTTAAAGAGACAGTAACGTTTTTTTCTCTTTAATTTTTATTGAAAAATGTAAAACTTTTATTTGGTAATTTGATCCATTGTGAGTCAGAATGGACCAAGAGGCCCTGCAAAATGTCACTTGTTCTTTGTGTTTTGATGCCAATGTGTAACCACCAATCCTTTTCTGTTCCTCATGTATTGAGAGAACTTTAAATTATAGGGATAGTTTTTTTCTCTGAGCCAACATTGTCTAAGGCGGATGCTGTTCAGGAGTCTTCTGACAATGGTCAATATATGCCACAGTTTTCTCCTCAAGCGTCCCAACTTTTATTGCCCACACATGCAGTGCCCTACGCTTCCTCTCAAACTCCGCCTGGAGTTACCTTGCAAGACATCGCTTCCCTAATGTCACCAGCGGTGTCTGATGCATTGTCTGCTTTTCCCATTCTGCAGGGAGAGCGCAAGAGGAAATGTAATCAATCGGTGAATAAGGTTGCTGATACATTAGTGGCTATTCCGAATGTTTCTTCCCAGAAACCTGAAGAGCTTTGGTAGCATCTGAGGGTGAAATCTCAGACTAAGACAGTGTAATACCTTTATCTGATACTGAAGTTGTTTTTTTCAGGTTTAAGCTCAAACACCTCTGTTTGTTACATAAGGAGGTTTTAGCTACCCTGGACGACTCTACCGCCGTAGTCTATCCTAAAAAGTCCAGTAAACTTAACAAGTATTTTGACGTGCCTTGAATGGTGGAAGTATTTCCTGTACCAGGTAGGGCTACAGAAATTATTGCTAAGAGATGTGAGAGACCGGGTATCCCTTTTTCTCTAGCCCCTATATTTTAAAAGATGTTTCCTATAGCAGACTCTATCAAGGAGTCTTGGCAGACGGTACCCAAGGTGGAAGGGGCAATTTCCACGCAAGCCAAGAGAACTACTATTCCCATAGAGGATAGTTGTTCCTTTAAGGATCCTATGGATAAGAAGTTAGAGGGGTTGCTCAAGAAAATGTATGTACACCAGGGTTTTCAATGGCAACCTGCAGTTTGTTTTGCTACTGTCACTAGTGTGGCAGCATACTGCTTTGATGCGTTGTCTGATTCTATTCGGACAGAAACTCCACTCGAAGAAATCCAGGATAGGATAAAGGCCCTTAAGTTGGCCAACTCCTTTAATACAGTTGCTTCCCTTCAGGTTAGTTAGGTGGGAGCTAAGATTTCAGGCTTTGCCATAATGGCTCACAGAGCTTTATGGTTAAAATCTTGGTCTGCGGATGTGTCATCGAAGTCTAAACTTTTTAAGCGATTCTTTACAAGGGAAAGATCTTATTTGGGCCTGGTTTGATGGAGATTATTTCTGATATTACGGGAGGTAAGGGACATTTCCTCAGGATAAGAGAAAAGCAATCCAAGAAGCCTGCTGTTGCGTCAAAGACGGCATGAAGGGCCTGCCCCCCACCCAGGACCGGATATTGTGGGGAACAGGCTTTCCTTCTTCGTTCAGGCTTAGGTTTGAGATGTTCAAGATCCCTGGGCGGTGGACATTGTGTCCCAGGGATACAAACTAGAGTTCAAGACCTTTCCTCCCAGGAGCAGGTTTCTACTTCAAGATTATCTGTAGACCAGACAAAAAGAGAGGCATTCTTACACTGTGTACTGGACCTCTCCGACCTGGGAGTGATAGTTACTGTTCCATTGCAGGAACAGGGTCTGGGGCTTTATTCCAACCTGTTCGTGGTTCCCAAAAAGGAGGGAACCTTCAGACTAATTTTAGATCTCAAGAGTCTAAACAAGTTTCTCAGAGTGCCGTCCTTCAAGATGGAAACTATCCGTTCCAGTCTCCCTTTGGTCCAAGAGGGTCAATTTATGACCACGGTGGATTTAAAGGACGCATACCTGCATGTTCCCATCCACAGGGACCATCACAAGTTTCTAAGGTTTGCATTTCTAGACAAACTCTTCCAGTTCGTGGCTGTTCCATTCGGTCTTGCCACAGTTTTAAGATTTTTCTCAAAAGTTCTGGGATCCCTGCTGGCAGTGCTCCGATTGCGGGGCATTGCAGTGCCACCTTATCTGGACGACATTCTGGTTCAGGCGCCTTCCTTTCAACAAGCAAGATCATTCACGGAAATGTTATCTTTCCTGCGGTCTCTTTGATGGAAGGTGAATTTGGAGCTCCTTGGTTCTAACTACAATGGTAGTTTTCTTGGGAACCATAATAGATTCCTTTTATCAATAAAAAAAAAAAATTCTGACAGAAATCAGGAAATCAAAGCTATCAGTGGCTCAGTGCATGAAGGTAATCGGGCTGATGGTAGCGGCAATGGACATAATCCCGTTCGCCCGTTTCCACCTCAGACCTCTGCAGTTAAGCATGCTCAGGCAGTGGAACGGAGATTATGCGGATCTGTCTCCGCGATTACAGCTGGAGCAGGAGACAAGGGATTCTTTACTTTGGTGGTTGTCTCAGGATCATCTCTGCTAGGTAACCTGCTTTTGCAGACCTTCCTGGGTGATTGTGATAACAAATGCCAGCCTTGTGAGATGGGAAGCAGTCTGGGGCTCTCTAAAGGCTCAGAGAACATGGACTCGGAGTCTGTTCATTCTGGAATTGAGAACAATCTTCAATACTCTCCTGGCCTCGGTTAGCTTCGACCCGGTTCATCATGTTCCAGTCGGACAATATAACCTCAGTAGCTTACATCAACCATCAGGGAGGAACTCTGAGTTCCTTGGCCATGACAGAGGTAGCCAAGATCATTCAGTGGGCGGAGACCCACAATTGCTGTCTGTCGGCTATCCACATTCCAGGAGTGGACAACTGGGAGGCGGACTTCCTGAGCAGGCAGACCTTTCACCCGGGGGAGTGGGATCTCCATCCGGAAGTGCTCTCCAGCCTGATTCTCAAATGGGGTCAGCCGGAATTGGATCTCATGGCATCTCGGCAGAATGCCAAGCTTCATGTAGATATTCATGGAGATATTGCTCCAGGATTTAAAGATTTTGTACCCTCTACTATATCTTAGATTTAGGCGGCTATGCCCCCTCCAAATAAGCGTTCGAATGTGGTTTCTGTTAATCCGTCTTTTAGCGTTTCTGAGTAAGTAAATTTGTCTCTTAAGCTGATCATTCCAGGTCCTGCTTCTTCTGATTTCTCCTCTGAGAGTATTTTCAGATGAAAATTAAACTCTTGGTTAAATCTCCTAAGTTATTTCCAATTCCTAATGCTATCACTGAGATACTTTTGAAAGAATAGTCCAAGTCTTGTATCCCTTTTAATCCTGCTCAGAGATATAAAAGGATGTTTCCTTTGCCTCCTTCTAATATAGAGATTTAGGAACCTGTTCCTAAAGTGGATGTGGATTTCTACTTCAGAATAGTACCTCTTAAAGACCTTGTGGATATGATAGTTGTAGTCTTTTCATAGAAAGGCTTTTCAGCAAGCAGGTTTCTTTTTTAGCCCTATAATTAGTATTGCTTTTGTTACAGCACTCTCTGGACTTAAGTTATAAACAAAAAGTTTAATTGGTAACGTTTCGGGGAATGCTCCCCTTCATCAGACCAACAACATACAAGTGAGTCAAAACACTTGTATGTTGTTGGTCTGATGAAGGGGAGCATTCCCCGAAACGTTACTAATTAAACTTTTTGTTTATAACTTAAGTCCAGAGAGTGCTGTTTTCTACTTGACTACATTTCACCTACTCTAGCACCCTGGCCCTTGGGAAACTGTTTGTGAGAGTGCAACTGACACACATATATATATATATATATATATATATATATATATATATATATATATATATATATATATATAATCTCTATTATCACTATTATCTCTATCTCTATTTCTATTATCTCTATTTCTATTATCTGTATTTCTATTATCTCTATTTCTATTATTTCTATTTCTATTATCTCTATTTCTATTATCTCTATTTCTATTAGCTCTATTTCTATTAGCTCTATTATCTCTATTTCTATTATCTCTATTTCTATTATCTCTATTTCTATTAGCTCTATTTCTATTAGCTCTATTTCTATTAGCTCTATTTCTATTAGCTCTATTTCTATTAGCTCTATTATCTCTATTTCTATTATCTCTATTTTTATTATCTCTATTTCTATTATCTGTATTTCTATTATCTCTATTTCTATTATCTCTATTTCTATTATCTCTATTTCTATTATCTCTATCTCTATTATCTCTATTATCTCTATCTCTATTATCTCTATTATCTCTATCTCTATTATCTATTATCTCTATTTCTATTATCTCTATCTCTATTATCTCTATTATCTCTATCTCTATTATCTATTATCTCTATTTCTATTATCTCTATTTCTATTATCTCTATTTCTATTATCTCTATTATCTCTATCTCTATTTCTATTATCTCTATCTCTATTTCTATTATTTCTATCTCTATTTCTATTATCTCTATCTCTATTTCTATTATCTCTATCTCTATTTCTATTATCTCTATCTCTATTTCTATTATCTCTATTTCTATTATCTCTATTTCTATTATCTCTATTTCTATTATCTCTATTTCTATTTCTATTATCTCTATTTCTATTATCTCTATTTCTATTATCTCTATTTCTATTATCTCTATTTCTATTATCTCTATTTCTATTATCTCTATTTCTATTATCTCTATTTCTATTATCTCTATTTCTATTATCTCTATTTCTATTATCTCTATTTCTATTATCCCTATCTCTATTTCTATTATCTCTATCTCTATTTCTATTATCTCTATCTCTATCTTCTTGTTGGCTCAAAAATGTATAGCTAGCTCCCAGTGCATTCTTCTTTCAGGGCTGCCTCTTAAAACTACTTTCCAAATTTACTTCTATTATCAAATTTGCTTCTTTCTCTTTGTATCCTTTGTTGAAGGCGAAGCCAATATACTACTGAAAGCTAGCTGAGCATATCAGTTGAGCCAATAACAAGAGTAAAAAATGTACAGCCACCAATCAGCAGCTCGTTCTCAGCAGTGCACTGCTGTTCTTGAATCTACCTAGTTATGCTTTTCAACAAAGACGATGCAAGTTTTGACAATTTTCCGATTCACTTCTTTTGTCAAATTTACATTGTTCTTTTTGTATCCTATCTGAATCCAAAAATAGTGTTTCATGTCCCTATTAGGTATGTGTTTTAACCTCGTTGTGGGGAGTTAAACACCTAATGCAATAATAACATGCTCTAGCACTTTTTTTTTCCAATTTTTTTATTTAAAAATCAGGCTTTTTGAATTAAAGGGACAGTCTACACCAGAATTTTTATTGTTTAAAAAGATAGATAATCCCTTTATTACCCATTCCCTAGTTTTGCACAACCAACACAGTTATATAAATACAATTTTTACCTCTGTGATTACCTTGTATCTAAGCCTCTGCAAACTGCCCCCTTATTTCAGTTCTTTTAACCGACATCCATTTTAGCCAATCAGAGATGGCTCACCTGAACTCCACGTGCGTGAGCACAGTGTTTTCTATATGAAACAAATGAACTAACACCCCCTCTAGTGGTGAAAAACTGTCAAAATGCCCTGAGAGAAGAGGCGGCCTTCAAGGGCTTAAAAATTAGCATATGGACCTCCTAGGTTTAGCTTTTAACTAAGAATACCAAGAGAACAAAGCAAAATTGGTGATAAAAGTAAATTGGAAAATTGTTTAAAATTACATTCTCTGTTATTTTGGACTAGACTGTACCTTTTAAGGGCAGCTTAGTGATACACCCTTAGCAAAACCTTGTGAAATTAATGTTCCTGATCTCCTCTGTTGTTGCTAATTTTTGCCTAGTGTAAATAAACTTGTGCTCTGATCTCTCTGTATATACACTCAATGTATTCTGCTTAATTGGTAGAAAATTATGCAAAAAATCATACATAATTATAAGTCTCTTGCTTTTTAATAAAAGCTAATATACAAAAAATATGTGGGCTATGGAGTATAGATAAAGGGGTTAAATTCAATCTTTATTGATAACTATTAAAATTCTTAAAGAAAGAAAAAGAAAAATATATACAATTCCTTCATGTCACCTGTAAAGAGGGTTAAATCTCAATAGTACCCTCTTGCAACATTGCTTACCAGATGCTCATGAAGGATAGAAAATCAATAGAGGGGGGAGGAGTTAACTCTACAACTAAGCGGTCACACTTTATCTCGGCTCCGGCTGTTTTCGTCGAACTTTTACATTTCTGGCCGCTCAGGGTAGGCAACTTCTCACAAAAAAAACATATAACGAAGAGGCAGAATATTTCTGTTTACTCTGACGGCACGAGAGCTTAGAGCAGAGCCACATTTCAGGCCCACAGAGCATACTATAGCAAAACGGAGGAAGCCGCCATCTTGCTAGCCAGACCGTGCTGGAATTCCTCAGAGTATTGTTCCCTTCATGTGGCTTTATTACTGACTGTGCAACAGCTCTAACATGGATCAATACATCTCCCATTCGGCTGCTATTGATATCCTGGTAGCTTTTGAACAGCAAATGGATAGGAGCTTTGACTAACTACTTCGCTCGTTGCATCCGGAGCTCACAAGCAGCGACAGCAGCTCTGGGGAGCCGAAGACTGAGATACATACTGAGAATGCTACTTTACACACTCAGGATCCCACGCAGCCAGAAGACACGGATGACCTCGCCATGAAACAGAGCGGGTTGGTGCATCTGATGGAGGCTGAACTGATCCCCATAGATAAAAAAAACCAAAAAAAAACCCACCGCCACCAGTCTCGGACCGATCCACTTCAGTTTTGTGTCTGAGGCCCGAGTTTCATTACCAACGGCAGCGCTTCCTTACAAGCTTTGGTTCCCTAACTTCAATGTCCCGGGGCAGAGACTACAACTTACCTCACATTCCAGTTTACACGTTTGGCCCCACACAGCAGCAACTCTAACTCGGGACTCCGGCCTCTGGGGATATACTGGGAGACTCACCCTCTGCTTCAGCGGCTCCACACGCAGGGAAGTTTTACAACTTGAGCGCTGATAATGCTCAGTGTGCAGGAGATAGCGACACCATCGCAGGTGTATGGCTTCAGAAAGTCCGCTCTAAGTATGACACAGCTTGTGGATCGGTCTTGCCTGCAACTCACTTGCTATGGAGAATTAGAACCACATTTAAGACTGCCTGTAACCTGATCTCAACAAGAACTGGCATTGTGTAATGTAGAAGGGGCATCGGAGCACCCACAGTGGACTAATATCCAATACTACTGACTGCTTTCCACTACCCAGCTCCTGATGTTTTTGATCCTCAAAGCTTAGTATATAATCTGATATAAGCTGTCATACATACTTTATTCCCCAATATGCTTTGTACAATTAGCCCTGCTCTAATTGGGGGCTTAGTTTATCTAGCTTGTGATATATTGTATTTCTGTTTATAACTACTAATTAACAAATAAGAGACCCGTTTTAGTTTTGCAACAAGATCATTTCTATCTGCCCTAAGAATCTAAATGGTTATGTTTTAATGTAGCTTGTACAAAATATCTTTACAACCCTGCTGTTGAGTCCTATGTATTTGAAATCCATTTCCTACTATATGTATGAGCCATGACTGTTTGTAGTTGGTGTATGTATTTTACCACAGAGATTCATATTACGGTTCAAATCATTCAATTCAACGCAATATACTATCACACTCTATGGCCTGTTCTAACCTATATCTCTAAATGTTTATGCTGTGCTAATATTAAGATGAGAAGGGACTCAGTATACCGAAGATTATATAGACCATGCTCTTTATTGGAACTGAGTATTAATATTTAATATAACTAATGGCTAGACTCCTACACTATGTAAGGTTATAATGGTTCTATGCAACCTAGCTTTTGGTATAGCTCCCTCACATCAATTCAGAGTTACGGTATACAGATACGACAGCTTCTGTACTTCAGTGCACGGAGGACCCATTAATGTAATCTGGTTCATATGATCCATTATTCACTACTATAGGCTATGAGGATTCACATTACCACCCCACTTTTGCCAGCATGAACGGTTATGCCATTGGGCTAATCCATAAGATGATCATTTTTCTTGCTTAAGTTATTTCTTTTATCGCGCAACATATTATCTGTAAGGCTTTACAATTTAGGCAAAAAGATCTGAGCCAGACCGCATACGTGACTAACTAAGTGTCCATATACATGTTTAGGATGACTATAGGCGAATGTATAGCTATAAGACTCAACATAGTTAGTATTACAAGAAATGACCTTCAGGTATATTATTTCTTCACTTTTACACCTGCTACATTTCATTTAGAAACATTCTACTATGGCTCCGCCTCCCCTCCCCATTCCCCCCTCCCTCATACTGGGTCCTATACCCATCTTTCTTTAAGCCAAGAGGCTCTTGCCCGCTGTAATCTTTCTTCTCTATCACAGAATCCTTAGTAGTTATATCCCTTCATGGACAAAGATCTTTTGTATAATCAAAAATCTCCACACACCTACCCGACAAATATTCTCCCCACCACAAGTAGACTTGCTGATCTCTCACTATATTATCACTCTGTACCCACTTCAGTTTACAAAGAATGGTCTATTTGGTTTAACTTTTCACAAAACAGAGATATAACTACGTTAATTTATGCTCATAACACTTCTTATAACACTAAAATGAGACCCCATATTTATGCCTGAGAAATGCCACCTCTACACTCGCCAACAGATATAATATTGTGTATGGGTTAAGTACAAGATAATAATCAGTTTACCATTGTTTAAGAATTGTCGTTTCCCTTTTTATGATAATAATCTCTATGCGAATACCCATGTGGAATTGTACTACTTTATTTTCTCTTGTTTGTCTCAATAAAAATATTTTTCAAAAAAAAAAAAGAAAATCAATAGAAAAGTGGCCATCGACTATCCCTGAATTTTGTAATAATAACAGCTAAGACTTGTTTAAATCTTTTTCCTTCTATTTGCAGTAAGAGTCCACAAGAACATTCATAACCTATGGGAAATGCTATTCCTGGCCACGAGGAGGAGGCAAAGATGCCTCAAACCAGACTATAAATAGCCCTCCCACTTCCCCTACCCTCAAGTAGTTCTTTGCCTCGTATCATGGAGGTAGGCAGAGAGAGGTGCTCTGTAAAGAAGAAATGTGTTTTCATGGATGGGCTCTCATGCCTCTTTCTAGTTTAACGTATCCCCTGTTTGTTAACGCTGTGTGTTTCACACTAAATTACAGACTCTTTATAGGTAAGTTGTCCCATCATTCATTGCATTTTGTCTAATAAAGAGGCGTGCATGTCTTGTCTTAGCATTTAGGATGTATTTACTGTGCACTTTCCTACGCCCCTTTTTGCCAAGTGGTGGCCTTCAGCAGGCTACCCTGTGTACTGGGAAGGGCTGAGAGGTGCTTAGACACATTGGTGTGCAGGACGCTGACAAGCATTTGTCTTTCTATCACCCAATTATAGTTTTGATTAGGTCCTGGTATATGGCTACACTTGTTACTGGTTTTCCAGTCACTTTCGTTAAATCATCCAGGCCGCCCATTGTGGGTTATTGGGTTACATAAGATCCAATCAAATTGAGCTCGCATTCTATTGGCTGTTCGGATCAGCCAATAGAATGCGAGCTCAATCTGATTGGCTGATTAGATCAGCCAATCGGATTGAACTTGAATCTGATTGGCTGATTCAATCAGCCAATCAGATTTTTCCTACCTTAATTCCGATTGGCTGATAGAATCCTATCAGCCAATCGGAATTCGAGGGACACCATCTTGGATGACGTCACTTAAAGGAACCTTCATTCTTCGGGTGGTCGTCGGGGAAGAAGGATGTTCCGCGCCGGAGGTCTTGAAGATGGAGCCGCTCCTCGTCGGATGGATGAAGATAATAGATGCCGCTTGGATGAAGATGTCTGCCGGTCCGGATTTCCTCTTCTGCCCGGATAGGATGAAGACTTCTGCCGGTCTGGATGTCCTCTTCTGCCCGGATAGGATGAAGACTTCGGCCCAGCTGGGTGAAGACGACTCAAGGTAGGGAGATCTTCAGGGGGTAGTGTTAGGTTTATTTAAGGGGGGTTTGGGTTAGAGTAGGGGTATGTGGGTGGTGGGTTTTAATGTTGGGGGGAGGGTTGTATTTTTTTTTTACAGGCAAAAGAGCTGATTACTTTGGGGCATACCCCGCAAAAAGCCCTTTTAAGGGCTGGTAAAAGAGCTGGTTACTTTTTAATTTAGAATAGGGTAGGGACCTTTATTATTTTGGGGGGCTTTTTATTTTATTAGGGGGCTTAGAGTAGGTGTAATTGGCCTAATATTCTTGTAATCTTTTTTTTATTTTTTTATGATTTAGTTTATTTAATTGTATGTAATTGTAGGTAAATTATTTAATTAATTTATTGATAGTGTAGTGTTGGGTGTAACTTAGGTTAGGATTTATTTTAAGGTAATTTTGTAATTATTTTAACTAGGTAGCTATTAAATAGTAAATAACTATTTAATAGCTATTGTACCTAGTTAAAATAATTACAAAGTTGCCTGTAAAATAAATATAAATCCTAAAATAGCTGCAATATAATTATTCGTTATATTGTAGCTATATTAGGGTTTATTTTACAGGTAAGTATTTAGTTTTAAATAGGAATACTTTAGTTAATAAGATTTAATTTATTTTGTTAGATTAAAATTATATTTAATTTAGGGGGGTGTTAGGGTTAGGGTTAGACTTAGCTTTAGGGGTTAATACATTTTATTAGAGTAGCGGCAAGGTCCGGTCGGCAGATTAGGGGTTAATACTTGAAGTTAGGTGGCGGGGACGTGGGAGGGGGGCACATTAGGGGTTAATACAATTTATTATAGGGTTTGCAAGGCGGGAGTGTGGCGGTTTGAGGTTAATACATTTATTATAGTGGAGGCGAGGTCCGGTCGGCAGATTAGGGGTTAATACTTGTAGTTAGGTGGTGGCGACGTTAGGGGGGGCAGATTAGGGGTTAATAAATATTATGTAGGTGTCGGCGATGTTGGGGGCAGCAGATTAGGGGTTCATAGGGATAATGTAGGTGGCGGCGATGTGCGGTCGGCAGATTAGGGATTAAAAATATTTATTATAGTGGCGGCGATGTGGGGGGACCTCGGTTTAGGGGTACATAGGTAGTTTATGGGTGTTAGTGTACTTTATAGCACAGTAGTTAAGAGCTTTATAAACCGGCGTTAGCCCAGAAAGCTCTTAACTACTGACTTTTTTTGGCGTTAGGAGTCTTGTCGGTAGAGGGTCTACCGCTCACTTCAGCCAAGACTCTAAATACCAGCGTTAGGAAGATCCCATTGAAAAGATAGGATACACAATTGGCATAAGGGGATCTGCGGTATGGAAAAGTCGCGGCTTGAAAGTGAGCGTTAGACCCTTTTCTGTCTGACTCTAAATACCAGCGGGCGGCCAAAAGCAGCGTTAGGACCCCTTAACGCTGCTTTTGACGGCTAACGCAGAACTCTAAATCTAGGTGTATGGTTGGTAACCACGAATTTCGACCAGGGTTAGATTTAGGGGTATTTCAGACTTGGAAAGGGAAGGGATTTGAATTTTTAATCCAACTGGCAGATCCCGGTCTGCAGTCTTATAAAGCCTTTGGCCAAATTCAAAGTGTCTACGATATTCCCAAACAACACTTTTTTTTTTTGGGATTCTTACAGTTGAGACAATTTTTTACTCAAACTATAAGAGATTTTGGACCATCATGGTATTTGGGCATAATTGAGGAAAATATTCCGGCATATGAAGCCAGAGTCCATTCTATCTCTTTATGGTACAAAGTGCTCATAAGAAAGCAAGGCCTCACATATTTAGAAGAAATTACTGGTAAATGGCAAAGGTCTTTTCCAGATCTGGAAATGCAGGATAATAAAAGTAGTATCCTGATGGTTGGATATAGAATGTCTTGAAAAAGGCCCTATCTCAAGGCTGAAACGCGTAGACGGAGTTCTAAGCAGGATTTGTGAGGCTCAATATAACCCCAGGACCACTGCATTTGGATGAGTTATTTAACCAATAGACTCTACCCCAAATGCAATTTGTATATTGCTTGTTTCTTTTTTCTTTTTAGGTCATTGTTTATATTTTTGGTACTGAATTTGGACACAGGAACTGGATATTAATTGACTTTATATTTACTATTTGGACACTTGGACTATGTTCTAACCGGAATCATTTGGATTTTATTTCACTCCACTCTGGATATTAGGTTTTAACCGGACTCATTTGGATTATATATCACCCCACCTTGGATATTATGTAATATTGGATATTATGTTATATTGATTTGATTAACGTTTGGCACATTTAGTTGGGTAAACCCCACACAGAATTGTAGATTATTATCTTTATTTGGTATAACACTTACTTTTATAACACTTGTTCCACATCACCTATTTGTGGTTTGATCACACATTTATCTGTCATCAGATTTGCTTTCATTTTGTGTATTAGATTCACTTTAAAAATTTTATGTCTCTCTTTTTTTTTTTAACCTTTTTTTAACATTGGCATTTGTATTTTTGCACCGTTTTTTACACACCTTTTAATCATACCGGTATAGATTAAATTTTTTGGGCTACATATTTTTTTTTGTTGGCTGCATATTGCATTATTTTTTGAGCTACATATTACATTATATTAGAATTTCTAATATACACACCCATAAGTAAGGGGTTTATTGATTTATTTATTTGTTATGCTTTTTTGATCTTATCTTATTCCATCTATTTTTAACTAGTATTCATTTAAATTTGTAGTATTTGGTCTGTTTCGTTTATGTTTATGGTTTTGACTATATGTTGATTAAATATAATTTTATCAATACTTATTTAGTCTTTGATCCCTCAGACTGAGATTATCACATTGCCCGTTGTACTTTGAGTTTGTGTTATACCCTGACAATTAAGACTCAGCGGTGCATAACCACATTTGTAACCTGGTGTATACCTTAGCCATTGGCGCTCCTATATCCCATTTGCCTTGGATATAGAACATTGGCTTGGAGAGAATCGCATAGTAAACCGATTAACTTTTCATATATTACACCTCAAAGATTAGCTAAATGGAAGAAAGATGAGGGGCGATGTTTTCACTGTAGTGCCGGCAGAGCAGACCTATTGCATTGTTTCTGGGCATGCCCTAAGATTCGCCAGTTCTAGAATAGTCAATTATTGGCTTAATACATTTATATCATCAAAAGTAAAGTTTCTCGCCCAAACTATTTTTTTCCTTCTTCACCCCACAAATTAGTCTATCGTAGAACGCCAACCCATTTATACTACTATACTGATAGCAAGAAATTTAATATTGCAGCACTGGAAATCGCAAAAGTGCCCTAGCATAGAAGTATTTGTCCAGACAGTATACACACAGTTAATTACAGAGCAGTGTGAGGTCAGTGTTGCCTATCCTTTTTAATTTACTTGTTATTTCAAGAAATGGTTACAAGTAATTTTGTCATTTCCTCACCCAGTACAAAAACAAATTATATATCTATTACGAAAGGCTGAAATTTTCCATACAGCAATACAAAGTGGCTTTCTCCCTGCCTATTGGATGGTGGAGGGATTGGAGTGAGCAGAGGTATGTTCCACCCTTTTTTTTTTTTTATGTTTCTTTCCCCTGTGTGTGTGTGTGTGTGTGTGTGTGTGTGTGTGTATGTCCTTAATACAACTTTAAAATGTCAATATACGAAGATAGGGGTATGATCTGTCGGCCATTTACTAATAAATGTAAGTATAATTTTTCGTATTGTAGGCAGTAAGAATTTATATTTGCTAAAGCCAGCTGATATGTGGCCTACAAAGTGTATTGGTTGTGAAGTTATGGCAAATTATGTGGATATGGTATCCTATTACTGTCATATTGTCTATTGTGTTTTTTTTTGCCGCTTTCTGTATTACCGACTAAAGGCTACTTTTTTTCTTTTTTTGTGATTTGTATATTGACGGATAAAGATTAAAAAAAAAAAAAAAAAAAGTACACAGAACAGCTGTGCTAAAGTTAACTGTGTAAGCAATTACTTAATAATTACAGATAGAGTATTAGCTAGATAGCTTTAATCTCGTAATCTGACATCCCACATATTAACAGGTCCTCTTGTTACAATGTTATTTCTGAATTTATTAATAGCCGGCTACAAAAGATATTGTTTGTATCTGACTGATATTATACAAACCAATTACGTTTCACATCTAGATACATGATTCTCAGAGGAATTATTCACACACCTATGGTTAATATTGATATCTAGAGAGTTTAAGTGTTTTTAAACGTGTATGATTGAATAGTTAAACCAATAAAGATAAAGTATGAATAGTTAAACAATCGTTTCGGTATTATTCAGTGAGAATTTCTCCTATACAATTGTAGGGGTAGAGCACTCCTTTTTTTTTTTTTTTATAACCCATTTTTCGAATGTTCAGGGTTTTACCTTGACTATGCTGTTCTATTGGCTAGTTTGTCAGTTGTTCTGGAGTTTTGTTTGCATTCGGGCTTGTGTAATCTCTAGGTTTGTATCTGTTGCTTCCTATAGAGCTTGCTCATTCTCAAGGTTTTTAGGAGGCTCGGTTTTGAGCTTCTGTTTTTGCTATTGTCTTCTAGGAGACTGAATTTTTTTTTCTGTCTTCCTCTAGGAGGGAAGTTTCTTTCCTTGGGTTGAGAGGTCCATTAGTAGGACCTACAGGGAGGAGCACATGGAGCCCTTGTTCTGGGTCTTTGGCTGAACCTTCAGTACTAAGATCTCAGTTGGGTAGTTCGGCAGGGTTATCCTGCGGTCTTCCTTTTTCTCTTTCATGGTTTTTTTATTGTTTTCTTATCTCTCTGTAGATATAATTTGGGAGAAGGGGTTTTTCAGGAGGTTTTGCCTAGTTTTTAGGACTGCCTTTCTCTACTTTTCCGTCCCGAACATTCGTGAACTCCACAGCTTGGGTATTGGTTTCCCATAGGTTATGAATGTTCTTGTGCATTCTCACTGCCAATGAAAGGAAAACAAAAATTCTTATGTGATAATTTCATTTCCTTCTTGTCAGTGAGAGTCCACAACCTCGCCCACATGTATTTTATGTAGTGGAGGCAAACATTTGCATCTCTGTACCCCTTGTATCTCTATTTCCTTTTCCTCAGCTGAACTACTGGAGGGTAGGGGAAGTGGGATGGATATTTATAGTCTTGGTTGTGGTGTCTTTGCCTCCTCCTGGTGGCCAGGAATAGTATTTCCCATAGGTTATGAATGTTCTCGTGGACTCTCATTGTCAAGAAGGAAATGAAATTATCAGGTAAGAATACATTTAGTTTTTTTTTTTTTAATTAGTTTCTGGGTTAAGAAATCGAAACCCAAGGATTTTTGTGCTTATTCAATTTCATCCATTGTTTGTTTTATTTAGGGGATTCTGACATTCACTACAATGATGGAATTACTAGCCAAGGTGTGGGACCAGTAGCCGCAGCCTTAAGGATGCAGGTTGGTATAAATTTATACTAAGATTCTATTTGTCTATTTCCTATTCCTCTAGTTTACCAGATTATTCCACACATTCAGTCTTATGAAAATAATTACAATAATCTATGTCCCCCAAAAGACCCTTAAACACATTTTTATATGAATCTATACTCTCACCAGAAATGAAGCATATTCATGGAATACTGTTACATAATATTAAAAAAGAGAGTATTGGGGCATATCATATCGAAGGTGTTTCAGTACAGACAGTGCTGAGAGAGATCTGGAGTCAGATAGAGGCTAGAGGCAAGTATGTGAGTAGATTCATGCCTTACCTGTTAGATGTCTAGAAGTTTAAATTCCCCAATCTGACAGCTTCATATATCCAAGAAAGGAGTGCCTGGTGTTTAGAGAGTTTGTTACAGTCTCTTCCCCCCCCCCCCTGGATTAGACCAGTGAAGAGGCCAATAATAATCTACAATCATGAGGGAGGTCCTGCAGTCAGGAGTATTTTTAAAAATGTATTCCTGAAGTACTGTATACCCTGATTGCAGCAGTTACCTTATTGTTGCAGAGATCTGGGGTTTGGCTTAGTCACAGAATGGGAATTGGCTAAATTGTAATGTTCCCTGTGTAAAATAATTCAGACTATATTTCTTTTACAAGATATGACGAGTCCACGGATTTCATCCTTACTTATGGGATATCTCCTCCTGGTCAGCAGGAGGATGCAAAGAGCTCCACAGCAGAGCTGCATATATAGCTCCTCCCTTCCCTTCCATTTCAGTCATTCTCTTTGCCTGTGTTAGTGACAGGAAGAGTTAAAGTGAGGTGTTAGTTTAGATTCTTCAATCAAGCGTTTATTATTTTGCTAATGGGGCCAAAGTGTACTATTTTATTATTTGGAGTGTTAGCCTTTTGGCTATAGGAACTAGTGGAGTTTTATCTTCACTGCGCCTCCCACGCTTGTGCTTTTTCTATGTGGATGGTCTTAGAGTATGCTAACTAAGACCCTGTTTCGTTCACAGGACCTCAGGAGGAAAAGTGTACCTCTTGATACTGTGATGTGTCATGCTGTTCCTCAGCATGGAGGTAGGTGCAGTTGTTTTATTCTGGGACACAAGATATACTCAGATTAACTGTACTGCTGCTATGATGTTGGGGGTTAATATTGAGGACCCTTTATCATCTGTGACTCAGACACTCTGGCAGTTTGTTAAATCCAGAAGCGCTGGGATGTGAACACAGAAAACGTTATATTTATTTTTCCAAACAAGGAGATAATGTGTGGGGGCGTTTTTTATATCCAGGCACTCAGGCATTGATTAGGGGCCGTGAAGCACTGGGTCATTCTGTGTGGGGTTAACTTTGAGTTTTCCTTAGGGCTGGCTGACCCTGGGGACGATTTTTGTGTTATTACATGGTATATTTGACTTGTAATAAGCTCCGGGTTCATGGCCGCATAGTGTTTTGAGGTTTACGCCCACGAAGGGCGGGGCTTGCTACTCGAGCACTTTGACAGCGCTGTAGCGGTGGCGGTTCCGGTTGGCTTTGTTGTACCTCGGTTCCTAAGTCAGCTTGGGAGATATTGCAAGCGTCTTAGGTGCACCGAGTTGTGTCTGCTGAGTCTGGTTACGGGAGCAGGTAGGAGCTGCAGCGAGGTGACTAAGTTTTTCTCTGAGTTAGACTAGATTAGGATTACTATAACTGCAGACAGCAACTATTAAATTGTACGGTGCAGGTTTTTTTTTTTTTTTTTCTCTTAAAGATACAGTACCCTCTATATAACAAGTTTGTGAGCTAATTTTTCTATTCTCAGTGGAATTAGACGAGCTTGTTTGGTTTTTGTCAATTTATTACAATGGATGACGATCAACATACATGCCTTATGTGCTTAAATGCTATTGTGGAACCCCCTGTTACTCTTTGCCCTTCATGTATTAATAGGGCATTGCAGTGTAAAGAACAAATTTTATTAGATAATGATACTGATGATTATCCTCAGACTCAGGATAAACCACAATCTTCTCCTCAAGCGTCTCAGCCCATAATGCCCACGCAGGTAACGCTATGCTCCTCATCGGCGTCTGCGTCATTTACTCTGCAGGATATGACTGCAGTTATGTCATCAACTCTTACAGAAGTATTATCTAAGTTGCCAGTACTACAGGGTAAACGTTGTAGAAAAGATACCCAAGTAGTCCAAGCAGCTTCTGATTCCTTGATGGCAATCTCCGATGACCCCTCCTAGGAATCTGAGGGGGGGTAGGGAGGTTCTGTCGGAAGGGGAATTGTCTGACTCAGGTAGTGCAGTCCCCAAGACAGATTCGGACGTGATGTCTTTTAGATTTAAGCTTGAACACGTTTGCCTGTTATTGTGACTATTGTAGTCCCTCCAGAAAAATTGTGCAAGATGGACAGGTATTTAGAAATCCCATCTTATTCTGACGTTTTTCAAATTCCTAATAGAATTTCGGAAATTATTTCTAAGGAGTGGGAGAGACCGGGTATACCCTTCGCCTATTTTTAAGAAGATGTACCCTTTACCTGCCACCGTTCAGGACTCTTGGCAGACGATTCCTAAGGTGGAGGGAGCTATTTCTACTCTGGCTAAGCGTACGACTATCCCTATTGAGTACAGTTGTGCCTTCAAAGACCCTATGGATTAAAAGCGGGAGAGTCTTCTTCTAAAGAAGTTATTTGTTCATCAAGGGTTTCTATTGCAACCGACGGCTTGCATAGTACCAGTCACAACTGCGGCTGCCTTTTGGTTTGACGCCTTAGAGGAGGCTCTTAAGACTGAGACTCCTTTGGGAGAAATATTGGATAGAAATAAGGCCCTTAAACTGGTCAATTCATTTGTTACGAATGCTGCTTTTTTGATTGCCAAGTTGGCGGCTAAGAATGCAGGTTTCTCCAACATTGGTGTGTCCGGTCCACGGCGTCATCCATTACTTGTGGGATATTCTCCTCCCCCACAGGGAAAGGCAAGGAGAGCACACAGCAAGAGCTGTCCATATAGTCCCTCCCAGGCTCCGCCCCCCCAGTCATTCTCCTTGCCGCTCTGAACAAGTAGCATCTCCTCTGGGATGGTGAGGAGTTTGTGGTGTTTAGTTGTAGTTTTTTATTCTTCTATCAAGAGTTTGTTATTTTAAAATAGTGCTGGTATGTACTATTTACTCTGAAACAGAAAGAGATGAAGAGTTCTGTTTAAAAGAGGATTATGATTTTAGCAGACAGTAACTAAAATCAGTTGCTGTTCCCACAAAGGACTGTTGAGATGAGAGAACTTCAGTTGGGGGGAACAGTTTGCAGACTTTTCTGCTCAAGGTATGACTAGCCATTTTTCTAACAAGACTGTGTAATGCTGGAAGGCTGTCATTTTCCCTCATGGGGATTGGTAAGCCATTTTCTTAGTCTCAAACAGAATAAAGGGCTTATTATGGGCTATACACTGGTAGACACTCTTAAGGGCTAAATTGATTGCTTTATTTAAGTATTATATGCAGTTTGAAGTTGAATTTCACACTTTTATAACATTGGGGAACGTTTTTTAGCACCAGGCACTTGTTAAGACACCTTCCCAGTCAGGAAGGGCCTTTCTCTGTAGTAGGCAGAGCCTCATTTTCACGCTATTACTGTGCAGTTACTTTTGAGTACAGTACATGCAGCTGCATGTGTGTGGGTCTGGAATCCACTAAAAACGTTCCTAGAAGGCTTCATTTGATATCATATACCCCCCTGGGATTGGTGAAGTCGCAGCAAAGGCTGTAGCTGGGACTGTAAGGGGGTTAAAATTAAAAACGGCTCAGGTTTCCACATTTTAAGGGTTAACAGCTTGAAAATTGGGGTGCAATACTTTGAATGCATTAAGACACTGTGGTGAAAATTTGGTAAAGATTGGATAATTCCTTCATAGTTTTTCACATATTCAGTAATAAAGTGTGCCCTGTTTAACATTTAAAGAGACAGTAACGGTTTTGTTTTAAAACGGTTTTTGTGCTTTATTAACCAGTTTAAGCCTGTTTAACATGTCTGTACCTTCAGATAGATCATGTTCTGTATGTATGGTAGCCAATGTGGTTCCCCCTTCAAATATGTGTGATAATTGTGCCATAGCGTCCAAACAAAGTAAGGACAGTACTGTCACAAATTGTAAAATTGCCCCGGATGATTCCTCAGATGAAGGAAGTAGACTTAGTTCTACATCATCTCCTTCTGTGTCTATACCAGTTATGCCCGCGCAGGCGACCCCGAGTACTTCTAGCGCGCCAATGCTTACTATGCAGCAATTGACGGCAGTAATGGATAACTCCATAGCTAATATTTTATCCAAAATGCCAGCATTTCAGAGAAAGCGCGATTGCTCTGTTTTAAACACTGTAGAGCAGGAGGGCGCTGATGATAATTTTTCTGTCATACCCTCACACCAATCTGAAGTGGCAGTGAGGGAGGGTTTGTCAGATGGGGAAATTTCTGATACAGGTAGAATTTCTCAGCAGGCAGAACCTGATGTTGTGACATTTAAATCAAAATTAGAGCATCTCTTCGCATTACTTAAGGAGGTGCTATCTACTCTGGATGATTGTGACAATCTGGTCAACCCAGAAAAATTGTGCAAGATGGACAAGTTCCTTGAGGTCCCGGTGCACCCTGATGCTTTTCCGATACCTAAACGGGTGGCGGACATAGTGAATAAGGAGTGGGAGAAGCCAGGCATACCTTTTGTCCCTTCTCCTATATTTAAGAAATTGTTCCCTATGGTCGACCCCAGGAAGGACACATGGCAAACAGTCCCTAAGGTCGAGGGGGCGGTTTCTACTCTAGCCAAGCGCACGACCATTCCTATTGAGGACAATTGTGCTTTCAAAGATCCTATGGATAAAAAATTGGAGGGTTTGCTTAAAAAGATTTTTGTACAGCAAGGTTACCTCCTTTAACCTATTTCGTGCATTATTCCTGTCACTACAGCGGCGTGGTTCTGGTTCGAGGAACTGGAAAAGTTGCTCAGTAGGGAGACTCCGTATGAGGAAGTCATGGACAGAATTCACGCACTTAAGTTGGCTAATTCCTTTATTTTAGACACCGCTTTGCAGTTAGCGAGGTTTGCGGCGAAAAATTCAGGGTTTACAATTGGGGCGCGTAGAGCGCTCTGGCTAAAGTCTTGGTCGGCGGATGTATCTTCCAAGACAAAATTGCTTAATACCCCTTTCAAAGGTAAGACCCTTTCTCCAACATAGGTGTGTCCGGTCCACGGCGTCATCCTTACTTGTGGGATATTCTCCCCAACAGGAAATGGCAAAGAGCCCAGCAAAGCTGGTCACATGATCCCTCCTAGGCTCCGCCTTCCCCAGTCATTCTCTTTGCCGTTGTACAGGCAACATCTCCACGGAGATGGCTTAGAGTTTTTTAGTGTTTAACTGTAGTTTTTATTATTCAATCAAGAGTTTGTTATTTTAAAATAGTGCTGGTATGTACTATTTACTCTGAAACAGAAAAAGAGATGAAGATTTCTGTTTGTAAGAGGAAAATGATTTTAGCAACCGTTACTAAAATCGATGGCTGTTTCCACACAGGACTGTTGAGAGGAATTAACTTCAGTTGGGGGAAACAGGGAGCAGACTTTTGCTGCTTGAGGTATGACACATTTCTAACAAGACGATGTATTGCTGGAAGCTGTCATTTTCCCTATGGGATCCGGTAAGCCATTTTTATTACATGAAGAGAAAAAAAAGGGCTTCACGAGGGCTTTTAAGACTGAAGACATTTTCTGGGCTAAAACGATTTATATATAAGCATATTTTATACTCCATAGCCTTGAGGAATTATTTTAATCTTGGGAACTATGTAAAATAACCGGCAGGCACTGTATTGGACACCTTATTCTCTAGGGGCTTTCCCTAATCATAGGCAGAGTCTCATTTTCGCGCCTCTATTGCGCACTTGTTTTTGGGAAGCATGACATGCAGATGCATGTGTGAGGAGCTCTGATACATAGAAAAGACTTTCTGAAGGCGTCATTTGGTATCGTATTCCCCTTTGGGCTTGGTTGGGTCTCAGCAAAGCAGATACCAGGGACTGTAAAGGGGTTAAATATAAAAACGGCTCCGGTTCCGTTATTTTAAGGGTTAAAGCTTCCAAATTTGGTGTGCAATACTTTTAAGGCTTTAAGACACTGTGGTGAAATTTTGGTGAATTTTGAACAATTCCTTCATACTTTTTCACATATGCAGTAATAAAGTGTGTTCAGTTTAAAATTTAAAGTGACAGTAACGGTTTTATTTTAAAACGTTTTTTGTACTTTGTTATCCAGTTTATGCCTGTTTAACATGTCTGAACTACCAGATAGACTGTGTTCTGTATGTGGGGAAGCCAAGGTTCCTTCTCATTTAAATAGATGTGATTTATGTGACACAAAATTTAGAGAAAATGATGCCCAAGATGATTCCTCAAGTGAGGGGAGTAAGCATGGTACTGCATCATCCCCTCCTTCGTCTACACCAGTCTTGCCCACACAGGAGGCCCCTAGTACATATAGTGCGCCAATACTCCTTACTATGCAACAATTAACGGCTGTAATGGATAATTCTATCAAAAACATTTTAGCCAAAATGCCCACTTATCAGCGAAAGCGCGACTGCTCTGTTTTAGAAAATACTGAAGAGCATGAGGACGCTGATGATATTGGTTCTGAAGTGCCCCTACACCAGTCTGAGGGGGCCAGGGAGGTTTTGTCTGAGGGAGAAATTTCAGATTCAGGGAAAATTTCTCAACAAGCTGAACCTGATGTGATTACATTTAAATTTAAATTGGAACATCTCCGCGCTCTGCTTAAGGAGGTGTTATCTACTCTGGATGATTGTGAGAATTTGGTCATTCCAGAGAAATTATGTAAAATGGACAAGTTCCTAGTGGTCCCGGGGCCCCCCGAAGCTTTTCCTATACCCAAGCGGGTGGCGGACATTGTAAATAAAGAATGGGAAAGGCCCGGTATACCCTTCGTCCCTCCCCCCATATTTAAGAAATTGTTTCCTATGGTCGACCCCAGAAAGGACTTATGGCAGACAGTCCCCAAGGTCGAGGGGGCGGTTTCTACTCTAAACAAACGCACCACTATACCCATAGAAGATAGTTGTGCTTTCAAAGATCCTATGGATAAAAAATGAGAGGGTTTGCTTAAAAAGATGTTTGTTCAGCAAGGTTACCTTCTACAACCAATTTCATGCATTGTTCCTGTCACTACAGCAGCGTGTTTCTGGTTCGATGAACTAGAAAAGGCGCTCAATAATAATTCTTCTTATGAGGAGATTATGGACAGAATTCATGCTCTCAAATTGGCTAATTCTTTCACCCTAGACGCCACTTTGCAATTGGCTAGGTTAGCGGCGAAAAATTCTGGTTTTGCTATTGTGGCGCGCAGAGCGCTTTTGGCTAAAATCTTGGTCAGCGGATGCGTCTTCCAAGAACAAATTGCTTAACATTCCTTTCAAGGGGAAAACGCTGTTTGGCCCTGACTTGAAAGAGATTATCTCTGATATCACTGGGGGCAAGGGCCACGCCCTTCCTCAGGATAGGTCTTTCAAAGCCAAAAATAAACCTAATTTTCGTCCCTTTCGCAGAAACGGACCAGCCCCAAGTGCTACGTCCTCTAAGCAAGAGGGTAATACTTCTCAAGCCAAGCCAGCCTGGAGGCCAATGCAAGGCTGGAACAAAGGAAAGCAGGCCAAGAAACCTGCCACTGCTACCAAGACAGCATGAGATGTTGGCCCCCGATCCGGGACCGGATCTGGTGGGGGGCAGACTCTCTCTCTTCGCTCAGGCTTGGGCAAGAGATGTTCTGGATCCTTGGGCACTAGAAATAGTCTCCCAAGGTTATCTTCTGGAATTCAAGGGGCTTCCCCCAAGGGGGAGGTTCCACAGGTCTCAATTGTCTTCAGACCTCATAAAAAAACAGGCATTCTTACATTGTGTAGAAGACCTGTTAAAAATGGGAGTGATTCATCCTGTTCCATTAGGAGAACAAGGGATGGGGTTCTACTCCAATCTGTTCGTAGTTCCCAAAAAAGAGGGAACATTCAGACCAATCTTAGATCTCAAGATCCTAAACAAGTTTCTCAAGGTTCCATCGTTCAAAATGGAAACCATTCGAACAATTCTTCCTTCCATCCAGGAAGGTCAATTCATGACCACGGTGGATTTAAAGGATGCGTATCTACATATTCCTATCCACAAGGAACATCATCGGTTCCTAAGGTTCGCATTCCTGGACAAGCATTACCAGTTTGTGGCACTTCCGTTCGGATTAGCCACTGTTCCAAGAATTTTCACAAAGGTACTAGGGTCCCTTCTAGCGGTGCTAAGACCAAGGGGCATTGCAGTAGTACCTTACTTGGACGACATTCTGATTCAAGCGTCGTCCCTTCCACAAGCAAAGGCTCACACGGACATTGTCCTGGCCTTTCTCAGATCTCACGGGTGGAAAGTGAACGTAGAAAAAAGTTCGCTATCTCCGTCAACAAGGGTTCCCTTCTTGGGAACAATAATAGACTCCTTAGAAATGAGGATTTTTCTGACAGAGGCCAGAAAATCAAAACTTCTAAACTCTTGTCAAATACTTCATTCTGTTCCTCTTCCTTCCATAGCGCAGTGCATGGAAGTAATAGGTTTGATGGTAGCGGCAATGGACGTAGTTCCTTTTGCGCGAATTCATCTAAGACCATTACAACTGTGCATGCTCAGTCAGTGGAATGGGGACTATACAGACTTGTCTCCGACGATACAAGTAGATCAGAGGACCAGAGATTCACTCAGTCGGTGGCTGTCCCTGGACAACCTGTCACAGGGGATGAGCTTCCGCAGACCAGAGTGGGTCATTGTCACGACCGACGCCAGTCTGGTGGGCTGGGGCGCGGTCTGGGGACCCCTGAAAGCTCAGGGTCTTTGGTCTCGGGAAGAATCTCTTCTCCCGATAAATATTCTGGAACTGAGAGCGATATTCAATGCTCTCAAGGCTTGGCCTCAGCTAGCAAAGGCCAAGTTCATACGTTTTCAATCAGACAACATGACGACTGTTGCGTACATCAACCATCAGGGGGGAACAAGGAGTTCCCTGGCGATGGAAGAAGTGACCAAAATCATTCAATGGGCGGAGACTCACTCCTGCCACTTGTCTGCAATCCACATCCCAGGAGTGGAAAATTGGGAAGCGGATTTTCTGAGTCGTCAGACATTTCATCCGGGGGAGTGGGAACTCCATCCGGAAATCTTTGCCCAAATTACTCAATTGTGGGGCATTCCAGACATGGATCTGATGGCCTCTCGTCAGAACTTCAAGGTTCCTTACTACGGGTCCAGATCCAGGGATCCCAAGGCGACTCTAGTAGATGCACTAGTAGCACCTTGGACCTTCAAACTAGCTTATGTATTCCCGCCGTTTCCTCTCATCCCCAGGCTGGTAGCCAGGATCAATCAGGAGAGGGCATCGGTGATCTTGATAGCTCCTGCGTGGCCACGCAGGACTTGGTATGCAGACCTGGTGAATATGTCATCGGCTCCACCATGGAAGCTACCTTTGAGACGAGACCTTCTTGTTCAAGGTCCGTTCGAACATCCGAATCTGGTCTCACTCCAACTGACTGCTTGGAGATTGAACGCTTGATCTTATCAAAGCGAGGGTTCTCAGATTCTGTCATTGATACTCTTGTTCAGGCCAGAAAGCCTGTAACTAGAAAAATCTACCACAAAATATGGAAAAAATATATCTGTTGGTGTGAATCTAAAGGATTCCCTTGGGACAAGGTAAAAATTCCTAAGATTCTATCCTTTCTTCAAGAAGGTTTGGAGAAAGGATTATCTGCAAGTTCTTTGAAGGGACAGATTTCTGCCTTGTCTGTGTTACTTCACAAAAAGCTGGCAGCTGTGCCAGATGTTCAAGCCTTTGTTCAGGCTCTGGTTAGAATCAAGCCTGTTTACAAACATTTGACTCCTCCTTGGAGTCTCAATTTAGTTCTTTCAGTTCTTCAGGGGGTTCCGTTTGAACCCTTACATTCCGTTGATATTAAGTTATTATCTTGGAAAGTTTTGTTTTTGGTTGCAATTTCTTCTGCTAGAAGAGTTTCAGAATTATCTGCTCTGCAGTGTTCTCCTCCTTATCTGGTGTTCCATGCAGATAAGGTGGTTTTACGTACTAAACCTGGTTTTCTTCCGAAAGTTGTTTCTAACAAAAACATTAACCAGGAGATAGTCGTGCCTTCTTTGTGTCCGAATCCAGTTTCAAAGAAGGAACGTTTGTTGCACAATTTGGATGTAGTTCGTGCTCTAAAATTCTATTTAGATGCTACAAAGGATTTTAGACAAACATCTTCTTTGTTTGTTGTTTATTCTGGTAAAAGGAGAGGTCAAAAAGCAACTTCTACCTCTCTCTCTTTTTGGATTAAAAGCATCATCAGATTGGCTTACGAGACTGCCGGACGGCAGCCTCCTGAAAGAATCACAGCTCATTCCACTAGGGCTGTGGCTTCCACATGGGCCTTCAAGAACGAGGCTTCTGTTGATCAGATATGTAAGGCAGCGACTTGGTCTTCACTGCACACTTTTACTAAATTTTACAAATTTGATACTTTTGCTTCTTCTGGGGCTATTTTTGGGAGAAAGGTTTTGCAAGCCGTGGTGCCTTCCATCTAGGTGACCTGATTTGCTCCCTCCCTTCATCCGTGTCCTAAAGCTTTGGTATTGGTTCCCACAAGTAAGGATGACGCCGTGGACCGGACACACCTATGTTGGAGAAAACAGAATTTATGTTTACCTGATAAATTACTTTCTCCAACGGTGTGTCCGGCCCACGGCCCGCCCTGGTTTTTTAATCAGGTCTGATAATTTATTTTCTTTAACTACAGTCACCACGGTATCATATGATTTCTCCTATGCAAATATTCCTCCTTTACGTCGGTCGAATGACTGGGGAAGGCGGAGCCTAGGAGGGATCATGTGACCAGCTTTGCTGGGCTCTTTGCCATTTCCTGTTGGGGAGGAGAATATCCCACAAGTAAGGATGACGCCGTGGACCGGACACACCGTTGGAGAAAGTAATTTATCAGGTAAACATAAATTCTGTTTTTTGGGCCAGAATTGAAAGAGATTATTTCAGACATCACTGAGGGAAAGGGCCATGCCCTCCCACAAGATAAACCTTTCAAGGCTAAGAATAAGTCCAATTTTCGTTCCATTCGCAATTTCAGGAACGGACTGGCTTCCAACTCGGCAGCCTCTAGACAAGAGGGTAACGCTTCCCAGACTAAACCAGCTTGGAAATCAATGCAAGGCTGGAACAAGGGTAAACAGGCCAAGAAGCCTGCTGCTGCTACCAAAACAGCATGAAGGGGTAGCCCCCGATCCGGGACCGGATCTAGTAGGGGGCAGACTCTCTCTCTTTGCTCAGGCTTAGGCAAGAGATGTTCAGGATCCCTGGACACTAGAAATAGTCTCTCAGGGTTTTCTTCTGGAGTTCAAGGAACTACCCTCAAGGGGAAGGTTCCACATGTCTAACTTATCTTCAAACCAAATAAAGAGACAGGCATTCTTACATTGTGTAGAAGACCTGTTAAAGATGGGAGTGATACACCCAGTTCCAACTGTGGAACAAGGTCGGAGGTTTTACTCAAATCTGTTTGTAGTTCCCAAAAAAGAGGGAATTTTCAGACCAATTCTGGATTTAAAAATTCTAAACAAATTTCTCACAGTTCCATCGTTCAAATGGAAACCATTCGAACAATTTTATCTACAATCCAGGAGGGTCAATTTATGACTACCGTGGATTTAAAGGATGCGTATCTACATATTCCTATCCACAAAGATCATCCAAGGATTTTCACAAAGGTGCTAGGGTCCCTTCTAGAGGTTCTAAGACCAAGGGGTATTGCAGTGGCACCTTATCTGGACGACATTCTAATCCAAACGTCGTCTCTTTCCAAAGCAAAGGCTCATACAGACATTGTTCTAGCCTTTCTCATATCTCACGGGTGGAAGGTGAACGTAGAAAAGAGTTCCCTGTCTCCGTCGACAAGAGTTCCCTTCTTGGTAACGATAATAGATTCTTTAAAAATGAAGATCTTCCTGACAAAAGTCAGAAAGTCAAAGCTTCTAAAGCTTGTCAAGTTCTTCACTCTATTCTGCAGCCTTCCATATCTCAGTGCATGGTAGTAGTAGGGTTGATGGTTGCAGCAATGGACATAGTTCCTTTTGCTCAAATTCATCTAAGACCATTACAACTGTGCATGCTGAAGCAGTGGAATGGGGACTATACAGACTTGTCTCCAAAGATTCAAGTAGACCAGATGACCAGAGACTCACTCTGTTGGTGGTTGTCACAGGATCACCTGTCTCAGGGAATGAGTTTCCGCAGACCAGAGTGGGTCATTGTCACGACCGACGCCAGTCTATTAGGCTGGGGTGCGGTCTGGGATTCCCTGAAAGCTCAGGGTCTATGGTCTCGGGAAGAGTCTCTTCTCCCGATAAACATCCTGGAACTGAGAGCGATATTCAATGCTCTCCGGGCTTGGCCTCAACTAGCGAAGGCCGGATTCATAAGATTCCAGTCAGACAACATGACGACTGTAGCTTACATCAACCATCAGGGAGGAACAAAGAGTTCCTTGGCGATGAGAGAGGTATCCAAGATCATCAAATGGGCGGAGGATCACTCCTGCCATCTATCTGCAATTCACATCCCAGGAGTAGACAACTGGGAGGCGGATTATCTGAGTCGTCAGACTTTCCATCCGGGGGAGTGGGAACTCCACCCGGAGGTTTTTGCCAAGTTGACTCAATTATGGGACATTCCAGACATGGATCTGATGGCGTCTCGTCAGAACTTGCTACGAGTCCAGATCCAGGGATCCCAAGGCGACTCTAGTGGATGCATTAGTGACGCCTTGGTCGTTCAACCTAGCTTATGCATTTCCACCGTTCCCTCTCCTTCCCAGGCTTGTAGCCAGGATCAAACAGGAGAAGGCCTCAGTGATTCTGATAGCTCCTGCGTGGCCACGCAGGACTTGGTATGCAGACCTGGTGAATATGTCATCGGCTCCACCATGGAAGCTACCTTTGAGACAGGATCTTCTAGTGCAAGGTCCATTCGAACATCCAAATCTAGTTTATCTCCAGCTGACTGCTTGGAAATTGAACGCTGGATTTTATCCAAGCGCGGGTTTTCAGATTCATTGATAGATACTCTGGTCCAAGCCAGAAAACCTGTGACTAGAAGAATTTACCATAAAATATGGAAAGGATATATCTGTTGGTGTGAATCCAAGGGATTCTCATGGATTAATATTCCCAGGATCCTCTCCTTTCTAACAAGAAGGTTTGGATAAGGGATTGTCAGCGAGTTCTCTAAAAGGACAGAGATCTGCTTTATCTGTCTTGTTACACAGACGACTGGCAGCTGTGCCAGATGTACAAGCTTTTGTACAGGCTTTGGTCAGAATCAAACCTGTTTACAGACCTTTGACTCCTCCCTGGAGTCTAAATTTAGTTTTTTCAGTTCTTCAAGGGGTTCCATTTGAACCCTTACATTCCATAGATATCAAGTTACTATCTTGGAAAGTTCTGTTTTTGGTTGCTATTTCTTCTGCTAGAAGAGTTTCTGAACTATCTGCTTTGCAGTGTGATCCACCCTATCTGGTGTTCCATTCAGATAAGGTTGTTTTGTGTACCAAGCCTGGTTTTCTTCCAAAAGTTGTTTCCAACAAGAATATTAACCAGGAAATAGTTGTCCCTTCTTTGTGTCCGAATCCAGTTTCAAAGAAGGAACATTTGTTACACCATTTAGATGTAGTCCGTGCTTTAAAGTTCTATTTAGAAGCAACAAAGGATTTCAGACAAAACTTTTTTTGTTTGTCGTTTATTCTGGTAAGAGGAGAGGACAAAAAGCTACTGCTACCTCTCTTTCTTTCTGGCTGAAAAGCATTATCCGATTGGCTTATGAGACTGCCGGACGGCAGCCTCCTGAACGAATCACAGCTCACTCTACTAGGGCTGTGGCTTCCACATGGGCCTTCAAGAACGAGGCTTCTGTTGATCAGATATGTGAGGCAGCAACTTGGTCTTCTCTGCACTCTTTTGCCAAATTCTACAAATTTGATACTTTTTGCTTCTTCGGAGGCTATTTTTGGGAGAAAGGTTTTGCAAACCGTGGTGCCTTCTGTTTAGGTAACCTGATTTGCTCCCTCCCTTCATCCGTGTCCTAAAGCTTTGGTATTGGTTCCCACAAGTAATGGATGACGCCGTGGACCGGACACACCAATGTTGGAGAAAACAGAATTTATGCTTACCTGATAATTACTTTCTCCAACGGTGTGTCCGGTCCACGGCCCGCCCTGGTTTTTTAATCAGGTTTGAAAAATTTCTCTCTATACACTACAGTCACCACGGCACCCTATAGTTTCTCCTTTTTTTCTCCTAACCGTCGGTCGAATGACTGGGGGGGCGGAGCCTGGGAGGGACTATATGGTCAGCTCTTGCTGTGTGCTCTCCTTGCCTTTCCCTGTGGGGGAGGAGAATATCCCACAAGTAATGGATGACGCCGTGGACCGGACACACCGTTGGAGAAAGTAATTTATCAGGTAAGCATAAATTCTGTTTTTTCCATTTTAGCTTGCAGAGCCTTATGGTTGAAGTCTTGGTCTGCGGATGTTTCGTCCAAATCCAAGCTGTTGGCAATCCCTTTCAAAGGAAAGACCCTGTTCGGGCCTGAATTGAAAGAGATAATTTCTGATATTATGGGAGGGAAGGGCCACCTCCTCCCTCAGGATAAGACTTCTAAACAAAGGAGACAAAGCAATTTTCGTTCCTTTCGAAATTTCAAGGGAATCCCTTCCTCCTCTTCAGCTAAGCAGGAGGGGAGCTTTGCACAAGCCAAGTCCACTTGGAGACCCAACCAGGCTTGGAACAAAGGTAAACAAACCAAGAAGCCAGCTGCTGCTCCCAAGACAGCATGAAGGGGCGGCCCCCGATCCGGGACTGGATCTAGTAGGGGGCAGACTTTCTCTCTTTGTTCAGGCTTGGATAAGAGATGTTCAGGATCCCTGGACACTAGAAATAGTGTCCAAGGGGTATCGACTGGAGTTCAAAAATTCCATTCCAAGGGGAAGGTTCCTTCTTTCACGATTGTCTGTAGACCAGGCAAAAAGAGAAGCATTCTTACGTTGTGTAAAAGACCTTTCCACTATGGGGGTAATTCATACCGTCCCAATACAGGAACAGGGGCAGGGGATTTATTCAAATCTTTTCGTGGTTCTCAAGAAAGAGGGAACGTTCAGACCCATCTTGGATCTCAAGAGTCTAAACAAGTTTCTCAGCGTTCCATCCTTCAAGATGGAGACGATTCAGACAGTTCTTCCATTGATCTAGGAAGGTCAGTATATGACTACCGTGGACTTAAAGGATTCATATCTTCATATTCCTATACACAGAGATCATCACCAGTTTCTAAGGTTTGCCTTCCTGGACAAACATTTTCAGTTTGTGGCTCTTCCCTTCGGGTTGGCCACGGCACCCAGGATCTTCACAAAGGTTCTAGGGTCTTTGCTAGCGGTTCTCAGACCGTGGTCAATTGCAGTGGCGCCTTATCTGGACAATATTCTAATCCAGGCGTCGTCTTACCAACTGACAAGGTCTCATACCGACATGGTTCTGTCCTTTCTAAGGACTGATGGGTGGAAGGTGAATCTAGAAAAGAGTTCACTAATTCCACAGACAAGGGTTCCTTTCCTGAGATAATCGATTCTATGTCCATGAAAATCTTCTTGACGGAAGTCAGAAAGTTAAAGATTCTAAGTACATGCCGAACCCTTCAGTCCAATCCTCGGCCATCAGTGGCTTAGTGCATGGAGGTAATTGGATTGATGGTGGCGGCAATGGACATCATTCCGTTTGCTCATTTTCATCTCAGACCTCTCCAACTGAGCATGCTCAGACAGTAGAATGGAGATTATGCAGATTTATCTCCTCAGATAGATCTGGATCAGGAGACAAGAGACTCTCTCTTCTTTGGTGGTTGTCGCTGGATCATCTGTCCCAAGGGATGTGCTTCCTCAGACCTTCATGGGAGATAGTAACAACAGACGCCAGTCTACTGGGATGGGGTGCAGTCTGGAATTCCCTGAGGGCTCAGGGTGTGTGGACTCGGTCGGAGTCTCTACTGCCCATCAATATTCTGGAGTTAAGAGCAATATTCAATGCTCTTCAGGCCTGGCCTCAGTTGACTTCGGCTAAATTCATCCGATTTCAGTCGGACAACATCACGACTGTGGCTTACATCAATAATCAGGGAGGAACAAGGAGTTCCTTAGTGATGACAGAAGTATCCAAGATAATTCGGTGGACGGAGGCTCACTCTTGTTATCTGACAGCAATCTACATCCCAGGAGTGGACAACTGGGAAGCAGATTTTTTGAGCAGACAGACGTTTCATCCGGGGGAGTGGGAACTTCACCCGGAGGTCTTTGCATCCCTAATTCTCAGGTGGGGCAGACCGGAATTGGATCTGATGGCGTCTCGTCAGAATGCCAAGCTTCCAAGATACGGATCCATGTCCAGGGATCCTCAGGCCGAACTGAAAGATGCCTTGGCAGTGCCTTGGTCGTTCAACCTAGCTTATGTGTTTCCACCGTTTGCCCTCCTTCCCCGGGTGATTGCCCGGATTAAACAGGAGAGGGCATCAGTGATTCTAATCGCTCCTGCGTGTCCTCGCAGGACTTGGTATGTCGATCTGGTGGACATGTCATCTCTGCCACCGTGGAAGCTTCCATTGAGGCAGGACCTTCTTCTTCAGTGACTCTTCCATCATCCGAATCTACTTTCTCTACAGCTGACTGCTTGGAGATTAAACGCTTGATTTTATCTAAGCGGGGGTTCTCTGATGCGGGCATTGATACTTTGATTCAAGCACGTAAGCCTGTTACTAGAAATATTTACCATAAGATATGGAGTAAATATCTTTATTGGTGGGAATCCAAGGGCTACTCATGGATTCCTAGGATTTTATCTTTTCTCCAAGAAGGATTGGAGAAAGGGTTGTCGGCAAGTTCCTTTAAAGGGACAGATTTCTGCTTTGTCTATTTTGCTACACAAGCGTCTGGCAGATGTTCCAGATGTTCAATCTTTTTGTTATGCTCTGACTCTAATCAGGCCTGTGTTTAGACCAATTGCTCCTCCTTGGAGTTTGAATTTAGTTCTTAGAGTTCTTCAAGGGGTTCCGTTTGAACCCATGCATTCCGTAGATATCAAGCTATTATCTTGGAAAGTTTTCTTTTTGGTTGCCATTTCTTCTGCTCGCAGAGTTTCTGAGCTTTCGGCATTACAATGTGATTCACCTTATCTTAGTTTTCATGCTGATAAGGTGGTGTTATGCACCAAACCTGGTTTTCTTCCCAAGGTTGTTTCTAACAAGAATATTAATCAGGAAATTGTTGTTCCTTCCTTATGTCCTAACCCTTACTCTAAGAAGGAGCGTTTGTTACATAATTTGGACGTAGTCCGTGCCTTGAAGTTCTACTTGCAGGCAACTAAGGATTTTCGTCAAACATCTTCATTATTTGTTGTGTTTGCTGGGAAGCTCAGGGGTCAGAAGGCTACGGCTACCTCTCTTTCTCTTTGGCTGAGGAGTATCATCCGTGTTGCCTATGAGACTGCTGGACAGCAGCCTACTGAACAAAGTACAGCTCATTCTACTAGAGCTGTGGCTTCCTCATGGGCATTTAAGAACGATGCTTCTGTTGAAAAGATTTGCAAGGCTGCAACTTGGTCGTCTCTTCACACTTTTTCCAAATTTTACAAATTTGATTATTTTGCCTCGTCTGAGGCGGTTTTTGGGAGAAAGGTTCTTCAAGCAGTGGTGCCTTCCGTTTTAGGTTCCTGTCTTGTCCCTCCCTTTCATCCGTGTCCTATAGCTTTGGTATTGTATCCCATAAGTAAGGATGAAATCCGTGGACTCGTCATATCTTGTAAAAGAAAAGGAAATTTATGCTTACCTGATAAATTTATTTCTTTTACGATATGACGAGTCCACGGCCCACCCTGTCATTTTCTAAGACAGGTCTTTCTCGTCATATCGTAAAAGAAACAAATTTATCAGGTAAGCATAAATTTCCTTTTCTAGAATTTCTCTTTGGAACTAATAACTGGGCTTAATCTTCAATGTCTGCTGTATTTCTATGAACAATATGATTATTATATGGGAACAAGTGCAGCCCTGGGTTAAACAGTTCTTACATTTTGTATTATTCTCTGCTTTGTTATTTATCTTCAACACTGTGTGCAATAACCATTTTGGAGTTAAAGTTAAAAGTGTGTCCACTTTCTGGTTTATGTCTCTATGGATATTTTCTGACTCTCTTATGTAGTCAATAATTTAATAACCAACATTTAGACCGAGATACAAGGTGTAAAGGCTGCAGTACTTGTGGGTGAGATTTCTATTTTTTCCCCCTTGTCTGGGAGGAGGAGACACAATGCTGGAATTTAGAGGTTGAGTTTTTGACAATTACAGTTAATAGACAAGGGTCTGGCATCCATGAAAAGATTAGAAGTTCCTGCATCAGGTCCTTTATATACTATATTTTTCTGTTTTAAAATACTAATCTGTAGTGTGTGTCTTGTACTGCATTGTTATATACATAGTCCATATATTTTAGGATCTTGATTTATATATGGTCCCCTATCTATAGTCATGCTCTCAATTACCAGTTCCATGGTAATGTTTTCCAACCAGATGTACTTTAATTTAACATAAACCTATTTTTTTCTATTAGTCTGACACAAGCATTTTAGGTGATTTATTTGACTGCAAAAAAGTTTTCCATAAGGCAGTGAGTGTCCATGACTTCATTCCTTACTGTTGGGAAATACAACACCTGGCCACCAGGAGGAGGCAAAGACACCCAGCCAAAGGCTTAAATATCCCTCCCTCTTCCCCTATCCCCCAGTCATTCTTTGCCTTTTGTCACTATAGGAGGTGGCAGAGAAGTGTCAGAAGATTTGGATAGTCTTGTAAAGGGTATGTTCCATTCAGAGAAAAGACTGGAGATTTAAGTAGTCATGTCAACCTCTCAGTGAGAGTATTGATGAGTTAGTCTGGAGATGCTGGACAAGTTTTTCTGCGAACCCATCCAGACTGCCGACTAACAGCCCCGGGCAATCATTGTTGACTAGTTTCACTGCTTGCTGTTACACACTTAAGTCCATGTCAGAGGCATCGCTGCGAGACTGTCTCACTTGAGAGACTGTGCCTGTTCCACAGCATGGATCCTGGAGGTAAGATCGTTTTTATGTATACATTGCTATACAGGGTCACAGTGTGGCTCCTTTATGCCTCAATAGGATCAATGGTTAATATCTCCTTCAGGGAGATTATTTGAACAGCAAGGGGTTAATAACTGCTTTATGTGAGTTTTTTGTGCTCATTAGACTGTGTGCTTTTGGCTTGGAACAAACAGGTTTCACTTTCGTTTTTGAGTGTTGAGCAGCTCATAATAGCTTGGCTCCTTTTTCTTAGCCGGGGAAGTCCTGTCCTACTCACTACGTGACTGGGTGCGGCCTTTTCGTTTTTTTCCCTACAATCTTGCTGCTAACATCGCTTCCAGGAGAGCGTTTTCTCTGTTAGCTGTCTGGGTCTAGGAGGTGGTGAGTGCCCCAGCCATTGGGATTATAAAGGTGCTGTTTTCTCTTGTAAGGTGTATCCAGTCCACGGATTCATCCATTACTTGTGGGATATTCTCCTTCCCAACAGGAAGCGGCAAGAGGACACCCACAGCAGAGCTGTCTATATAGCTCCTCCCCTAACTGCCACTCCCAGTCATTCTCTTGCAGCTCTCGGCAAGAAAGGAAGTATCAAGAGATATGTGGTGAATTAGTGTAGTTTATCTTTAATCAAAAGTTTGTTATTTTTAAACGGTACCGCGTTGTACTGTTTTTACCTCAGGCAGAAATTAGAAGAAGAGTTCTGCCTGAGGTTTTTGATGATCTTAGCAGGTTGTAACTAAGGTCCACTGCTAACTTCTCTCACATAACTGAAGAGTATGGGAAAACTTCAGCTGGGGGAATGGCCGGCAGGATTACCTGCTCTGAGGTATGTTCAGTATATTTTTTTCTAGAGAGATAAGGTCTAGAAAATGCTGACAGTGCCTGTTATATTTAAGGTAAGCCTGATTACAGTGATTTAACAAAAGACTGGGATCATGCTTGCAGTAAAGGGTAATTTCTCCAACATAGGTGTGTCCGGTCCACGGCGTCATCCTTACTTGTGGGGATATTCTCTTCCCCAACAGGAAATGGCAAAGAGCCCAGCAAAGCTGGTCACATGATCCCTCCTAGGCTCCGCCTACCCCAGTCATTCTCTTTGCCGTTGTACAGGCAACATCTCCACGGAGATGGCTTAGAGTTTTTTAGTGTTTAACTGTAGTTTTTATTATTCAATCAAGAGTTTGTTATTTTGAAATAGTGCTGGTATGTACTATTTACTCAGAAACAGAAAAGAGATGAAGATTTCTGTTTGTATGAGGAAAATGATTTTAGCAACCGTCACTAAAATCCATGGCTGTTCCACACAGGACTGTTGAGAGCAATTAACTTCAGTTGGGGGAACAGTGAGCAGTCTCTTGCTGCTTGAGGTATGACACATTCTAACAAGACGATGTAATGCTGGAAGCTGTCATTTTCCCTCTGGGATCCGGTAAGCCATGTTTATTACGATTGTAAATAAGGGCTTCAAAAAGGGCTTATTAAGACTGTAGACTTTTTTTGGGCTAAATCGATTGATTATTAACACATATTTAGCCTTGAGGAATCATTTTATCTGGGTATTTTGATATAATAATATCGGCAGGCACTGTTTTAGACACCTTATTCTTTAGGGGCTTTCCCAAAGCATAGGCAGAGCCTCATTTTCGCGCCGGTGTTGCGCACTTGTTTTTGAGAGGCATGGCATGCAGTCGCATGTGAGAGGAGCTCTGATACTTAGAAAAGACTTTCTGAAGGCGTCATTTGGTATCGTATTCCCCTTGGGGCTTGGTTGGGTCTCAGCAAAGCAGATACCAGGGACTGTAAAGGGGTTAAAGTTCAAAACGGCTCCGGTTCCGTTATTTTAAGGGTTAAAGCTTCCAAATTTGGTGTGCAATACTTTTAAGGCTTTAAGACACTGTGGTGAAAATTTGGTAAATTTTGAACAATTCCTTCATGTTTTTTCGCATTTGCAGTAATAAAGTGTGTTCAGTTTAAAATTTAAAGTGACAGTAACGGTTTAATTTTAAAACGTTTTTTGTACTTGTTATCAAGTTTATGCCTGTTTAACATGTCTGAACTACCAGATAGACTGTGTTCTGAATGTGGGGAAGCCAGAATTCCTATTCATTTAAATAAATGCGATTTATGTGACAATGACAATGATGCCCAAGATGATTCCTCAAGTGAGGGGAGTAAGCATGGTACTGCATCATTCCCTCCTTCGTCTACACGAGTCTTGCCCACTCAGGAGGCCCCTAGTACATCTAGCGCGCCAATACTCCTTACTATGTAACAATTAACGGCTGTAATGGATAATTCTGTCAAAAACATTTTAGCCAAAATGAACACTTATCAGCGTAAGCGCGACTGCTCTGTTTTAGATACTGAAGAGCATGACGACGCTGATATTAATATTTCTGAAGGGCCCCTAACTCAGTCTGATGGGGCCAGGGAGGTTTTGTCTGAGGGAGAAATTACTGATTCAGGGAACATTTCTCAACAAGCTGAACCTGATGTGATTGCATTTAAATTTAAGTTGGAACATCTCCGCATTCTGCTTAAGGAGGTATTATCCACTCTGGATGATTGTGACAAGTTGGTCATCCCAGAGAAACTATGTAAAATGGACAAGTTCCTAGAGGTGCCGGGGCTCCCAGAAGCTTTTCCTATACCCAAGCGGGTGGCGGACATTGTTAATAAAGAATGGGAAAGGCCTGGTATTCCTTTCGTCCCTCCCCCCATATTTAAAAAATTGTTTCCTATGGTCGACCCCAGAAAGGACTTATGGCAGACAGTCCCCAAGGTCGAGGGAGCGGTTTCCACTTTAAACAAACGCAACCCATAGAGGATAGTTGTGCTTTCAAAGATCCTATGGATAAAAAATTAGAAGGTTTGCTTAAAAAGATGTTTGTTCAGCAGGGTTACCTTCTACAACCAATTTCATGCATTGTCCCTGTCGCTACAGCCGCATGTTTCTGGTTCGATGAGCTGATAAAGGCGGTCAACAGTGATTCTCCTCCTTATGAGGAGATTATGGACAGAATCAATGCTCTCAAATTGGCTAATTCTTTCACCCTAGACGCCACTTTGCAATTGGCTAGGTTAGCGGCTAAGAATTCTGGGTTTGCTATTGTGGCGCGCAGAGCGCTTTGGTTGAAATCTTGGTCGGCTGATGCGTCTTCCAAAAACAAGCTACTTAACATTCCTTTCAAGGGGAAAACGCTGTTTGGCCCTGACTTGAAAGAGATTATCTCGGATATCACTGGGGGTAAGGGCCACGCCCTTCCTCAGGATCGGCCTTTCAAGGCAAAAAATAAACCTAATTTTCGTCCCTTTCGTAGAAACGGACCAGCCCAAAGTGCTACGTCCTCTAAGCAAGAGGGTAATACTTCTCAAGCCAAGCCAGCTTGGAGACCAATGCAAGGCTGGAACAAGGGAAAGCAGGCCAAGAAACCTGCCACTGCTACCAAGACAGCATGAAATGTTGGCCCCCGATCCGGGACCGGATCTGGTGGGGGGCAGACTCTCTCTCTTCGCTCAGGCTTGGGCAAGAGATGTTCTGGATCCTTGGGCGCTAGAAATAGTCTCCCAAGGTTATCTTCTGGAATTCAAGGGACTTCCCCCAAGGGGGAGGTTCCACAGGTCTCAGTTGTCTTCAGACCACATAAACAGACAGGCATTCTTACATTGTGTAGAAGACCTGTTAAAAATGGGAGTGATTCATCCCGTTCCATTAAGAGAACAAGGGATGGGGTTCTACTCCAATCTGTTTATAGTTCCCAAAAAAGAGGGAACGTTCAGACCAATCTTAGATCTCAAGATCTTAAACAAGTTTCTCAAGGTTCCATCGTTCAAGATGGAAACCATTCGAACTATTCTTCCTTCCATCCAGGAAGGTCAATTCATGACCACGGTGGATTTAAAGGATGCGTATCTACATATTCCTATCCACAAGGAACATCATCGGTTCCTGAGGTTCGCATTCCTGGACAAACATTACCAGTTCGTGGCGCTTCCTTTCGGATTAGCCACTGCTCCAAGGATTTTCACAAAGGTACTAGGGTCCCTTCTAGCTGTGCTAAGACCAAGGGGCATTGCTGTAGTACCTTACTTGGACGACATTCTGATTCAAGCGTCGTCCCTTCCTCAAGCAAAGGCTCACACGGACATTGTCCTGGCCTTTCTCAGATCTCACGGATGGAAAGTGAACGTGGAAAAGAGTTCTCTATCTCCGTCAACAAGGGTTCCCTTCTTGGGAACAATAATAGACTCCTTAGAAATGAGGATTTTTCTGACAGAGGCCAGAAAAACAAAACTTCTAGACTCTTGTCGGATACTTCATTCCGTTCCTCTTCCTTCCATAGCTCAGTGCATGGAAGTGATCGGGTTGATGGTAGCGGCAATGGACATAGTTCCTTTTGCACGCATTCATCTAAGACCATTACAACTGTGCATGCTCAGTCAGTGGAATGGGGACTATACAGACTTGTCTCCGAAGATACAAGTAAATCAGAGGACCAGAGACTCACTCCGTTGGTGGCTGTCCCTGGACAACCTGTCACGAGGGATGACATTCCGCAGACCAGAGTGGGTCATTGTCACGACCGACGCCAGTCTGATGGGCTGGGGCGCGGTCTGGGGTTCCCTGAAAGCTCAGGGTCTTTGGTCTCGGGAAGAATCTCTTCTACCGATAAATATTCTGGAACTGAGAGCGATATTCAATGCTCTCAAGGCTTGGCCTCAGCTAGCGAGGGCCAAGTTCATACGGTTTCAATCAGACAACATGACAACTGTTGCGTACATCAACCATCAGGGGGGAACAAGGAGTTCCCTGGCGATGGAAGAAGTGACCAAAATCATTCTATGGGCGGAGTCTCACTCCTGCCACCTGTCTGCTATCCACATCCCAGGAGTGGAAAATTGGGAAGCGGATTTTCTGAGTCGTCAGACATTGCATCCGGGGGAGTGGGAACTCCATCCGGAAATCTTTGCCCAAGTCACTCAGCTGTGGGGCATTCCAGACATGGATCTGATGGCCTCTCGTCAGAACTTCAAAGTTCCTTGCTACGGGTCCAGATCCAGGGATCCCAAGGCGGCTCTAGTGGATGCACTAGTAGCACCTTGGACCTTCAAACTAGCTTATGTGTTCCCGCCGTTTCCTCTCATCCCCAGGCTGGTAGCCAGGATCAATCAGGAGAGGGCGTCGGTGATCTTGATAGCTCCTGCGTGGCCACGCAGGACTTGGTACGCAGATCTGGTGAATATGTCATCGGCTCCTCCTTGGAAGCTACCTTTGAGACGAGACCTTCTTGTTCAGGGTCCGTTCGAACATCCGAATCTGGTTTCACTCCAGCTGACTGCTTGGAGATTGAACGCTTGATCTTATCGAAGCGAGGATTCTCAGATTCTGTTATCGATACTCTTGTTCAGGCCAGAAAGCCTGTAACTAGAAAGATTTACCACAAAATTTGGAAAAAATATATCTGTTGGTGTGAATCTAAAGGATTCCCTTGGGACAAGGTTAAGATTCCTAGGATTCTATCCTTCCTTCAAGAAGGATTGGAAAAAGGATTATCTGCAAGTTCCCTGAAGGGACAGATTTCTGCCTTGTCTGTGTTACTTCACAAAAAGCTGGCCGCTGTGCCAGATGTTCAAGCCTTTGTTCAGGCTCTGGTTAGAATTAAGCCTGTTTACAAACCTTTGACTCCTCCTTGGAGTCTCAATTTAGTTCTTTCAGTTCTTCAGGGGGTTCCGTTTGAACCCTTGCATTCCGTTGATATTAAGTTATTATCTTGGAAAGTTTTGTTCTTAGTGGCAATTTCTTCTGCTAGAAGAGTTTCAGAATTATCTGCTCTGCAGTGTTCTCCTCCTTATCTGGTGTTCCATGCAGATAAGGTGGTTTTACGTACTAAACCTGGTTTTCTTCCAAAAGTTGTTTCTAACAAAAACATTAACCAGGAGATTATCGTACCTTCTCTGTGTCCGAAACCAGTTTCAAAGAAGGAACGTTTGTTGCACAATTTGGATGTTGTTCGCGCTCTAAAATTCTATTTAGATGCTACAAAGGATTTTAGACAAACATCTTCCTTGTTTGTTGTTTATTCCGGTAAAAGGAGAGGTCAAAAAGCAACTTCTACCTCTCTCTCTTTTTGGATTAAAAGCATCATCAGATTGGCTTACGAGACTGCCGGACGGCAGCCTCCCGAAAGAATCACAGCTCATTCCACTAGGGCTGTGGCTTCCACATGGGCCTTCAAGAACGAGGCTTCTGTTGATCAGATATGTAGGGCAGCGACTTGGTCTTCACTGCACACTTTTACCAAATTTTACAAGTTTGATACTTTTGCTTCTTCTGAGGCTATTTTTGGGAGAAAGGTTTTGCAAGCCGTGGTGCCTTCCATTTAGGTGACCTGATTTGCTCCCTCCCTTCATCCGTGTCCTAAAGCTTTGGTATTGGTTCCCACAAGTAAGGATGACGCCGTGGACCGGACACACCTATGTTGGAGAAAACAGAATTTATGTTTACCTGATAAATTACTTTCTCCAACGGTGTGTCCGGTCCACGGCCCGCCCTGGTTTTTTTAATCAGGTCTGATAATTTATTTTCTTTAACTACAGTCACCACGGTACCATATGGTTTCTCCTATGCAAATATTCCTCCTTAACGTCGGTCGAATGACTGGGGTAGGCGGAGCCTAGGAGGGATCATGTGACCAGCTTTGCTGGGCTCTTTGCCATTTCCTGTTGGGGAAGAGAATATCCCCACAAGTAAGGATGACGCCGTGGACCGGACACACCGTTGGAGAAAGTAATTTATCAGGTAAACATAAATTCTGTTATTCATGTTTATTGCGCTTATTACTTAGTATGTAAAACGTTTGCATGAGATATAAAAAACGTTTTTTACTGAAGGTGATAAATCTTTATTTGGGGCCTAGTTTTCCACATGGCTGATTAGATTTCTCCTAGGAGTAGTTATTTATGGCCCTTTCACTTTGAGTGCTTGGTGGGAGGGGCCTATTATCACGCTCTAATTGCGCAGTAGTTTTTGCAGTCTGAGACATCCAGCTTCCCTGAAGGAGTCCCCTGACATATAGGACCTCTGTAAAAGGTTTTTGTTGCTACAAAAGTCGTTTTAAGGGCATGTAGGAGCCACAGTAGAGCTGTGGCAGTTTGCTTGTGACTGTTTATAACGGTTTTACCGTTTTTCTGATTCGTTTTTGAGCCTGAGGGGTTAATCATCCATTTGCAAGTGGGTGCAATGCTATTTTAGTCTATTATCCACACTGTAAAAATTTCGTAGAGTTTACTGCTTTTTTTCACTGTTTTGCAGTTTACGTGATTGTTTTTTTCCCTTAAAGGCACAGTACCGTTTTTTTATATTCTGCTTTTTCACATTTATTAAAGTGTTTTTCAAGCTTGCTGGTCTCATTACTAGTCTGTTAAACATGTCTGACATAGAGGAAACTCCTTGTTCATTATGTTTAGAAGCCATTGTGGAACCCCCTCTTAGAATGTGTGCCAAATGCACTGATCTTACTATAAATTATAAAGACCATATTATGGCTTTAAAAGATTTATCACCAGAGGAAATTGACAAGGGGGAAGTTATGCCGTCTAACTCTCCCCACGTGTCAGAACCTATAACTCCCGCTCAAGGGACGCCAAGTACATCTAGCGCGCCCATTGCGTATACCTTACAAGACATGGCGGCAGTTATGAATCATACCCTTACAGAGGTATTGTCCAAACTGCCAGGGTTACAAGGAAAGCGAGACAGCTCTGGGGCTAGAACAAATACAGAGCTCTCTGACGCTTTAGTAGCTATGTCTGATATACCCTCACAATGTGCAGAAGCCGAAGCAGGAGAGCTTCTATCTGTGGGTGATTTTTGTGATTCAGGGAAGACACTTCAACCTGATTCTGATATGTCTACATTTAAATTTAAGCTTGAACACCTCTGCGTGTTGCTCGGGGAGGTTTTAGCAACTCTGGATGACTGTGACGCCATTCTAGTCCCAGAAAAATTGTGTAAATTGGATAAATACTATGCAGTGCCTGTTTACACTGATGTTTTTCCAATCCCTAAGAGGTTTTCAGAAATTATTACTAAGGAATGGGATAGACCAGGTGTACCGTTCTCTCCCCCTCCTGTTTTTAAAAAGATGTTTCCTATAGATGCCGCTACATGGGACTTGTGGCAAACGGTCCCTAAGGTGGAGGGAGCAGTCTCTACCCTAGCGAAGCGTACAACTATCCCGGTCGAGGACAGTTGTGCTTTTCTAGATCCAATGGACAAAAAAATTAGAGGGTTACCTTAAGAAAAATTTTATTCAACAAGGTTTTATTCTCCAGCCCCTTGCATGCATTGCCCCAGTCACTGCTGCTGCGGCCTTCTAGAGACTCAAACCAGAAGAGGCTCTACAGGTAGAAACCCCGTTGGATGATATCCTTGACAAGCTTAAAGCTCTTAAGCTAGCCAATTCATTTGTTTCTGACGCTGTTGTTCATTTAACCAAGCCAACGGCTAAAAATGCAGGTTTTGCTATTCAGGCGCGTAGGGCGCTATGGCTTAAATCCTGGTCAGCTGACGTTACTTCAAAGTCTAAGCTTCTCAACATTCCCTTCAAGGGGCAGACCCTATTCGGGCCTGGTCTGAAGGAGATCATTTCTGATACCCTTCCTCAGGATAGGTCCAACAAATTAAGGACCAAACAGACTAATTTTCCTTCTTTTTGAAACTTCAAGAGTGGCGTAGCTTCAACTTCCTCTAATACAAAACAAGAGGGAAATTTTGCCCAATCCAAGCCGGTCTGGAGACCTAACCAGGCTTGGAACAAGGGAAAGCAGGCCAAAAAACCTGCTGCTGCCTTTTAGACAGTATGAAGGATCAGCCCCCGATCCGGAAACGGATCTAGTAGGGGCAGTCTTTCTCTCTTCGCCCAGGCTTGGGCAAGAGATGTCCAGGATCCCTGGGCGTTGGAAATTGTGTCCCAGGGATATCTTCTGGATTTCAAAGCTTCTTCCCCTAAAGGGAGATTTCATCTCTCACAATTATCTGCAAACCAGATAAAGAGAGAGGCATTCTTACATTGTGTTCAAGACCTCCTAGTTATGGGAGTGATTCACCCAGTTCCAAAGGAGGAACAGGGGCAAGGCTTCTATTCAAATCTGTTTGTAGTTCCCAAGTTCCCAACATTCAGACCAATCTTAGATCTCAAGATCTTAAACAAATTTCTCAGGGTCCCATCCTTCAAGATGGAGACTATTCGAACCATCCTACCTATGATCCAGGAGGGTCAATATATGACTACCGTGGACTTAAAGGATGCTTATCTTCACATTCTGATACACAGAGATCATCATCGGTTTCTCAGGTTTGCCTTCCTAGACAGGCATTACCAGTTTGTGGCTCTTCCCTTTGGGTTAGCCACGGCACCAAGAATCTTTACGAAGGTTCTAGGGTCACTCCTAGCGGTCCTAAGACCGCGGGGTATAGCAGTAGCCCCTTACCTAGACGACATTCTGATACAGGCGTCGAATTTTCAAATCGCTAGGTCCCATACGGACATTGTTCTGGCATTCCTGAGGTCTCATGGGTGGAAGGTGAACGAAGAAAAGAGTTCCCTATCCCCTCTCACAAGAGTTTCCTTCCTGGGAACTCTGATAGATTCTGTAGAAATAAAGATTTACCTGACAGAGGCCAGGTTGTCAAAACTTCTAAATTCCTGCAGTGTTCTTTATTCCACTTCTCGCCCTTCAGTGGCTCAGTGTATGGAAGTAATCGGCCTAATGGTAGCGGCAATGGACATAGTGCCGTTTGCCCGCCTACATCTCAGATCAGGAGATTGTTGTTCCTTCACTTTGTCCTAATCCTTCTTCAAAGAAGGAACGTCTATTACACAATCTTGATGTGGTTCGTGCTTTAAAATTTTATTTACAAGCTACGAAGGATTTTCGTCAAACATCTGCTTTGTTTGTGGTCTACTCTGGACAAAGGAGAGGCCAAAAGGCTTCGGCAACTTCTCTTTCTTTTTGGCTAAGAAGTATAATCCGCTTAGCTTATGAGACTGCTGGCCAGCAGCCTCCTGAAAGAATTACAGCTCATTCCACTAGAGCGATAGCTTCCACAGGGCTTTTAAGAATGAGGCTTCTGTTGAACAGATTTGTAAGGCGGCGACTTGGTCTTCGCTTCATACTTTTTCTAAATTCTACAAATTTGATACTTTTGCTTCTTCGGAGGCTATTTTTGGGAGAAAGGTCTTACAGGCAGTGGTGCCTTCCGTTTAAGCGCCTGCCTTGTCCCTCCCTTCATCCGTGTCCTATAGCTTTGGTATTGGTATCCCACAAGTAATGGATGAATCCGTGGACTGGATACACCTTACAAGAGAAAACAAAATTTATGCTTACCTGATAAATTTATTTCTCTTGTGGTGTATCCAGTCCACGGCCCGCCCTGTCATTTTAAGGCAGATGTTTTTTATTTTTAAACTACAGTCACCACTGCACCCTATAGTTTCTCCTTTCTCTTGCTTGTCTTCGGTCGAATGACTGGGAGTGGCAGTTATGGGAGGAGCTATATAGACAGCTCTGCTGTGGGTGTCCTCTTGCAGCTTCCTGTTTGGGAAGGAGAATATCCCACAAGTAATGGATGAATCCGTGGACTGGATACACCACAAGAGAAAAAAAAAAATTATGCTTACCTGATAAATTTATATTTTTTTTTTAATAAAGTGTTTACTTTTTGTCTGTGAATATATCCTAGCTATGGAGAACTCTGATATTACATTAAAAGGTTTCGCTCCTTCTGTACTGATTAAGGAGGCCGTGGTTTGCCCGCCTGCTCAATTTTTTTCCATTTGACTAAGCACTGTTCTAAAGTCTAAGAAAGGAGCCAAGCCTGCTAATACTCGTAGCGCTTTCATCCTCTCTGATCAGTCTACCTCTCAGGAATCTGGATCCCGAGAGATTACTACCCTTTCTACTCTACCCACTCCGCATGCAGTTCCCCGCGGCACAACTAATCCTCCATCTGGAGGAAGCTTTTTTCCTGCAGACTTTACCACACAGTTACAATTGGCGTTTTTGCGGCCCTAAGTGCCTTGCCTCGCTCTAACAAACACAAGAGAAAGGTTAAACCTAGTTCTCTTGACTTAGTCTTCTAAATATTTGTCGGATTTGGCTATTATGTCCCAGCTATCCAAGGATGAATTAACCTCTGTAGCTTCAGAAGGTGAACTTTCTGATTCAGAGACTTCAGTTACTAAACCTCCTTCAACGGAGGAACCCTCCTTAAGATTTAAAATTGAGCATCTGCGTTTTTTATTAAAGAAGGTTCTGTCTATGCAAGAGGTTCCAGAGGCTACTCTCCCTGAGGAACCTAAGATCCCTAAATTAGACAGGAAGGCCACCCTGACTTTTCCTGTGCCAGTTAAGTTGGTGAACATTATTAGTAACGAATGGGAATAGGATCTTTTTCTCCCCCCCCCCCCTCGTCTACTTTAAAAAAAAATGTATTCCCGGTCCCTGACTTTCAATTAGACTTATGGGGCTCCATCCCCAAGGTGGATGGTGCTATTTCTACTCTGGCTAAGTTCCTTTTTCAGAGAGCCTATGGATAAGAAAATGGAAACCTTTCTGAGGAAGATGTTTCAACATGCAGGGTTTTTATTTCAACTGGCGGCAGCTGTAGCCACGGTTGCTTGAGCAGCTACCTACTGGTGCGATTCTCTGTCAGAGCTCATTGAGGTGGAGACTCCCCTTGAGGATATTCAGGAGAGAATTAAGGCTCTGATAATTGCTAACTCCATTTGTGACACAAATATGCAGATTATTCACATAAATGTCACAAATTCTGGCTTTGCAGTCCTAGTCCGCCGGGCTCTCTGGTTGAAGTCTTGGTCTTCGGCTATGACTTCTAAATCCAGACTCCTTTCTCTTTCCTTCAAAGGGAAGATTTTATTCGGTCCAGGGCTGGACTCCATTATTTCTACGGTTTCCAGAGGGAAGGGTGCCTTCCTTCCGCAGGATAAGAAAAATAGGCCTAAGGGACGGCAATTGTCTAATTTTTGTTCTGACAAATCACCGTCAGCAAATCCTCATCAAAGTCCAAGCAGCCCAAGGGTAGCTGGAAGCCAGCTCTGTCCTGGAATAAGTCCAAACAGACTAAGAAGCCTGTTGAGAACAAATCGGCATAAAGGGGCGGCCCCCGATTCGGGATCGGATCGAGTAGGGAGCAGACTGCCTTTTTTCAGACGCTTGGTTCTAGGATGTACAGGACCCTTGGGTCCTGCAGGTTGTTTCTCAAGGTTACAGGATAGGTTTCAAGTCTCATCCGCCCAGGGGCAGATTCCTACTCGTCTGTCTACAAGACCAGAAAAGAGGGCTGCCTTAGGTTGCGTGCTGGATCTCTCCTCTCGAGAGATACCTACAACAGAGCGGTTTGGGGGTTTATTTAAACCTTTTCATGGTTCCAAAGAAGGAGGGAACTTTTCGTCCAATTCTGGACCGAAAGTGGTTTCTGAGCTCTCTCTGTCTCTCTCTGTCTCTCTCTCTTTTCAGTTCCTGAGGTTTGCTCTTCTTGACCAGCATTTCAAGTTCATAGCTCTTCCATTTGGCCTAGCTACTGCTCCAAGGATGTTTACAAAGGTTCTGGGAGCTCTTCTAGCCGTTGCCAGAACACACGGTATTGTAGCAGCGCCTTACCTGGACGATATCTTGGTACAGGCACCATCTTTTCGTCTAGCAGAAGAACATTTGGATTCCCTTCTCAATCTTCTTTGATCACATGTATGGAAGATAAGCTTGGAAAAGGGTTCTCTTCAAGTACAAGGGTGAATTTCCTGGGAAGAATAATAGACTCCATATCCATGAGAATATTCCTCATAGATCAGACGTTGCAAGCTAACTTCTGCATGTCTTGCCCTCCAGGCCTCCTCGAGACCCTCAGTGGCTCAGTGTATGGAGGTGATCGGACTCATGGTTTTCTGCATGGACATCATTCCTTTTGCCAGATTCCATCTCAGACCCTTACAACTATGTATGCTGAGACGATGGAACAGCGAGCATTTAGATCTGTCAACAGATCGTGCTGGACAACCTTTCAAGACTCTCTCTCTTGGTGGCTCTGTCCAGATCATCTGTCCTAAGGTACGTGCTTCTTAAGACGGTCCTGGGAGATTGTTACTACGGACGCAAGCCTTTCCGGCTGGGGTGCCAAGAAGGCACTAGGTCTGTGGACTCAGGAGGAGTCCTCCCTTCCAATCAATATTTTGGAACTCTGGGCAATCTTCAATGCCTTGAAGGCTTGGCCCCTTCTGGGTTCGTCCCAGTTTATCAGATTCTAATCCGATAATATAACCTTGGTTGCCTACATCAACCATCAGGGGGGGAATGAGAAGTTCCTTGGCGATGAGAGAGGTATCTCAGATACTAGAGTGGGCGGAGACTCAGATTTACACTGTAAGTGATACACATTCTGGGTGTGGACAACTGGGAAGCGGACTTCCTCAGCAGGCAATCCTTTCACCCAGGGGAATGGTCTCTCCATCCCGAGGTGTTTGCAGAGATATGCAGCAAGTGGATGACGCCTGATATATATCTCATGGCATCCTGCCTCAATACCAAGCTACCCAGGTACAGGTCGAGGGATCCTCAAGCGGAATCGATAGATGCCCTATCAGTACCATGGCAGTTCAGACTCGTTTATCTTTTTCCTCCGTTACCGCTTCCTCGTGTGGTGTTAAGAATCAAGCAGGAGCGAGCATTTGTGATTCTGATTGCTCCATTGTGGCCACGAAGGACGTGGTTTGCGGATCTGGTGGGGATGTCCTCATCTCTTCAGTGGAGGTTACCTTGTCGCAGAGATCTGCTGATACAGGGTCCCTTTGTTCATCAAAATCTTAATTTTCTTCCTAATGGGAAAGAGTCCACAGCCGCATTCATTACTTATGGGAAACAAGAACCTGGCCACCAGGAGGAGGCAAAGACCCACCAGCCAAAGGCCCAAACACTCCTCCCACTTCCCCTATCCCCAAGTCATTCTTTGCCTTTCGTCCCAGAAGGTTGGCAGAGAAGTGTCAGAATTTTTTTTTTTTTCTCTCTTTTGTTATACTTTTATTTATTGTTAATATGTCTCTTATGGAGGGTGCTACCCTTTGTCATGGGACAGGAGTTATAAGTAGTACTTTTAGCCTATCATGGAGGGCCTGGTTGAAAGTTAGAGTCTGGAGATGCTGTGAGAGCTTCCTCTGTGACACCATCCCGACTCGTTATAACAGCTCCTTTCAGCACTTGGCGTTGTCGAACTTCTCTTCGCTACCTGTTGTCTTCTCTTGAGTCCATGACGGAGGCGCTGCCCCTATTCGTCACACTTGAAGGGCCATGTTCCTGTTCCACAGCGTAGATTCTGGTAAGATCGTTTCATTTTATTACATTGTCTGTAATGTTATTTATTATGACAGTATAGTATGGGCCTCGCTGAGGCATCTTCAGTACAGGTCTTGGAATCTAGGGATATTTCCTCCTTAGGGTGGATTGGTGAACAGGGAAGGGGTCTCTTATGTTTCTTATGTGATTCAACCTGCATTGGGTATGTGTGTACGGGCTCTGAGGCTGAGACATGAAGCGTTACTCTATGCAGTGCATAGTGGCTTTTTTCTGGGCTTGTGATTGCACGGCCTAGGACTAAAAAACTAAGGGTTATGAGTGTATGCCTGTTGGTTTAGACTTGCATATCCTTTTATGTGGGCCTAGTTTTGCCGCCTTTCGGTGACACGCTTTTGGATTTCGCTGGGCATCTGCTGTCCGTGCGTGTTTACGCTTGGGCGGGGTTTCTTCCCCTTCCGCATTCCTGACCAAGTGGTGACGGAGGAAAGAGTCTGCTCTGCTGAGGTCTGGTCATAGGAGGTGGGGAGTGCCCCAGCCACTGTGTGTCAGGTGCCAGTCGTTTTTTCCAATATTGTGTGTTTGTATTAGTCCTAGCCATGGAGGATTCTGATTCCAGGATTGTTGTCTTATCAGATTCTGAGTCGTCCTCTGATGAGGATTGTCGTTTGGCCCTGTTGTCGCAAGTCTACCACACTTGTCTCTTGTGCCTGCATGGTTTGCCGGGTCCCTCGGGCTCGGGGGACCTTGGGTCTGTTGAGCCATCGGCCTCTGGGAGCTCTGTTCCTCAGGAGGCGCCTTCCCAATTGCACACTCATTTTGCTTTCACAGGTGACCCTGACTTTGATGTCTCCTCCACACAGGGTGGATTGTTTCCCCCGGAGATGGCGGGATATTTGCGTTTTAATATTTTATTGGCTCTGATTCGTCTGCAAGATGTCCCTGCCTATCCCGGGTGTTCAGACTGTGAATGGCACTATAATATTTCCCCTGGGGGTGATTGTTCCCCCTTGTTCTTTTCATTATAGGATTGTGAGCCTGCATGTCCTACTAAGACATCTTTTTGACTTATTGGGGGATCCTTTCCTTTATCGTCCGGGGACTTCTCAGTTCTTGCTCGGTTCTTCAGTATAGATTAATGGGGATAATCTGATCTCCGGTCGGTCTATTTTGAGCTTTCCCAGATTTTTTTTCTGAGGGTTATGGTCTCTGTTTGGAAGGTCCTGCGGAGACATAGTTCCTTCTGGGCGGATGCCTTCGGGTGCCCATGTTTATTTTATCTGAGTCTACTTTATTTACTTTTGTTTTCCTACAGGAATTCTGGGATTGCTTGGATTTAGTTCTTCCAAGGAAGTAGTTTCTGGGTTTCATCCAGAGTTGGCGTGTGCACTGTTAATTGTTAGTGACGCATGTTGCGCCTGGCTGGTCCGGCGGGACCTACTGGTTCACTTGTTTTTGTTGTTTGTTTTTAGAAACTACACTTTTCCTCGTGACCTTCGGGTCTGGATGTAAGGGGCGCTTGGGCTGGCCCTGTCAGTCTGCTCCAGAGACATGGGCCGGTGGAGTCCCACCACGTCCCTTTGCATTCCCGGCCTGAGGTGTGCGGTCCTTGCTGCTCTTGTGCGGTTCTGGCCTTTTTGGGCTGCTCTTGGAGGTTCTCCTAGAGTCTAGGTGCCGTAATGTGGCCATTATAGGTCTGGTCCTACTGAGGGGTCTTGTTGCTCCTACCTCCACTTGTGGGAGCTTTTGATGCTCTGATGGGATCTTGGAGGTTGCAGCTCACCCTGGTTTCTCTGGTGGTGTCATCAATGTTTCGGTCGTTTCTGCCGCCCCTTAGGGGTCAGGAACCGAGGTGTGCTCAGTTCTCGGTATACCGTGCCTTGGGACTGTTGGTCCTGGATTCTTTCTTCTTGGATTCGGGCTGCATGTTTTATCGCAGTATATATCCTGGGTTCTTCTGTACTTGCTGTTCGAGGTCTTTCTTTTCCTCAACGAGTTAGTCTGCCAGCTTGTTGGGCCGGTTTGGGGCGTGTGGCCTCGGTTCCTGACTAGTGAAATCTGACCCCTTTTCGGATCTCATCGTAGGTTTGGGAGGAGTCTAGGGTTCTGTTCTGTCAAGTTCTGGCTATCCCTCAAGTCCCTGTTATCCCCTTGGGTGTTAGGATGGGTTCCATTGTTCTCCTTGGGGAGTTTGGAATTGTTGGCAGATTGGGTACCTGTGGACGGGCTTCTGGGCCTTCTTTTCTTAGTTTTTTTTTTGCCCTATTGGTCTCATTAGGTTTAGGATCTGACTTTAGACTGTTTGTTTGCCCTTTCCCCTTTTTTTGTCTCCGCATTTGCGAACCATTGCTCGGCACATGGTGGTTGCACGTTCGTTGCTTTGCTGCCGGTGTTGTGGGTGCTTGAGAGGCTGTCTCTCATAGATCTTATTCCCTGTTTTTGTTGGACTCTGTATGGTCTGTCTTGACTTTTCTCCTATGGCCTGTGGTAGACTTCCCTGACGGGGGGTGCTTTTTTGGTCTGCCGCCACTCTGCCCTTTGGGGCGTTCGGTGCCTGTGCCTTCATCGGTCAATGGCTTAGGTGTCTTGGAGACACGTCCTCTCGGTCTTTTCATATGGGGGATTCTGTTTCCCCTTAAAAAGAAGGGTCACGTTGGCCCTTGGTGTTCTTTTCGGAGAATCCATTCTATTGGCTTGGATGGTCGACTTAGATCTAGCCATCTTATGGTCCTTTAAAGTGAAGATCAATTTGGATGAATTAGTGCCCGGTTTTTAATAATCCCATGAAAAACAAGGGCACTTTAATTCATCAAAATTGACATTTCACTTCTTTTTTTCAAAAACTTACCTTTTTAATCCTGGCAGCTGCTCTACCTTGGTTGCTAGCAAACTTTTAACGGTCCGAGTGAGGAGTTTCTTTGCTCCCTCTGGAGGAGTGGGATTCATAGGGATTTTCGGTTGTAGAGAGGATTGGTTCTCGAATGCATTTCGGCTGCTCTACGGCCTATAGTGGTGTTGTTTTGGTCTACACCGTCTAGGTTGCGAAAGAGCATGATGTTTTGTGTTCCTTCAGGTAAGCGACTGTGCTTCCCCTCACGCTTTTAGCATGGTCGTCTTTTGCTCGATTGTTATTCAGCTGCGGAAGCTTTTCCTAACTTGTGAGGCATATTCAGTCTTATGTGGACTGGGTGTGGGTCTTGACTGTGGTAAGGGTTTTTCCCTTCGCGATCCTGATCTGTGGCGACGCTCGTCCATGCCGTGTAGCGGTTTCAGAGTCCGCCGGACCTTGGGCTCCTTTGTTTCTCTCTGGTCATTTCCTGTTTTCTGCTGCTGTTTTTTTTTTCTACCCTGACATATGTTGAGGTGAGGCAAGCGAGCGGATCTTGGTTGTCTTTTTGAAGGCCTGAGTTGGTCTTTCTGTCTGGTTTGGTTTTCCCTCTAGGAATTGTTAGTCGGGTTCCCCTTGTCGATTTAAGGGGCTGTGACTGGGGTGTTGCCCCTGAGAGTGGGGTCTTCAAGGCCTGTGTCTCGGTTGCATCTGCTCGTGTTAACTGTCCAGGTCCTTTTGGACTGTGGGTGGTTTTGCGTCCACGGGGTCGTTTTTTTTTTTTTTTTTTTTTTTTTTTTTTTTTCCATTCAGTGATGTTGTTCCCGGTTTTCAGACAAAACAGGACTTTGTTTTCTGGGAATGTTTTTTTCGGTGGGTGCCTTCATTGGTCCGCCTCTTGCCCTCCCGTCTTGGCATTCTGTATCCTCTTTGGCTTGGGTATAAATTTCCCATAAGTAATGAATGCGACTCTTTCCCATTAGAAAGAAAAACATAAATTATGCTTACCTGATAATTTCCTTTTCTTCCGTGGGAAAGAGTCCACAGCCCCTCGCCTGTTTTTGAGGCGTTGTTGGTGTTGTTGGCGGCGTTCTTGTTGTTGTTCATCTTCTGGCACCTTTTCACCTTGATGCTTCTTCCACTGTTCCTTGTTCCTCGTCTGAATTACTGGGGGATAGGGGAAGTGGGAGGAATGTTTGGGTCTTTGCCTCCTCCTGGTGGCCAGGTTCTTGTTTCCCATAAGTAATGAATGCGGCTGTGGTCTCTCTCCCACAGAAGAAAAGGAAATTATCAGGTAAGCATAATTTATGTTTCTCTGAGGGTGTCTGCGTGGAGATTGAACTTTTAGTCTTAGCCAAGAGAGGGTTTTCTGAGAGTGTAATTGACACTCTAGTTCAAGCTTGTAAGCCAGTTACTCGTCTTATCTACCATAAAGTGTGGAGGACTTACTTGTACTGGTGTGAAGAGCGTGGTTTTTCCTGGCATAAGGTTAAGGTTGCCATAATTTTAGCTTTTCTCCAGGATGGACTGGAGAAGGGTTTATCTGCTAGTTACCTATGCTCCTCTATGGGAATTCTTTTCTCTGTTGGGTCAACAGTGGTGTCTAGATTTTTCATTTGGTCCGTGTTTTGATCATACTATGGCTTCATGTCTTGTGGACATATACGCTGTTCTTATCTGTGCCCTTCCCTGTTGAGGGGATAGTTTGTCTTCCTTATGAGCTGGGCTTTCCTCTCTCTCTGGAGGGTCTTTGTCCTGCCCTGTGTGCAAGATGTTGGATCAGGTGGCTTATTTCTGTAAGGGGCAGCATCTGCTGCTCTGTGGGCTCTGTTCCACCTGTTGGAATTTGAGCTCTCTACGTAGAGACTGTCTAAGAGAGCTGTGGCAGGTCTTCCTACGGATCTATTGCTCTTTTCTCTCTTCCAGGTCCCAGGGGGTTCTCCTTGGGAGTGCCTTATTTGGAGGAGCGGATTGGGTTGGCAACCGTGCTCTGTTGGGGTAGGTGAGTCCCCCCTTTTTCTTTCCATTCGCTGGGGGGCTTGTGGTTGGGGTCTTTCTGTCCCCCCCTGTCTATCAGACATATCTGTCGCTTGGGCTCGTCCGGTGTTGGAGCAGGATCTGAGATCTGTTGCTCTGCTAAATTCGTCCTCGGAGCATTTGAGGTACGGTAAGCCTCTTGAGGTTTCTCCTTTCTCCATGTTCAAGATTTGTGGGAAGGATTGGCGGCTCTTAGCCTGCGACGTTACCCACTGGTTAGTGGATACTTAGCAATCTGAAGGATCCTATCTTCAGCTGCTTTCTGCTTGCCGTGCAAGTATTTAAGTTTGAGTCATTTTTAGATGACTGCAGCGTGCAGTGTTTTTGCTTCAGGTGTTGTTAGTCAGACCTATCTGAGCTTGCTGCACGAGGTTTCGTTTCTCAATATTTCAGTATTCTGAGCTACCTTTTTGTGACTTGGGGGACCTTCGTCATCAGTTGCTTTTAGAGTGCGGTTGCACTGAGTTAGGGGAAGATCCCCTCTGTTTCAGATTCCCAGCCTTATTCCGTGGTTTCTGTTTATGGGGTCTGGGCATTGCCTCCCATTGTTTCTATGAGACTGGTTGGGTCTCTGTTAGCCTGACCCGGTTTCTCTGGTTTTTTGCTCTGTGTTTGTGCCCTTTTTAGTTTTTTTTCTGGAGTTCCTTAAGCTAGCTGGAAGCTAGCTCAGCATACTAATGCACTGTGGCTACTCTGCACTGTAGCAAACCGAGGGTTGCAAGTTCAATCCCCGGCGAGGTCTAGTCAGCCTTTCCTCCTTTCGAGGTTGATAAAATGAGCAGCGCCTTGAGTCCCTTAAGGGGGATTAGCCGAGCTTTACAAGAACAATCATGTTTTCTCCTTGCCTTTTCTTCTTGTGGAAGAATACGGTAGTTTGTTCCCTTTATTTAGTAAGGGATGTGTTGTTTGGAGACCGACTGCTGGGCAATGGTGTCTCTTGGAGGCTGTTTACTCAGTCGAGTCTAGTTCCTGCGGTCTCTAGCAAGGCTGTGGACTATCTGCGGGTCAGTGTCCTTGGGCCTTTTCCTTTTTTTTTAAAGTTGTTCTCGGCTTCGGACGAAGCAGGATTTTGTTGGGTAGAGGTTTTCAGGCCTGGTGCCCTCAGAATGGGCCGCCTCTTGTACTTTCCCGTTTTTGCATTCATTGTCCTCTATAACTTGGGTATTGTTTTCCCAAAAGTAATGAATGCAGCTGTGGACTCTTTCCATTTATGAAGAAAAACTTAAATTATGCTTACCTGATAATTTTCTTTTCTTCAGATGGAAAGAGTCCACAGCTCCCCGTCTGTATTTTTTCTGTGGGGCGTGTCTTATTTTTGTTCTTCTGGCACCTTTTCACCCTGATATTTCTTCTATTGTTCCTTGTTCCTCTGCAAAATGACTGGGGGCTGAGGGAAGTGGGAGTAGTATTTAAGCCTTTGGCTGGGGTGTCTTTGCCTCCTCCTGGTGGCCAGGTTCTGAATTCCCAAAAGTTTTCAATGCAGCTGTGGACTCTTTCCATCTGAAGAAAAGAAAATCATCAGGTAAGCATAATTTTAGTTTTTCCATGCTAAGGCGGTTTTACTTACTAAACTAGGGTTCCTCCCTAAGGTGGTGTTGGAACGTAACATTAGTCAAGAAATAGTTGTTCCTTCCTTGTGTCCTAATCCTTCTTCAGCGAAGGAATGCTTGCTTCACAATCTAGATGTGGTTCATGCCTTGAAGTTTTATCTCCAGGCTACTAAATAATTCAGGCAATCTTCTTCTTTGTTTGTCATCTATACGGGGAAGCGTAAGTGGCAGAAAGCTACTACGACTTTCCTATCTTTCTGGTTGAGGAGAGTCACTCCCTTAGCTCATGAGACAGCGGGTGCAACAGCCTCCTAAGAGGATAATGACTCATTCCTATAAAGCATTGGCTTCCTCCTGCGCTTTTAAAAACAAAGCCTCTATGGATCAGATTTGTAAGGCGGCTACCTGGTCCTTGCACACTTTTTCTAAATTTTGATGGGTTTGTTTCGGCTGAAACAGCTTTCGTGAGAAAAGTTTTGCAGGCTGTGGTGCCCATAGAATAGGTTCTGCCTCCTTTTTCTGTTCCCTCCCATTATTCATTCAGTGTCCTCTGGAGCTTGGTTATAGTTTTCCCAACAGTAAGGAATGAAGTCGTGGACTCTCCCTGCCTTATGGAAGGAAAACATAATTTATGCTTACCAGATAAATTCCTTTCATTAATTAATTTATCAGGTAAATTCTTACATAAATTATGTTTTTGCAGTTGGTATTGTTATTTATGTGTAATTTCTCTTTTTAATTTAAAACTTTTTTCTCAAATAAGAATCTAGCGGAAAGCAGCCGAAGATGGATTCAAGCTCAGCAATATAAAAAGTGGAATCTGCATTGTTTAAAGCTTCAACCCCTGTCCCCAGTACCGAGGTATGTCACATATTTCCTTAACAATTTTGATAATACATTTTGTAATAGACAACAGATCTTGGATTATTTTTGTGCAGATTTTGTTTGACATGTTTATGAATATTGGCACATAATAGCTGTAACTGTATTGCATAGTTCATGTACTCTTTTCAGCTTGGGTGTTTGCCTTTGCGGGGGCAGTTTTGGAAGGGGGATCTTCGACTGAAAATTTTTCAGTAAATAGGTACCTGCCTTTCCTACTTTTCCCACTCGTTTTTCTTAGTGGACTTCACAGCTTGGGTATTAGTTCACGAAAATCCTTACTTGTGGGAACTATCACCACCTTAGAAAACATTTTATTCTTACCTGATGATAAATTCCTTTCTTTCTTGTTGGTGATAGTCCATGAACCTACCCAAATTTAATTAGTTGGCGGCAGATTTGTTTGCACCCCTTTACCCTACTATCTTTCCTACTTCTTTCTCCTTTCCTCGGCTATTTGTAGTACTGTGAGAGAGCGGGAAGTGGAAAGGATATTTTAAAACTTTTTGTAGGGTGTCTTTGCCTCCTCCTGGTGGCCAGGAGATGAATTCCCACAAGTAAGGATTTTCATGGACTATCACCACCAAGAAAGAAAGGAATTTATCAGGTAAGAATACATTGTTATTATTTACTGTTTCTTTATATTATTGACCATTTATACATATTTTATTTAATTCAGTAACAGAACTAGACATTGTTTCTTTGACAAGATATGATGAGTTCACGGATTTCATCCTTGTGGGATTTAACCTCCTGCTAGCAGGAAGTGGCAAAGAGCACCACAGCAGAGCTGTATATATAGCTCCTCCCTTCCCCTTCCCCTCCAGTCATTCTCTTTGCCTATGTTAGTGATAGGAAGAGGTAAAGTGTGGTGTTAGTTTAGATTCTTCAATCAAGCAGTTTTTTGTTTTTAAATGGTGCCAGTGAGTACTATTTTTCTCAGGGAGAAATCATCAGTCAGTAACTTCCCAAGAGGAGTGGAGACATCGTATTTCTGCCCTGATGTTGATGATCTTAGCAAACAGTATCTAAGATACTGCTGGTTCCCACAGAGCGGTTGAAGGTAGTGTACAGAAAACATCTTCAGTGTGGAGAACTGTGTCATGCTACAAGCAGCATTGAGGTATGTTTAGTCTTGTTTCTGGTAAACTTGGTATCAGAACAGGCTGACATTATTCCCTATCTGGGAAGAGGTAATCAGTAGGCACTATGTGTAAAATGGTGGAACTGAAATTACTTTTTAATATTGATAAATATGTTCTTATATGGGCTAGACGCTGGGAGATGCGGTTTATGTGTAAGGGCTGTATTGTTATAACAGGCCTGAATATAGAACGACTACAGTTTGCATAACATGTTTATTTTTATGGGCAAAAGTTGGAGCGATAAATAAGTTAGGGGGACACATGACTTTAATGTATATTGGGAACGGCATTTTACTTTGCTTCACATGCAGTGTTTGACTCGGTTCGTGTTACGCCCATAGTGAGCGGGGCTTAATTTGCGCGCTCAGCTGCTCAGTTTTCCATCCGATCAGGCAGCACAGTCCTAAACTCTGGTGGGAGCCATTGTCAATTTGTAGACGAAGGACCGCTACTTTTGCAGACTCAGTATTTTCTGGGGGCAGGTAGGCGCCGCAGCAGAGCTGTGGCGAGGTGCAGGGGCCAAAATTGCTTAAAATTGTTTAAAATCGTTTAAAATTTGGTTATATCTGTTAAAGGTGATATACGTGTTATATAGCATATCCAACTAGCGGTGCAATATTATTCAGCTACATTGGACATATTAGGACATTGTTTATTGCTGCAGACATGGTTTTTTGAGATATCAGAAAAATTGTTGCGCTTTTAATATTTAAAGGCGCAGTACACTTTTTATGTAAAGTTTTCTTGAGTATGTTTTTTGCCTTAAGAGGTCAATAAATAAAGCTAAGAACGACTATTATTGCTATTGCTAGTCTGTTTAACATGTCTGACCTTGAGGAAAGTACTTGTTCTATGTGTTTAGATGCCATTGTGGAACCCCCTCTTACTTTTTGTCCCTCATGTACTGAAAGGGCCTTACAATGTAAAACTCAAATTTTATTTAAGGCTAAGGATGATTCTCAGTCTGAGGAGAATCAGGGCATGCCACCAAATTCTCCCCAAGCGTCACAACCTTTAACGCCCAAACAAGCGACGCCGGGTTCTTCAACCACGTCCAATTCATTTACCCTGCAGGATATGGCTGCAGTTATGTCAACTACCCTTACAGAGGTATTATCTAAGTTGCCAGTGTAACAGGGCAAACGTAGCAGGACAGCAGTCAATGTGAATACTAAGTCCTCTGATGCCTTATTAGCTATTTCCGATGTACCCTCACAGGTATCTGATTTGGGGGTCAGAGAACTTCTGTCTGAGGGGGAACTTTCCGATTCGGGAAGTGTGTTGCCTCAAACGGACTCGGACGTCATGTCCTTTAGATTTAAGCGTGAACACCTCCGCCTGTTACTTCGGGAGGTTTTAGCGACTCTGGATGACTGTGACTCTATTGTGCCACCAGAGAAATAGTGTAAGATGGACAATTATCTAGAGGTGCCTACTTACACTGATGTTTTTCCGGTTCTTAAGAGAATTTCAGAGATTATTAAGAGGGAATTGGACAGACCGGGTATCCCATTCTCACCTTCTCCTAATTTTAAGAAAATGTATCCCATATCTGACACTGTTCGGGACTCTTGGCAAACAGTCCCTAAGGTGGAGGGAGCCATTTCTACCCTGGCGAAGCGTATAACTATTCCTATTGATGAGAGTTGTGCTTTCAAATACCCCATGGATAAGAAATTGGAGGGTCTTCTAAAGAAACTGTTTATTCATCAGGGTTTCATTTTACAACCGACGGCCTGCATTGTACCAGTTACCACTGCGGCGTCTTTCTGGTTTGATGCATTAGAAGAGTCTCTTAAGACTGAGACTCCTTTTAGAGGATATTCTTGATAGAATTAAGCCGGCTAATTCTTTTATTACGGATGCTGCCTTTCAGATTGCCAAATTGGCGGCTAAGAATGCCGTATTTGCCATTTTAGAGCGTTATGGTTAGAATCTTGGTCCGCTGATGTATCATCTAAGTCAAAGCTTTTGGCTATTCCTTTCAAAGGAAAAACCCTATTCGGGCCTGACTTGAAAGAAATAATTTCTGACATCACGGGAGGTAAGGGTCATCTCCTACCTCAGGATAAAACAGCTAAACTGAGGGGTAAACAAAATAATTTTCGTTCCTTTCGGAATTTCAGAGGAGTCCCCTCTTCTTCCTCTTCTTCAGCTAAACAGGAAGGGACTTTTGCTCAGGCCAAACTTATCTGGAGACCCAACCAGGCTTGGAACAAGGGTAAAAAACCCAAAAAGACAGCTGCTTCTACCAAAACAGCATGAAGGGGCGGCCCCCGATCCGGGACCAGATCTAGTAGGGGGCAGACTTTCTCTCTTTGCCCAGGCTTGGGTAAGAGATGTTCAGGACCCCTGGGCACTGGAAATCGTGGCCCACGGGTATCAACTGGAATTCAAACATTCTCTCCCAAGTGGGAGATTTCTTCTTTCACGATTGTCTGTAGACCAGATAAAAAGAGAGGCGTTCTTACGTTGTGTAACCTCTCTACTATGGGAGTAATTTGTCCCGTTCCAATACTGGAACAGGGGCAGGGGTTTTACTCAAATCTTTTTGTGGTCCGTAAAAAAGAGGGCACGTTTCGACCTATTTTAGATCTAAAAGGTCTAAACAAGTTTCTCAGAGTCCCATCCTTCAAGATGGAGACTATTCGAACAGTTCTGCCATTGATCCGGGAGGGTCAATATATGACTATTGTGGACTTGAAGGATGCATATCGTCATATTCCTATCCACAAGGATCATCATCAGTTCCTAAGGTTTGCTTTTCTGGTCAAACGTTTTCAGTTTGTGGCTCTTCCCTTCGGGTTGGCCACAGCACCCAGAATCTTCACGTAGGTTCTAGGGTCACTTCTGGCGGTTCTCAGGCCGCGGGTTATTGCAGTGGCGCCTTATCTGGAGGATATTCTGATCCAGGCGTCTTACCATCTGACAAAAATCTCATACAGACATGGTTCTGTCCTTTGAGGACTCACGGGTGGAAGGTGAATCTAGAAAAGAGTTCATTAATTCCACAGACAAGGGTTCCTTTCTTGGGAACTCTAATAGACTCCATATATATGAAAATTTTCGTGACGGAGGTCAGAAAGTTAAAGATTCTAAATACATGCCAAGCTTTTCAGTCCAATCCTCGGCCATCAGTGGCTCAGTGCATGGAGGTAATTTGGAGGCATTGATGGTGGCGGCAATGGACATCATTCCGTTTGCTTGTTTTCATCTAAGACCACTACAACTGAGCATGCTCAGGCAGTGGAATGGAGATTATGCAAATTTGTCTCCTCAGATAGATCTGGATCAGGAGACAAGAGACTCTCTTCTTTGGTGGTTATTGCTGGATCATCTGTCCCAAGGGACGTGCTTCCGCAGACCCTCATGGGTGATAGTGACAACGGACGCCAGCCTACTAGGTTGGGGTGCAGTCTGGAATTCCCTGAAGGCTCAGGGTGTGTGGACTCGGTCAGAGTCTCTTCTTCCAGTCAATATTCTGGAATTTAGAGCAATATTCAATGCGCTTCAGGCGTGGCCTCAGTTGGCTTCGGCCAAATTCATCTGCTTTCAGTCGGACAACATCACGACTGTGGCTTACATCAATCATCAGGGAGGAACAAGGAGTTCCTAAGCGACGACAGAAGTATCCAAGATAATTCGGTGGGCGGAGACTCACTCTTGTTATCTGTCAGCAATCTACATCCTAGGAGTGGACAACTGGGAATCGGGCATTTTAAGCAGACAGACGTTCCATCCGGGGGAGTGGGAACTCCATCCGGAGGTCTTTGTCACCATGATTCTCAGATGGGGCAGACCGGAGTTGGACCTGATGGCGTCTCGTCAGAATGCCAAGCTCCCGAGATACGGATCCAGGTCAAGAGATCCTCAGGCCGAACTGATAGATGCCTTGGCAGTGCCTTGGTCGTTCAGCCTAGCTTATGTGTTTCCACCGTTTGCTCTCCTTCCCCGGGTGATTGCTCGGATCAAAGAGGAGAGGGCTTCAGTAATTCTAATCGCACCTGCATGGCCTCGCGGGACTTGGTATGCCGATCTATTGGACATGTCCTCTCTGCCACCGTGGAAGCTTCCATTGAGGCAGGACCTTCTCATTCAGGGATCCTTCCAACATCCAAATCTAGTTTCTCTGCAACTGACTGCTTGGAGATTGAACGCTTGATTTTATCTAAGCGGGGGTTCTCTGATTCGGTCATTGATACTTTGATTCAGGCACGTAAGCCTGCTACTAGAAAGGTCTACCATAAGATATTGCGTAAATATCTCTATTGGTGCGAATCCAAGGGCTACTCATGGAGTAGAGATAGGATTCCCAGGATTCTGTCTTTTCTCCATGAAGGATTGGAGAAAGGGTTATCAGCGAGTTCCTTAAAGGGACAAATTTCTGCTTGGTCGTTTTTGCTACACAAATGTTTGGCAGATGTTCCAGACGTTCAGTCTTTTTGTCAGGCTCTAACCAGAATCAAGCCTGTGTTTAGACCAATTGCTCCACCCTGGAGTTTGAATTTAGTTCTTAATGTTCTTCAAGGGGTTCCGTTTGAACCCATGCATTCCATAGATATTAAGTTGTTATCTTGGAAAGTTTTATTTTTGGTTGCTATTTCTTCTGCTCGTAGAGTTTCTGAGCTTTCAGCATTACAATGTGACTCACCTTATCTTATCTTCCATTCTGATGAGGTGGTTTTACGTACCAAACTTGGCTTCCTTCCTAAGGTTGTTTCTAATAAGAATATTAATCAGGAAAATTGTTGTTCCTTCATTATGTCCTAATCCTTCTTCTAAGAAGGAGCGTCTGTTGCATAACTTGGACGTGGTCCGTGCCCTGAAGTTTTACTTGCAGGCGACTAAGGATTTTCGTCAATCATCTTCATTATTTGTTGTTTTTTCTGGGAAGTGTAGGGGTTAGAAAGCTACGGCTACCTCCGCTTTCTTTTTGGCTCAAGAGTATCATCCGCCTGGCATATGAGACTGCTGGACAGCAGCCTCCGAAAAGGATTACGGCTCATTCTACTAGGGCTGTGGCTTCCTCATGGGCATTTAAAAACGATGCTTCTGTTGAACAGATTTGCAAGGCTACAGCTTGGTCGTCTCTTTTCCAGATTTTCCATATTTGATACTTTTGCTTCTTCTGAGGCTGGTTTTGGGAGAAAGGTTCTTGTCCCTCCCTTTCATCCGTGTCCTGTAGCTTTGGTATTGTATCCCACAAGTAAGGATGAAATCCGTGGACTCGTCATATCTTGTAAAAGAAAAGGAAATTTATGCTTACCTGATAAATTTATTTCTTTTACGATATGACGAGTCCATGGCCCTCCCTGTCATTTCTAAGACAGGTATGTACTTATTTTTATTAAACTTCAGTCACCTCTGCACCTTTGGCTTTTCCTTTCTCTTCCTATAACCTTCGGTCGAATGACTGAAGGGGGAGGGAAGGGAGGAGCTATATATGCAGCTCTGATATGGTGCTCTTTGCCACTTCCTGCTAGCAGGAGGTTTAATCCCACAAGTAAGGATGAAATCCGTGGACTCGTCATATCGTAAAAGAAATAAATTTATCAGGTAAGCATACATTTCCTTTTTGTGCTACAAGCTTGTTTTGGTTACCTTGTATTTTCTTTTTCTGTAGCTCTACCTCTCTGCAGCTACATGTCATTGGCATTGCCTGTTTTTTTTTTTAATAAATGGAAAGAGTCCACAGCTGCATTCGGGAATTTAGAACCTGGCCACCAGGAGGAGGCAAAGACACCCCAGCCAAAGGCTTAAATACTCCTCCCTCTCCCCTCATCCCCCAGTCATTCTTTGCCTTTTGTCCCAAGAGGTTGGCAGAGAAGTGTCAGAAGTTTTCGATAGTCTCTTATAGAGGGTAGTACTCTTCGGCATGGGACTGAAGTTTTAAGTAGTCCTGTCAGCCTCTCGGTGAGAGCATGGGTGAAAGAGTCCGGAGATGCAGGTAGAGTCTTTCTGCAAAACCATCCCGACTCATATTAACTGCTCCACAAGCAATCAGCGTTGGCGAGTTTCGCTGCCTGCTTTTTTCTCTCAAGTCCATGGCAGAGGCGACGCTACTATCTGACACACTTGAAGGGCCCTGTTACTGTTCCACGGCATAGATTCCGGTAAGATTGTTTCATTTTACTTTCATCTTGGATGTATTGTTATTTCAACTGTTTATTCGAGTGGGGCTACAACCTTTCGGGGATAACTTTAACATAGGGTCTCAGTGAGGCTCCTTTTTGTATCTAAGAATCAAGGGTTAATATCTCCTGAGGGGGATTATTGAACCAGGGGGGTTTATAATCATGTTTGTTATGTGATTCTGTCTGCTACTGTGTAGTGTTGCTTCGGCTCGTGGCTATTTTGGAACTTAACGGCCTATGTCTAGTGACTTGGCCTTTTCGGTCGGGCGCGGTTTTGCATGGACTACACGATTTACAGTGTTGTTTTCCTGACCGCGTGGCGACGGAGAAATCCTGGTCCGCTGGTGTCTGGTTCTCTGGAATTGTCCCAGTTATGGAGTATTCTTGGAGACGGATGTGTCTGATTCAGACTCTACTTCTTGCGAATAATTTGATTCGGCCCGGGTGATACATGCCCATCAGTTCTGTTCCGAATGCTGTTTTAGGATGCTCTGTTCCTCGGGATCGGGGAATCGGGTGCCCACTGAGCCATCCGTCTCTGGGGATTCTATTTCTCACGAGACGAGTTCCCTACTATCATCTCTTACTACGCATGCAGGTAACCTAAACGCTACTTATCCTTTCTAGGAAGTGTGGCCTGTTCCCACCGGAGGTTACGACACGGTTCTGCATGGCCATATCTTTGGCGCTGGCGCATCTGCACCTCCCCGGGAGTGTGCTTACTATATTGTCTGTTTCGTTAACCGGGGCTCGTCAGGTGTGGGATCGCCTGTTGCAGTTCAGCCTTCCAGGGGAGTGACTGCTCCTGAGGCCTCGGGGTCAACCATCGGGCCGGTGTTTCCCTTTGTCACGGCGGAGGTATGTTGCCCCTTTCGTTATAGACTGGCGCGCCTTCATGTCCTAAGGCATGTTTTTGGCATTGCTGGAGGATCCCACTCTTAATGGGTCTGGGGATTCTCAGTCTTACTCTTCGACTGGCTTGCATACATAGACAGACATAAGGGGATGAAGTAATCTTCTTATAGTCTTTGTTATTTGTGTATCCTTTTCCAGTTCTGAGCTTGGAAGTCTCGGACTCCTGTTGGGCTGGTCCTGCGGGTCTGTCCGTTCTTACTGGACGATAACCTATGGGTTGCCTTATATTTTAATTTCAAACGGTGAGGATGATTTTTATTTGGTTTAAAGCTAATGTTGTCGTGTGATATTTCCGTTGGGAACTTTCCTCTCTGGAATTGATACTCGCGATTTTATTTGCTCTGTTTACAAAGGTCTGTCTGTCTATTCTTTATCCCTCCATCATCGAGGGAGACTCTGTGTCCTTGACAGTGCTGGGGCCCTTGGTTTCAGGCTGGTCCTGACTGGGTACAAATCCTTCTGTCTTTGAGGCCTAGTTTAAACACGTGGCGACATGCTCAGTCTTTTCCGAATTTTCGGGAACTAGAGTGTTCCTTCCCGTTGTGGAGGCTTGGAAGATTTAGTTCCTTCATACCGCTGTTCTTACGGTTTTGCCTTTCTTGGTCTCTTTGGAAGTGTCCTTTTTAGGACTTATTCCTTTTAGAGGTTCTCTTCCTTTGGGTCGAGACTTTCTGGACTTTGTCCGGTTTTTGTGGCGGCTTTGGCCGCTTAATTAGGAAGTGAAGGCCAAGAGGCTCTCTCTTCCTTCGGGAGTTAGTCGTCTCCATATCAGGGCTTTTTGCTTAGGGGATTTTTTTCTGCCTGGGTTCGAGATGCTTTGCATTCTTCTCCCTTGGGTGTGGTCCTCTGGAACGTTAATCTGAAAGGATTATGGAGACTAGCCTTTCTTCTACTCTCTTTCAGGTGACTCTGTTCTTGTTTTATTTTCCCTTAGTGCTGCTCTTGGGGCATTTGGGCTCTAGAGAAATTGCGTGACTTTGTTGCGGCCTAGTAGCTTGCTGGGGGGGTGTTGACCTCCGGCTAAGGGTGTTCTCTTCCCTTTGGGCTGGAAATTCGAGTGAGTCCTGTACCCGTTCTCCGGGTTTCCCGGTTCTCATTCCCTGTGATGTCTGATTGCTTCAGACTTGGTATCTTGTGTTCCCTGAGGGTGTCGTTCGTTCTATGATGATTCTGGGTCCCAGGTCTGGAGTTCTTGTCTTGGATCCTTCCTGGATGTCTGGAGACTTGTGATCCGATGGACTGGTTTGGGATGACCCAGTTTTTTTAGGGACCCTATGTTGCGACATAGGGGCTAGCTCTTTAGGCTTGCAAGCAGGCCAGAGTTCTCATCCACCTTCGGGTACTGGTTATAAACTTTAAGGCCTGACTTGTCCTTGGGATGGAGTCTGCTCCTTCATGGGGAGGTTTTTTTCTCGGTTTGGTCAATAGTGCTGTCTGGATGATTTTTCATTCGGTCCGTATTTTGATCATACTATGGCTTCATGTCTTGTGGATGTGTATGCTTTTCTTATCTGTGTCCTTCCTTTTGGAGGGGATAGTTTATCTTCCTTATCAGTTGGGGGTTTCCTCTCTCTGGAGGGTCCTTGTCCTGCCCTGTGTGTAGGAGGTTGGTTCAGTTGGCTTATTTCTGTAAGGGGCAGCATCTGCTGCTCTGTGGGCTCTGTTCCACCTGCTGGAAATTGGTCTCTCTACGTAGAGACGGTCTTAAAAGAGTTGTGACAGGTCCTTCTACGGATCTATTGCACTTTTCTCTGTTCCAGGTCCTAGGGGGTTCTCCTTGGGAGTGCCTTATTTTGGAGGACTGGATTGGGTTGTCACCCGAGCTCTTTTGGGGTGGGTGAGTCCCCTCTTTCTCCAACATAGGTGTGTCCGGTCCACGGCGTCATCCTTACTTGTGGGATATTCTCCTCCCCAACAGGAAATGGCAAAGAGCCCAGCAAAGCTGGTCACATGATCCCTCCTAGGCTCCGCCTACCCCAGTCATTCTCTTTGCCGTTGTACAGGCAACATCTCCACGGAGATGGCTTAGAGTTTTTTTAGTGTTTAACTGTAGTTTTTCATTATTCAATCAAGAGTTTGTTATTTTCAAATAGTGCTGGTACGTACTATTTACTCAGAAACAGAAAAGAGATGAAGAATTCTGTTTGTATGAGGAAAATGATTTTAGCAACCGTAACTAAAATCCATGGCTGTTCCACACAGGACTGTTGAGAGCATTAACTTCAGTTGGGGGAACAGTTTGCAGTCCTTTGCTGCTTGAGGTATGACACATTCTAACAAGACGATGTAATGCTGGAAGCTGTCATTTTCCCTATGGGATCCGGTAAGCCATGTTTATTACGATTGTAAATAAGGGCTTCACAAGGGCTTATTTAGACTGTAGACATTTTTTGGGCTAAATCGATTGATATTAACACTTATTTAGCCTTGAGGAATCATTTATTCTGGGTATTTTGATATAATAATATCGGCAGGCACTGTTTTAGACACCTTATTCTTTAGGGGCTTTCCCAAAGCATAGGCAGAGTCTCATTTTCGCGCCGGTGTTGCGCACTTGTTTTTGAGAGGCATGGCATGCAGTCGCATGTGAGAGGAGCTCTGATACTTATAAAAGACTTCTGAAGGCATCATTTGGTATCGTATTCCCCTTGGGTTTGGTTGGGTCTCAGCAAAGCAGATACCAGGGACTGTAAAGGGGTTAAAGCTTAAAACGGCTCCGGTTCCGTTATTTTAAGGGTTAAAGCTTCCAAAATTGGTGTGCAATATTTTCAAGGCTTTGAGACACTGTGGTGAAAGTTTGGTGAATTTTGAACAATTCCTTCATGTTTTTTCGCAATTGCAGTAATAAAGTGTGTTCAGTTTAAAATTTAAAGTGACAGTAACGGTTTTATTTCAAAACGTTTTTTGTACTTTCTTATCAAGTTTATGCCTGTTTAACATGTCTGAACTACCAGATAGACTGTGTTCTGAATGTGGGGAAGCCAGAATTCCTATTCATTTAAATAAATGTGATTTATGTGATAATGACAATGATGCCCAAGATGATTCCTCAAGTGAGGGGAGTAAGCATGGTACTGCATCATTCCCTCCTTCGTCTACACGAGTCTTGCCCACTCAGGAGGCCCCTAGTACATCTAGCGCGCCAATACTCCTTACTATGCAACAATTAACGGCTGTAATGGATAATTCTGTCAAAAACATTTTAGCCAAAATGAACCCTTGTCAGCGTAAGCGTGGATGCTCTGTTTTAGTTACTGAAGAGCATGACGACGCTGATATTAATATCTCTGAAGGGCCCCTAACCCAATCTGAGGGAGCCAGGGAGGTTTTGTCTGAGGGAGAAATTACTGATTTAGGGAACATTTCTCAGCAGGCTGAATCTGATGTGATTACTTTTAAATTTAAATTGGAACATCTCCGCATTTTGCTTAAGGAGGTATTATCCACTCTGGATGATTGTGAAAATTTGGTCATCCCAGAGAAACTATGTAAAATGGACAAGTTCCTAGAGGTGCCGGGGCTCCCAGAAGCTTTTCCTATACCCAAGCGGGTGGCGGACATTGTTAATAAAGAATGGGAAAGGCCCGGTATTCCTTTCGTCCCTCCCCCCATATTTAAAAAATTGTTTCCTATGGTCGACCCCAGAAAGGACTTATGGCAGTCAGTCCCCAAGGTCGAGGGAGCGGTTTCTACTTTAAACAAACGCACCACTATTCCCATAGAGGATAGTTGTGCTTTCAAAGATCCTATGGATAAAAAATTAGAAGGTTTGCTTAAAAAGATGTTTGTTCAGCAGGGTTACCTTCTACAACCCATTTCATGCATTGTCCCTGTCACTACAGCCGCATATTTCTGGTTTGATGAACTGATTAAGGTGCTCGATAGTGACTCTCCTCCTTATGAGGAGATTATGGACAGAGTCAATGCTCTCAAATTGGCTAATTCTTTCACTCTAGACGCCTCTTTGCAATTGGCTAAGTTAGCGGCTAAGAATTCTGGGTTTGCTATTGTGGCGCGCAGAGCGCTTTGGTTGAAATCTTGGTCGGCTGATGCGTCTTCCAAGAACAAGCTACTAAACATTCCTTTCAAGGGGAAAACGCTGTTTGGTCCTGACTTGAAAGAGATTATCTCTGATATCACTGGGGGTAAGGGTCATGCCCTTCCTCAGGATCGGCCTTTCAAGGCAAAAAATAGACCTAATTTTCGTCCCTTTCGTAAAAACGGACCAGCCCAAGGTGCTACGTCCTCTAAGCAAGAGGGTAATACTTCTCAGGCCAAGCCAGCTTGGAGACCAATGCAAGGCTGGAACAAGGGAAAGCAGGCAAAGAAACCTGCCACTGCTACCAAGACAGCATGAAATATCGGCCCCCGATCCGGGACCGGATCTGGTGGGGGGCAGACTCTCTCTCTTCGCTCAGGCTTGGGCAAGAGATGTTCTGGATCCTTGGGCGCTAGAAATAGTCTCCTAGGGTTATCTTCTGGAATTCAAGGGACTTCCCCCAAGGGGAAGGTTCCACAGGTCTCAGTTGTCTTCAGACCACATAAAAAGACAGGCGTTCTTACATTGTGTAGAAGACCTGTTAAAAATGGGAGTGATTCATCCTGTTCCATTGAGAGAACAAGGGATGGGGTTCTACTCCAATCTGTTCATAGTTCCCAAAAAAGAGGGAACATTCAGACCAATCCTAGATCTCAAGATCTTAAACAAATTTCTCAAGGTCCCATCTTTCAAGATGGAAACCATTCGAACTATCCTTCCTTCCATCCAGGAAGGTCAATTCATGACCACGGTGGATTTAAAGGATGCGTATCTACATATTCCTATCCACAAGGAACATCATCGGTTCCTAAGGTTTACATTCCTGGACAAACATTACCAGTTCGTGGCGCTTCCTTTCGGATTAGCCACTGCTCCAAGGATTTTCACAAAGGTACTAGGGTCCCTTCTAGCTGTGCTAAGACCAAGGGGCATTGCAGTAGTACCTTACCTGGACGACATTCTGATTCAAGCGTCGTCCCTCCCTCGAGCAAAGGCTCACACGGACATCGTCCTGGCCTTTCTCAGATCGCACGGCTGGAAAGTGAACGTGGAAAAGAGTTCTCTATCCCCGTCAACAAGGGTTCCCTTCTTGGGAACAATTATAGACTCCTCAGAAATGAGGATTTTTCTAACAGAGGCCAGAAAGACAAAGCTTCTGGACTCTTGTCGAATACTTCATTCCGTTCCTCTTCCTTCCGTAGCTCAGTGCATGGAAGTGATCGGGTTGATGGTAGCGGCAATGGACATAGTTCCTTTTGCGCGCATTCATCTAAGACCATTACAACTGTGCATGCTCAGTCAGTGGAATGGGGACTATACAGACTTGTCTCCAAAGATACAAGTAAATCAGAGGACCAGAGACTCACTCCGTTGGTGGCTGTCCCTGGACAACCTGTCACGAGGGATGACATTCCACAGACCAGAGTGGGTCATTGTCACGACCGACGCCAGTCTGATGGGCTGGGGCGCGGTCTGGGGATCCCTGAAAGCTCAGGGTCTTTGGTCTCGGGAAGAATCTCTTCTACCGATAAATATTCTGGAACTGAGAGCGATATTCAATGCTCTCAAGGCTTGGCCTCAGCTAGCGAGGACCAAGTTCATACGGTTTCAATCAGACAACATGACGACTGTTGCGTACATCAACCATCAGGGGGGAACAAGGAGTTCCCTAGCGATGGAAGAAGTGACCAAGATTATTCTATGGGCGGAGTCTCACTCCTGCCACCTGTCTGCTATCCACATCCCGGGAGTGGAAAATTGGGAAGCGGATTTTCTGAGTCGTCAGACATTGCATCCGGGGGAGTGGGAACTCCATCCGGAAATCTTTGCCCAAGTCACGCAACTTTGGGGCATTCCAGACATGGATCTGATGGCCTCTCGTCAGAACTTCAAAGTTCCTTGCTACGGGTCCAGATCCAGGGATCCCAAGGCGGCTCTAGTGGATGCACTAGTAGCACCTTGGACCTTCAAACTAGCTTATGTGTTCCCGCCGTTTCCTCTCATCCCCAGGCTGGTAGCCAGGATCAATCAGGAGAGGGCGTCGGTGATCTTGATAGCTCCTGCGTGGCCACGCAGGACTTGGTATGCAGATCTGGTGAATATGTCATCGGCTCCACCTTGGAAGCTACCTTTGAGACGAGACCTTCTTGTTCAGGGTCCGTTCGAACATCCGAATCTGGTTTCACTCCAGCTGACTGCTTGGAGATTGAACGCTTGATTTTATCGAAGCGAGGTTTCTCAGATTCTGTTATCGATACTCTTGTTCAGGCCAGGAAGCCTGTAACTAGAAAGATTTACCACAAAATTTGGAAAAAATATATCTGTTGGTGTGAATCTAAAGGATTCCCTTGGGACAAGGTTAAGATTCCTAGGATTCTATCCTTCCTTCTAGAAGGATTGGAAAAAGGATTATCGGCAAGTTCCCTGAAGGGACAGATTTCTGCCTTGTCGGTGTTACTTCACAAAAAACTGGCAGCTGTGCCAGATGTTCAAGCCTTTGTTCAGGCTCTGGTTAGAATCAAGCCTGTTTACAAACCTTTGACTCCTCCTTGGAGTCTCAATTTAGTTCTTTCAGTTCTTCAGGGGGTTCCGTTTGAACCCTTACATTCCGTTGATATTAAGTTATTATCTTGGAAAGTTTTGTTTTTAGTTGCAATTTCTTCTGCTAGAAGAGTTTCAGAATTATCTGCTCTGCAGTGTTCTCCTCCTTATCTGGTGTTCCATGCAGATAAGGTGGTTTTACGTACTAAACCTGGTTTTCTTCCAAAAGTTGTTTCTAACAAAAACATTAACCAGGAGATTATCGTACCTTCTCTGTGTCCGAAACCAGTTTCAAAGAAGGAACGCTTGTTGCACAATTTGGATGTTGTTCGCGCTCTAAAATTCTATTTAGATGCTACAAAGGATTTTAGACAAACATCTTCCCTGTTTGTTGTTTATTCAGGTAAAAGGAGAGGTCAAAAAGCAACTTCTACCTCTCTCTCTTTTTGGATTAAAAGCATCATCAGATTGGCTTACGAGACTGCCGGACGGCAGCCTCCCGAAAGAATCACGGCTCATTCCACTAGGGCTGTGGCTTCCACATGGGCCTTCAAGAACGAGGCTTTTGTTGATCAGATATGTAGGGCAGCGACTTGGTCTTCACTGCACACTTTTACCAAATTTTACAAGTTTGATACTTTTGCTTCTTCTGAGGCTATTTTTGGGAGAAAGGTTTTGCAAGCCGTGGTGCCTTCCATTTAGGTGACCTGATTTGCTCCCTCCCTTCATCCGTGTCCTAAAGCTTTGGTATTGGTTCCCACAAGTAAGGATGACGCCGTGGACCGGACACACCTATGTTGTAGAAAACAGAATTTATGTTTACCTTATAAATTTCTTTCTCCAACGGTGTGTCCGGTCCACGGCCCGCCCTGGTTTTTTAATCAGGTCTGATAATTTATTTTCTTTAACTACAGTCACCACGGTACCATATGGTTTCTCCTATGCTATTATTCCTCCTTAACGTCGGTCGAATGACTGGGGTAGGCGGAGCCTAGGAGGGATCATGTGACCAGCTTTGCTGGGCTCTTTGCCATTTCCTGTTGGGGAGGAGAATATCCCACAAGTAAGGATGACGCCGTGGACCGGACACACCGTTGGAGAAAGAAATTTATCAGGTAAACATAAATTCTGTTTTTATTCTTTCATTCCCTGGGGGCTTGTGGTTGGGGTCTTCTGTCCACCTGTCTATCAGACATGTCTGTCGCTTGGGCTGGGCCGGTGTTGGAGCATTCGAGGTACAGTAAGCCTTTTTGAGGTTTCTCCTTTCTCGACATTCAAGATTTGTGGGAAGGACTGGCAGCTCTTAGCCTGCAACGTTATCAACTGGTTAGTGGATATTTAAGATCCTTCAGATTGCTATCTTCAGCTGCTTTCTACTTGCCCTGCAAGTATTTGTTTCAGAGTCATTTTTAGATGACTGCAGCGTGCAGTGTTTTTGCTTCAGGTGTTGTTTATCAGACCTATCTGAGCTTGCTGCACAAGATTTCGTTCTGAATATTTCGGTATTCTGAGATACCTATTTGCGACTTGGGGCCCTTCGTCTTTTGTTGCTTTCTAGTGTGTGGTTGCACTGTGTTAGGGGAAGATCCTTCTCTCTGTTTCAGACTCCCGGACTTATCCTGTGGTTTCTGTATTTCTGGGGTCTGGGCATTGCCTCCCCTTTTTTCTATTAGACTGGTTGGGTCTCTTTTTTTAGCCTGACTCGGGTTTTTGGTCTGTTTTGTTTTTTGTTGTTTTTTTTTTTTTTTAGGACTCGTGCCCTTTTAAGCTTTTTTTTTCTGGAGTTCCTTATGCTAGCTGGAAGCTAGCTCAGCATACTAATGCACTGTGGCTACTCTGCACTGTAGCAAACCGAGGGTTGCAATTTCGATCCCCGGCAAGGTCTTCTCAGCCTTTCCTCCTTTCGAGATTGATAAAATGAGCAGGGCCTTGAGCCCCTTAAGGGGGATTAGCTGCGTTTAATCATGTTTCTTTTACAAGATCCGATGAGTCCACGGATTCCATCCTTACTTATGGGATATCGCCTCCTGGTCAACAGGAGGAGGCAAAGAGCACCACAGCAGAGCTGTATATATAGCTCCTCCCTTCCCTCCCACCCCAGTCATTCTCTTTGCCTGTGTTAGAAATAGGAAGAGGTAAAGTGAGGTGTTAGTTTAGTTTCTTCAATCAAGAGTTTTTTATTTTTAAATGGTGCCAGTGAGTACTATTTTATTACAGGGCGTAGCCAGGACCTGGTCAGTCTCTTGTTAGCAGAGCTACAGGTGGCTTTAAAGCATTGGGAACTGGTGGGATTCATTTTTCACTGCACCTCCCATACTGTATGCTGCCCTTTTCAGTATGGTCTTAGCAATTCTAACTAAGGCCCCGTATGTCTCCACAGAAAGACATGAAGATACAGAAGACTTCTTCATAGCTGTGGGACGATTCATGCTGTCGATCAGCACCAAGGTATGTGCAGCTCTTTTTCTGGGACAGCCTTAACTCAGGAATCGCTGCAGCCTTTATTTCTGTAATCCCCTAATTTTACCCAGGGCCTCCCTGAAGGTGTTAAGGAGGATGTGGTGGGGATGGATAGATTGGGACGCTCAGGACACATTTATGGAATATGTGGGAGCGCATATGGACTTTGTGCTGACGCTGGGGCTAATCATGTATGACCCTAAAAGCGGAGCATGTCTCCGGTGTTTATGTGGATCTGGTGTGTGTGTGTGTTACTGTCACTTGCGAGGACCGCATGGTGTTTGTACGCATAGGCAGCGTTTTTCTGTGGCCAGAGACTTAGGCGTGGGTGAGAGAGTAGAGACCGCATGGCTTTTATTTTGCGATCGCAGCGACATACGGTTCTTGAGGCCCAATCACTATGACGCTAGGGGTTAGTGACCGCACTCTGAATGCCGCGCAACTACGTTCTGTATTACGCAGCGTGGGTGAGAGAGTGATCGGAGCTTCACGGTCTGCCGGGACCGCATGGTTTTATGTTATAGGAGCAAGCGGTCTTAAACAGTGTATATTGGAAAGCGGAGACAACTCAAGGGGGCAGGTAGGCGCCTCAGCAGAGCTGTTGAGGCGACAGAGGCATAGTTTAACGTTCCAGTTTTTGAAAGTAATATTACTTGCTCTTACTTTTTATCTTCCTCTGATGTCTTCGGTTTAATTTGATTTGTGTGTATAATCTGTCACTTTAAGGTTAATTTTTAAAGGTACAGCTGCACACTTTATTCAGAGGTCTTTAATTAACATATTAGTTGCAAGTCAAGACCAAGTCTGTTTTTATTTATGCTAACATGGATATGAATGTTACATGTTCACTATGTTTGAATGCACTTGTGGAACCTCCCATTACCTTTTGCCCCTCGTGTACTGAGAGGGCTTTACAGTTCAGGGAGCAGATGTTTTTTGATGCAGATTTAAATAAGGCAGATGCTTCTCAAGGTTCTAACGATGAGAATCAGAGTATGCCACATCTTTCTCCCCAAGCGTCACAGTCCCTAACGCCTACCCAGGCACAGTCCAGTACCTCTGCAGTTTCACCTGCATTTACTCTAAAGGACATAGCAACTGTTATGTCCTCTACACTTTCTGAAGCGTTGTCTGCCTTTCCCGTACTGCAAGGCAAACGCAGAAGGAAGGTCGACCTTGTGGTCAATAAGACTTCGGATGCTTTAATAGCGAGGTCAGAAATGCCTTTACAGGGATCAGAATTGGAGCCCTTATCTGAAAGTGAGCTTTCTGAATCGGATAGCGCCCTGCTGCCGACTGATTCAGAAGTAATATCTTTCCGGTTTAAATTGGAACACCTCCGCCTGTTATTGAAGGAGGTTTTGGTGACTCTGGACGACTGCGATTGAATCGTGGTTCCTTCAGAAAAATTGAGTAAGTTGGACAGATATCTAGAAGTCCCTTCTTATTCAGATGTTCCAATTCCCAAGAGAACTTCAGAAATTATTGCTAAGGAATGGGAGAGACCGGGTATACCATTCTCTCCTCCTGTTTTCAGGAAGATGTATCCCATAGCGGATTCTATCAGGAATTCTTGGCAGACGGTTCCTAAGGTGGAAGGTGCTATTTCCACTTTGGCTAAACGAACTTCTATCCCTATTGAGGATAGTTGTGCTTTTAAGGGCCTTATGGATAAGAAATTAGAGGGTTTTCTTAAGAAACTCTATGTTCATCAAGGGTTACTTTTACATCCGGCAGCCTGCATCATCACGGTTACCACGGCGGCTGCTTATTGGTTTGATGCTCTGGAGAAATCTCTTAAAACTGAGACTCCTTTGGAAGAGATACAGGACAGAATTAAAGCCCTTAAGCTGGCTAATTCCTTTGTGACAGATGCTTCTCTGCAAATTACTAAATTGGCAGCTAAGAGCTCAGGTTTTTCAATCTTAGCACGTAGGGCCTTATGGTCTGCTGACGTGTCATCCAAAACTAAGCTTTTGGCTATTCCTTACAAGGGAAATACCTTGTTTGGTCCTGACTTGAAAGAAATCATTTCTGACATCACGGGAGGTAAGAGTCACCTCCTCCCTCAGGGTAAGAAATCAAAACAGAGGGGTCGGCAGAGTAATTTTCATTCCTTTCGAAATTTCAAGGGAACCCCCTCTTCCCCTTCAACTAAACAGGGGGGGGGGCTATTCTAAACCCAAGTCCACGTGGAGGCCCAACCAGGCTTGGAACAAGGGCAAACAACCCAAGAAACCCATTGCTGCCACGAAGTCATCATGAAGGGACGGCCCCCGATCTGGGACCGGATCTAGTGGGGGGCAGACTATAATTTTTTGTCCAGGCTTAGATAAGAGACGTTCAGGATCCTTAGGCAATAGATATAGTATCCCAGGGATACAAACTGGAGTTCAGAAATGCTTCCCACAGAGAAATATTCCTTCTTTCTCGATTGTCTGTAGACCAGATAAAGAGAGAGGCGTTCTTACGCTGTGTAAGAGACCTATCCTCCATGGGAGTAATTTGTCCCATTCCAATTCAGGAACGTACAGGGATTTTATTCAAATCTGTTTGTAGTTCCAAAAAAAGAGGGAACTTTCAGACCTATCTTAGATCTCAAGAGTCTAAAGTTTCTCAGAGTTCCATCTTTCAAGATGGAAACTATTCGTACCATTCTTCCATTGATCCAGGAGGGTCAATTTATGACTACCGTGGATCTAAAGGATGCATATCTTCATGTTCCTATCCACAGAGATCATCACAAGTTCCTGAGGATTGCCTTTCTAGACAAACACTTTCCGTTCGTGGCTCTTCCTTTTGGTCTGGCCACGGCACCCAGAATTTTCACAAAGGTTCTATGGTCGCTGCTAGCGGTTTTGAGACCGCGGGGCATTGTAGTGGCGCCTTATCTGGACGATATTCTGATCCAGGCGTCGTCTTACCAGCTAACAAAGTCTCATACCGACATTGTTCTGTCCTTCCTGAGGACTCATGGGTGGAAGGTAAATCTGGAGAAGAGTTCTTTAGTTCCACAGACACGGGTTCCTTTCTTGGGAACTCTAATCGACTCTCTATCCATGAAAATATTTTTGACGGAGGTCAGAAAATTAAAGATTCTGAACACATGCCGAGCCCTTCAGACCAATCCTCGGCCGTCAGTGGCTTAGTGCATGGAGGTAATTGGATTGATGGTAGCGGCAATGGACATCATTCCATTTGCTCGGTTTCATCTCAGGCCTCTGCAACTGAACATGCTCAGACAGTGGAATGGAGATTATACAAATTTGTCTCCTCAAATACATCTGGATCAGGAGACAAGGGAATCTCTTCTATGGTGGTTGTGACTGGATCATCTATCCCAGGGGACATGCTTTCTCAGACCCTCATGGGTGATAGTGACAACGGACGCCAGCCTATTGGGTAACGTAACAACGGTGGCCTACATCAATCATCAGGGGGGAACAAGAAGTTCCTTAGCGATGACAGAAGTAGCCAGGATAATTCAGTGGGCAGAGTCTCACTCTTGCCATCTATCCGCGATCCACATCCCAGCAGATTTTCTGAGCAGACAGACATTTCATCCGGGAGAGTGGGAACTCCATCCGGAGGTATTTGCCGAACTGATTCTCAGATGGGGCAGGCCAGAGTTGGATCTCATGGCATCTCGCCAGAATGCCAAGCTTCCGAGATACGGGTCCAGGTCCAGGGATCCCCAGGTTGAGCTGATAGATGCCTTGGCAGTGCCTTGGTTCTTCAGCCTAGCTTGTGTGTTCCCTCCATTTGCTCTCCTTCCCCGGGTGATTGCTTGAGTCAAACAGGAGAGGGCTTCGGTGATACTCATCGCCCCTGCGTGGCCTCGCAGGACTTGGTATGCCGATCTGGTGGACATGTCATCCCAGCCTCCGTGGAAGCTTCCATTGAGGAAAGACCTTCTCATTCAGGGACCCTTCCATCTTCTGAATCTAGTTTCTCTGCAGTTAACTGCTTGGAGATTGGACACTTGATTTTATCTAAGCGAGGGTTTTCTGATTCGGTCATAGATACCTTGATTCAGGCAATTAAGCCTGTTACTAGAAAGATTTACCATAAGATATGGCGTAAATATCTTTTTTTTTTTTTTTTTTTTTTTTTTTTTTTTTTTAACCCCTTAATGACCGGACCATTTTTCAATTTTCTTACCCTTAATGACAATGGCTATTTTTACATTTCTGCAGTGTTTGCGTTTAGCTGTAATTTTCCTCTTACTCGTTTACTGTACCCACACATATTATATACCGTTTTTCTCATCATTAAATGGACTTTCTAAAGATACCATTATTTTCATCATATCTTATAATTTACTAAAAAAAATGATAAAATATGAGGAAAAAATGGAAAAAAACACACTTTTTCTAACTTTGACCCCCAAAATCTGTTACACATCTACAATCACCAAAAAACACCCATGCTAAATAGTTTATAAATTTTGTCCTGAGTTTAGAAATACCCAATGTTTACACGTTCTTTGCTTTTTTTGCAATTTATGGGGCAATAAATACAAGTAGCACTTTGCTATTTCCAAACCACTTTTTTTCAAAATTAGCACTAGTTACTTTGGAACCCTGATATCTGTCAGGAATACCTGAATATCCCTTGACATGTATATATTTTGTTTTAGAAGACATCCCAAAGTATTGATCTAGGCCCATTTTGGTATATTTCATGCCACCATTTCACCGCCAAATGTGATAAAAAAAAAAAAAGTTCACTTTTTCACAAACTTTAGGTTTCCCACTGAAATTATTTACAAACAGCTTCTGCAATTATGGCACAAATGGTTGTAAATGCTTCTCTGGGATCCCCTTTTTCAGAAATAACAGACTTATATGGCTTTGTGGTTGCTTTTTGGTAATTAGAAGGCCGCTAAATGCCGCTGCGCACCACACGTGTTTTATGCCCAGGAGTGAAGGGGTTAATTAGGGAGCTTGTAGGGTTAATTTTAGCTTTAGTGTAGTGTAGTAGACAACTCCAAGTATTGATCTAGGCTCATTTTGGTATATTTTATGCCACCATTTCACCGCCAAATGCGAGCAAATAAAAAAAAAAAAAACCTTTACATTTTTCACAATTTTAGGTTTCTCACTGAAATTATTTACAAACAGCTTGTGCTATTATGGCAGAAAATGTTGTAAAAGCTTCTCTGGGATCCCCTTTGTTCAGAAATAGCAGACTTATATGGCTTTGGCGTTGCTTTTTGGTAATTAGAAGGCCGCTAAATGCTGCTGCGCACCACATGTGAATTATGCCCAGCAGTGAAGGGGTTAAATTAGGTAGCTTGTAGGGAGCTTGCAGGGTTAATTTTAGAGATCAGCCTCCCACCTGACACATCCCACCCCCTGATCCCTCCCAAACAGCTCTCTTCCCTCCCCCACCCCACAATTGTTCCCGCCATCTTAAGTACTGGCAGAAAGTCTGCCAGTACTAAATAAAAGAGTTTTTTTATTTTTTTTTAAATAAAAATAATAAAATATTTTAGTTGTGATGGACCCCTGCCTTAGCACCAACCTCCCTGATTTTCCCCTACCTAATTACCGCCATCTTGGGTACTGGCAGCTGTCTGCCAGTACCCAGTTTGGCCCCACAAACCAAATTATTTTAATTTTATTTATAACTTTTTTTTTATTTATTATTATTTCTGTAGTGTAGCAGCCCCCCCACAATACCCCCACCCCGTCCCCCTCCCAGATCCTTTTATATGTAAAAAAAAATATATATTTTTTTTTTCCCTTTCTGCCTTCATTGGTGTCAGTGTGGCTAATACGTGCACGTGCGCCCCAGTGCACGCGCCCCACGTGCACACGCCCCACCCCGTGCGCACGCATCGTGCACGCGCGTGCAAGCTCCCTCCTCCCACCCGGACAACAGCACCATTGGCACCATCGCTACCGGTGCAGAGAGGGCCACAGAGTAAAGGGGTATTGCAGGATGCCTCCATATCGAGGCATCACTGCAATACCCTCAGAGCTGCTGGAAGCGATTGTGATCACTTCCAGCACTCTGTTAGACAACTGACGTACCAGGTACGTCTATTGTCATTAACAGTTAGTTTTTGCATGACGTACCTGGTACGTCAGTTGTCAAGGGGTTAAATAAAGTTTTTTTTTATTGATAAATTTCAATAACATCAAATATACGCAACAAATCTGCGAGTCAAAAACAACACAAAGATACAGGTGACAACATTACACCTGAAAACAGTAAATGGAAGCTCACTTCTAGTAGTATGGCACCTAACTAAACAGTCGTTACTATAGTCAAAGTAGAAATTTCTCCAACATAGGTGTGTCCGGTCCACGGCGTCATCCTTACTTGTGGGATATTCTCTTCCCCAACAGGAAATGGCAAAGAGCCCAGCAAAGCTGGTCACATGATCCCTCCTAGGCTCCGCCTTCCCCAGTCATTCTCTTTGCCGTTGCACAGGCAACATCTCCACGGAGATGGCTAAGAGTTTTTTGGTGTTTAAATGTAGTTTTTATTCTTCAATCAAGAGTTTGTTATTTTAAAATAGTGCTGGTATGTACTATTTACTCTGAAACAGAAAAGAGATGAAGATTTCTGTTTGTAAGAGGAAAATGATTTTAGCAACCGTTACTAAAATCGATGGCTGTTTCCACACAGGACTGTTGAGATGAATTAACTTCAGTTGGGGGAAACAGTGAGCAGACTTTTGCTGCTTGAGGTATGACACATTTCTAACAAGACTTGGTAATGCTGGAAGCTGTCATTTTCCCTATGGGATCCGGTAAGCCATTTTCTTAGTTTTAAATATAAGAATAAAGGGCTTCACAAGGGCTTTAAAGACTGGTAGACATTTTTCTGGGCTAAAACGATTACTTTATAAGAGAATGGGAAAGGCCCGGCATACCTTTTGTCCCTCCCCCTATATTTAAGAAATTATTTCCTATGGTCGACCCCAGGAAGGACTTATGGCAGACAGTCCCCAAGGTCGAGGGGGCGGTTTCTACTCTAAACAAACGCACCACTATCCCTATAGAAGATAGTTGTGCTTTCAAAGATCCTATGGATAAAAAATTAGAGGGTTTGCTTAAAAAGATGTTTGTTCAGCAAGGTTACCTTCTACAACCAATTTCATGCATTGTTCCTGTCACTACAGCAGCGTGTTTCTGGTTCGAAGAACTAGAAAAGTCGCTCAATAAAGCATCTTCTTATGAGGAGGTTATGGACAGAGTTCAAGCACTTAAATTGGCTAACTCTTTTACCTTAGACGCCACTTTGCAATTAGCTAGATTAGCGGCGAAAAATTCAGGTTTTGCTATTGTGGCGCGCAGAGCGCTTTGGCTAAAGTCTTGGTCAGCGGATGTGTCCTCCAAGAACAAATTGCTTAACATCCCTTTCAAGGGGAAAACGCTGTTTGGCCCTGACTTGAAAGAGATTATTTCAGACATCACTGGGGGAAAGGGCCACGCCCTTCCTCAGGATAGGTCTTTTAAGGCTAAAAATAAAACAAATTTTCGTCCCTTTCGCAGAAACGGACCAGCCTCAAATTCTACATCCTCTAAGCAAGAGGGTAATTCTTCTCAAACCAAGCCAGCCTGGAGACCGATGCAAGGCTGGAACAAAGGTAAGCAGGCCAAGAAGCCTGCTACCGCTACTAAGACAGCATGAGATGCTGGCCCCCGATCCGGGACCGGATCTGGTGGGGGGCAGACTCTCTCTCTTCGCTCAGGCTTGGGCAAGAGATGTTCAGGATCCTTGGGCACTAGAAATAGTTTCTCAAGGTTATCTCCTGGAATTCAAGGAACTACCCCCAAGGGGAAGGTTCCACAGGTCTCAATTGTCTTCAGACCAAATAAAAAGACAGGCATTCTTACATTGTGTAGAAGACCTGTTAAAAATGGGAGTGATTCATCCTGTTCCACTAGGAATTTGGTGTGCAATACTTTTAAGGCTTTAAGACACTGGTGAAATTTTGGTGAATTTTGAACAATTCCTTCATACTTTTGCACATATTCAGTAATAAAGTGTGTTCAGTTTAAAATTTAAAGTGACAGTAACGGTTTTATTTTAAAACGTTTTTTGTGCTTTGTTATCACAAGGCGACTCTAGTAGATGCACTAGTAGCGCCCTGGACCTTCAACCTAGCTTATGTATTCCCACCGTTTCCTCTCATTCCCAGGCTGGTAGCCAGGATCAATCAGGAGAGGGCTTCGGTGATCTTGATAGCTCCTGCGTGGCCACGCAGAACTTGGTATGCAGACCTGGTGAATATGTCATCGGCTCCACCATGGAAGCTACCTTTGAGACGGGACCTTCTTGTTCAAGGTCCGTTCGAACATCCGAATCTGGCCTCACTCCAACTGACTGCTTGGAGATTGAAGGCTTGATTTTATCAAAGCGTGGGTTCTCAGATTCTGTCATTGATACTCTTATTCAGGCTAGAAAGCCTGTAACTAGAAAAATTTACCATAAAGTATGGAAAAAATATATCTGTTGGTGCGAACCGAAAGGATTCCCATGGAACAAGATAAAAATTCCTAAGATTCTATCCTTTCTACAAGAGGGTTTGGAGAAAGGATTATCTGCAAGTTCTTTGAAGGGACAGATTTCTGCTTTATCTGTTTTACTTCACAAAAAGCTGGCGGCTGTGCCAGATGTTCAAGCTTTTGTTCAGGCTCTGGTTAGAATCAAGCCTGTTTACAAACCTTTGACTCCTCCTTGGAGTCTCAATTTAGTTCTTTCAGTTCTTCAAGGGGTTCCGTTTGAACCCTTACATTCCGTAGATATTAAGTTATTATCTTGGAAAGTTTTGTTTTTGGTTGCAATTTCTTCTGCTAGAAGAGTTTCAGAGTTATCTGCTCTGCAGTGTTCTCCTCCTTATCTGGTGTTCCATGCAGATAAGGTGGTTTTGCGTACTAAACCTGGTTTTCTTCCGAAAGTTGTTTCTAACAAAAACATTAACCAGGAGATAGTTGTGCCTTCTTTGTGTCCGAATCCAGTTTCAAAGAAGGAACGTTTGTTGCACAATTTGGATGTAGTTCGTGCTCTAAAATTCTATTTAGAGGCTACAAAGGATTTCAGACAAACATCTTCCTTGTTTGTTGTTTATTCTGGTAAAAGGAGAGGTCAAAAAGCAACTTCTACCTCTCTCTCTTTTTGGCTTAAAAGCATCATCCGATTGGCTTATGAGACTGCCGGACGGCAGCCTCCTGAAAGAATCACAGCTCATTCCACTAGGGCTGTGGCTTCCACATGGGCCTTCAAGAACGAGGCTTCTGTTGATCAGATATGTAAGGCAGCGACTTGGTCTTCACTGCACACTTTTACCAAATTTTACAAATTTGATACTTTTGCTTCTTCTGAGGCTATTTTTGGGAGAAAGGTTTTGCAAGCCGTGGTGCCTTCCATCTAGGTGACCTGATTTGCTCCCTCCCATCATCCGTGTCCTAAAGCTTTGGTATTGGTTCCCACAAGTAAGGATGACGCCGTGGACCGGACACACCTATGTTGGAGAAAACAGAATTTATGCTTACCTGATAAATTACTTTGTCCAACGGTGTGTCCGGTCCACGGCCCGCCCTGGTTTTTTAATCAGGTCTGATGAATTATTTTCTCTAACTACAGTCACCACGGTATCATATGATTTCTCCTATGCATATTCCTCCTTTACGTCGGTCGAATGACTGGGGAAGGCGGAGCCTAGGAGTGATCATGTGACCAGCTTTGCTGGGCTCTTTGCCATTTCCTGTTGGGGAAGAGAATATCCCACAAGTAAGGATGACGCCGTGGACCGGACACACCGTTGGAGAAAGTAATTTATCAGGTAAGCATAAATTCTGTTTTTCAATACACTTAGTTAAGTGAGGTGAGAGAACAGACAAATAATATATCCATAGATCTTAATATAACCTTCATCAAGATGTTGCTTTTCTGGATTGATTTTTCTCATTTTTCATTTAACTTTACATTGTAAACCGCATACCATACAAAACAAAATAATACAATGTAATAACTCTCACAGTTTATTGGAGCGTGAACAGAATGAGACATAGTGGAGATCTCAGTAGGGAAGGCGAGGAGAGAAGAGTAGAAAGTTCGGGTGGGAATGAAGATTGTAGGGATATTCTGCCGGGATTAACCCAATTCAGGGGGGACATTTTTCGCACCAAGGAGACAAAATCTCATAATAGTAGTCTAGTTTATCCTGCATTGAGTAAGAGTACGCCTCCATTTTTAAAAGAAAATGGAGGGGGGAGTGGGGAGCTTCCTTGCTTTCGCAATTTCTAGTTTAGTAGACATGAGTATGTAGATGGTCAAGGCTTTTTGTGCTGAGGAAATATTCAGAAAGTGTAGATGGAGAAGACATGTTTGCGGGCTCAGTATAGTTGTAATGCCTAGCGAATGTAAAATGTCAAAGATCTGAGTCCAAACTGGTGCTATCTTAGGACAAAACCACCAAACATGGGCCTGAGATCCTAGTTGTCCACATCCTCTCCAGCAAGTGGGTGGGTGGATGGGTGCTGTATATCTTATGTAATGTGGCCGGAACTAAGTGCCAGCGGACTGTCAGCTTATAGTGTAGTTCCCATAGGGTCGAGCAATGTAGTAACCTCTTAGTGAAAATTAGTTCTCTGTACCAGGAGTCAGCGTCGGCCGTGAAATTCAATTCTTTCTCCCAGGCTGTGTGCTGGGAGATTTTATGTTGGGATGAAGGAGTAAGTAATAGGTCATAATGGAAGGAGAGAGTACCTTTTAAGTCTAAGGGGTTGTGACCCTCTCTGCTCCCATGTCGTGGCTACTCTAATATTCTTTTTAGGGAAACCCCATGATCTGACTATGGAACAGAGTCGAAAGGTCTCAAATCTCAGAAAGGTCGGGACTTGCAATTTCTCGCAGACTCCATTATAGGATAGCTCGTTAGTATGGTTATATAGGTCCGAGATGTAGACGGCATCAAGATCCCTCCAGCTAGAGACGTGGGAATCAGGTAGGCAAAAAAGGGCACTCGTGATGGTTTGTCTCGGAAGGATGAGGGGCTATAGTAGATAAATATCTAGGTTGGGGCTCCTATTATAAGACGGCAAACTCCATCCTAGCACAGTATGTTCTCCCTCCATATATTTGTTGCTGCATAAGCCTCTGCACAGTTTTCAGCAAAGCAATAGCATATTCTAGGCACTTCATCTTTTATTATGTTTTATATTGTTAAGCAATTGCCCACTGTAGTTCACTCAAGCTCTGAGTAACTTGGTATTCTGGGATGCTGCAGGGAGGGATAGGTTAGCTGCAGGTATTGCAAGGGAAAGATTTTACTGCAACCAAACCGGACTGTTCTCTCTCTGGATGCCTGAGTTTGCATACTGGCACTGTACTGAATCAGCTAAGTGAAGGTGGAGGTCTCAAGAGTCATCCATACTAGCAGTAATTTTGGCTCTTAAAATCTGTAGACTCCTTTATCAAATTCATGCTGATACATCTGAGTTAATTCCCCAGTTTAGCGTAAATGTGTTTTAGTGTGATTTTGATTTTCTAATCCTATTCCAACTCATTTAAACACTTGAGACAGATTTCCTGATGTGTTGGGGGAATTCATCCTGAGTTATGGTCTGTCCACGTGAATTTGCTTTTGTAAGTTTCTCAGAAATGGGGTTTCCGGATATATGAAGGCAACAAGGAAAATCTGAAACTTTGCCAGGTATTGCACCAGAATCAGGGACTTAGATGCATTTGCTATGGACACAACGTTAAGTCTTTTCTAACTTATTTGCTTTTACTGAATGTAAAGAGATTGATTGATTTATTTATTGGTAAGTATAAATCTTGTTTTAATAGTGTTAAAGTAACACAAAACCCAATTTTTTTTCTTTCATGATTCAGATAGACCCCAAATTTTTTTAAGTCTTATTATAATTTTTTTTCCGTTCACTTGCTATCTTTATTTGAAAAAGCAGAAATGTTAGCATATGAACCTGCCCATTTTTGGTTCAGCTAAATTTACCCACCAATCAGCAAGCACTACCCAGGTGCTGAACCAAAAATTATCTGACTCCTATGGTCACATTCCTGCTTTTTCAAATAAAGATAGCAAGTGAACGGTAAAAAAATTATAATAAGACTTAAAAAAATTTGGGGTCTATCTGAATCATGAAAGAAAAAAAATTGGGTTTTGTGTTACTTTAACACTATTAAAACAAGATTTATACTCTATGTGAATCATGAAAGTAAAAATGTGGGTTTTATGCCCCTTTTCTCTTAAGTGTATCCAGTCCACGGATCATCCATTACTTATGGGATATTCTCCTTCCCAACAGGAAGTTGCAAGAGATCACCCACAGCAGAGTTGCTATATAGCTCCTCCCCTAACTGCCATATCCAGTCATTCTCTTGCAACTTCTCAACATTGAAGGAGGTCCACGAGAGGAGTGGTGTTTTATACTTAATTTATTTCTTCAATCAAAAGTTTGTTATTTTTAAATGGCACCGGAGTGTGCTGTTTTTCTCTCAGGCAGTATTTGGAAGAAGAATCTGCCTGCGTTTTTCTATGATCTTAGCAGAAGTAACTAAGATCCACTGGCTGTTTTCTCACACATTCTGAGGAGTGAGGTAAACTTCAGATGGGGGACAGCGTGCGGGTTTTCCTGCAAATGAGGTATGTGCAGTAAAACAATTTTCTAAGGAATGGAATTGACTAAGAAAATGCTGCTGTTACCAAATTAATATAAGTAAAGCCTTAATGCAGTGAAAGCGACTGTTAGCAGGCTTATTAATGTATGTGCAGTAAAGTAATTTTCTAAGGAATGGAATTGACTATGAAAATGCTGCTGATACTGAAATAATCTAATTTAAGCCTTAATGCAGGGAAAGCAAGACAGGCTTATTGATAGAGATACATACTCTTTAAAAGAAGGTTGTTTTAAAAACGTTTGCTGGCATGTTTAATCGTTTTTTTGAGGTACATTGGTGATAAGGTTTATTGGGGCATAATTTTTCCACATGGCTGGCTTAATTTCTGCATAGCAACAGTTAACTGAGGTTTCCCACTGTTGTAATATGAGTGGGAGGGATCTAATTTAGAGCTTTTTTGCACAGTTAAATTTACAAAATGAATCATCCAGATTCCCTCAGCAGTCCTTTGAATACTACAGGACATCTCTAAAGGGCTAAAAAGACTTCCAAAATCGTTTATAGGGAAGGTAATCCACAGCTCAGCTGTGGCAGTTTTGTTGTGCCTGTTAAACGTCTGTGGTTTTTTTGATCTGTTTTTTTGCATTAAGGGGTTAATCATCCATTTGCAAGTGGGTGCAATGCTCTGTGAACTTATTACATATACTGTAAAAATTTCGTTTGATTTACTGCCTTTTTACAATGTTTTTCAAATGCTGACAAAATTTGTTTCTCTTAAAGGCACAGTAACGTTTTTTATATTTGCTTGTTAACTTGATTTAAAGTGTTTTCCAAGCTTACTAGTCTCATTATTAGTCTGTTCTAACATGTCTGACATAGAGGAAGCTCTGTGTTCATTATGTTTAAAAGCCATGGTGGAACCCCATTTTAGAATGTGTACCAGATGTACTGATTTCATGTTAAACAATAAAGATAATTTTTTGTCTTTAAAAACATTATCACCAGAGGATTCTGTCGAGGGGGAAGTTATGCCGACTAACTCTCCCCACGTGTCAGACTCTTCGACTCCCGCTCCAGGTATTCACGCTCAAATGGCGCCTAGTACATCAAGGGCGCTTATAGCGTTTATTTTACAAGACATGGCGAAAGTTATGAATAATACTCTGGAAGCGGTATTAGTCAGACTACCTGAAATTAAAGGAAAGCGAGATAGCTCTGGGGATAGATACAGAGCATACAGATGACAAGAACCATGTCTGTTACTGCCTCACTATATGCAGTCGGTCATATTTGTGATTCAGGGGAGATGATTTAACCTGATTCCGATATTTCTATATTTAAAATTTATGCTTAAGATCCTCCACTTGTTGCTCAGGGAGGTTTTAGCAGCTCTGAATGACTGGTTTACAATTACAGTGCTAGAAATTGTGTAGACTGAATAGATACTATACAGTGCCGGTGTGTACTGATGTTTCTTTCATGTAATTAGCAAGAGTCCATGAGCTAGTGACATATGGGATATACATTCCTACCAGGAGGGGCAAAGTTTCCCAAACCTCAAAATGCCTATAAATACACCCCTCACCACACCCACAATTCAGTTTTACAAACTTTGCCTCCGATGGAGGTGGTGAAGTAAGTTTGTGCTAGATTCTACGTTGATATGCGCTCCGCAGCAATTTGGAGCCCGGTTTTCCTCTCAGCGTGCAGTGAATGTCAGAGGGATGTGAAGAGAGTATTGCCTATTTGAATGCAGTGATCTCCTTCTACGGGGTCTATTTCATAGGTTCTCTGTTATCGGTCGTAGAGATTCATCTCTTACCTCCCTTTTCAGATCGACAATATACTCTTATATATACCATTACCTCTGCTGATTCTCGTTTCAGTACTGGTTTGGCTTTCTACAAACATGTAGATGAGTGTCCTGGGGTAAGTAAATCTTATTTTCTGTGACACTCTAAGCTATGGTTGGGCACTTTGTTTATAAAGTTCTAAATATATGTATTCAAACATTTATTTGCCTTGACTCAGAATGTTCAACTTTCCTTATTTTTCAGACAGTCAGTTTCATATTTGGGATAATGCATTTGAATTAATCATTTTTTTTTCTTACCTTCAAAAATTTGACTCTTTTTTTCCCTGTGGGCTGTTAGGCTCGCGGGGGCTGAAAATGCTTCATTTTATTGCGTCATTCTTGGCGCGGACTTTTTTGGCGCAAAAATTATTTTCCGTTTCCGGCGTCATACGTGTCGCCGGAAGTTGCGTCATTTTTTGACGTTATTTTGCGCCAAAGATGTCGGCGTTCCGGATGTGGCGTCATTTTTGGCGCCAAAAAAGCATTTAGGCGCCAAATAATGTGGGCGTCTGATTTGGCGCTAAAAAATATGGGTGTCGCTTTTGTCTCCACATTATTTAAGTCTCATTTTTTAATGCTTCTGGTTGCTAGAAGCTTGTTCTTTGGCATTCTTTCCCATTCCTGAAACTGTCATTTAAGGAATTTGATCAATTTTGCTTTATATGTTGTTTTTTCTCTTACATATTGCAAGATGTCTCACGTTGCATCTGAGTCAGAAGATACTACAGGAAAATCGCTGTCTAGTGCTGGATCTACCAAAGCTAAGTGTATCTGCTGTAAACTTTTGGTAGCTATTTCTCCGGCTGTTGTTTGTATTGATTGTCATGACAAACTTGTTAATGCAGATAATATTTCCTTTAGTAAAGTACCATTGCCTGTTGCAGTTCCCTCAACATCTAAGGTGCAGAATGTTCCTGATAACATAAGAGATTTTGTTTCTGAATCCATAAAGAAGGCTATGTCTGTTATTTCTCCTTCTAGTAAACGTAAAAAATCTTTTAAAACTTCTCTCCCTACAGATGAATTTTTAAATGAACATCATCATTCTGATTCTAATGATTCTTCTGGTTCAGAGGATTCTGTCTCAGAGGTTGATGCTGATAAATCTTCATATTTATTTAAAATGGAATTTATTCGTTCTTTACTTAAAGAAGTACTAATTGCTTTAGAAATAGAGGATTCTGGTCCTCTTGATACTAATTCTAAACGTTTGGATAAGGTATTTAAATCTCCTGTGGTTATTCCAGAAGTTTTTCCTGTTCCTAATGCTATTTCTGCAGTAATTTCCAATGAATGGGATACATTGGGTAATTCATTTACTCCTTCTAAACGTTTTAAGCAATTATATCCTGTGCCGTCTGACAGATTAGAATTTTGGGACAAAATCCCTAAAGTTGATGGGGCTATTTCTACCCTTGCTAAACGTACTACTATTCCTACGTCAGATGGTACTTCGTTTAAGGATCCTTTAGATAGGAAAATTGAATCCTTTCTAAGAAAAGCTTATCTGTGTTCAGGTAATCTTCTTAGACCTGCTATATCTTTGGCTGATGTTGCTGCAGCTTCAACTTTTTGGTTGGAAACTTTAGCGCAACAAGTAACACATCATGATTCTCATGATAAAATTATTAGCATGCTGAAGAAGAATAATAATATCTGTGATGCCATTTTTGATATTATTAGAGTTGATGTCAGGTTTATGTCTCTAGCTATTTTAGCTAGAAGAGCTTTATGGCTTAAGACTTAGAATGCTGATATGGCTTCTAAATCTACACTTTCTATTTCTTTCCAGGGTAACAAATTATTTGGTTCTCAGTTGGATTCTATTATTTCAACTGTTAGTGGTGGGAAAGGAACTTTTTTACCACAGGATAAAAAATCTAAAGGTAAAAACAGGGCTAATAATCGTTTTCGTTCCTTTCGTTTCAACAAAGAACAAAAGCCTAATCCTTCATCCTCAGGAGCAGTTTCAGTTTGGAAACCATCTCCAGTCTGAAATAAATCCAAGCCAGCTAGAAAGGCAAAGCCTGCTTCTAAGTCCACATGAAGGTGCGGCCCTCATTCCAGCTCAGCTGGTAGGGGGCAGGTTACGTTTTTTCAAAGAAATTTGGATCAATTCTGTTCACAATCTTTGGATTCAGAACATTGTTTCAGAAGGGTACAGAATTGGTTTCAGGATGAGACCTCCTGCAAAGAGATTTTTTCTTTCCCGTGTCCCAGTAAATCCAGTAAAAGCTCAAGCATTTCTGAATTGTGTTTCAGATCTAGAGTTGACTGGAGTAATTATGCCAGTTCCAGTTCCGGAACAGGGGATGGGGTTTTATTCAAATCTCTTCATTGTACCAAAGAAGGAGAATTCCTTCAGACCAGTTCTGGATCTAAAAATATTGAATCGTTATGTAAGGATACCAACGTTCAAGATGGTAACTGTAAGGACTATCTTGCCTTTTGTTCAGCAAGGGAATTATATGTCCACAATAGATTTACTGGATGCATATCTGCATATTCCGATTCATCCAGTTCATTATCAGTTCCTGAGATTCTCTTTTCTGGACAAGCATTACCAGTTTGTGGCTCTGCCGTTTGGCCTAGCTACAGCTCCAAGAATTTTTACAAAGGTTCTCGGTGCCCTTCTATCTGTAATCAGAGAACAGGGTATTGTGGTATTTCCTTATTTGGACGATATCTTGGTACTTGCTCAGTCTTTACATTTAGCAGAATCTCATACAAATCGACTTGTGTTGTTTCTTCAAGATCATGGTTGGAGGATCAATTTACCAAAAAGTTCATTGATTCCTCAGACAAGGGTAACCTTTCTGGGTTTCCAGATGGATTCAGTGTCCATGACTCTGTCTTTAACAGACAAGAGACGTCTAAAATTGATTGCAGCTTGTCGAAACCTTCAGTCACAATCATTCCCTTCGGTAGCCTTATGCATGGAAATTCTAGGTCTTATGACTGCTGCATCGGACGCGATCCCCTTTGCTCGTTTTCACATGCGACCTCTTCAGCTCTGTATGCTGAATCAATGGTGCAAGGATTACACAAAGATATCTCAATTAATATCTTTAAAACCAATTGTTCGACACTCTCTAACATGGTGGACAGATCACCATCGTTTAATTCAGGGGGCTTCTTTTGTGCTTCCGACCTGGACTGTAATTTCAACAGATGCAAGTCTCACAGGTTGGGGAGCTGTGTGGGGATCTCTGACGGCACAAGGAGTTTGGGAATCTCAGGAGGTGAGATTACCGATCAATATTTTGGAACTCCGTGCAATTTTCAGAGCTCTTCAGTTTTGGCCTCTTCTGAAGAGAGAATCGTTCATTTGTTTTCAGACAGACAATGTCACAACTGTGGCATACATCAATCATCAAGGAGGGACTCACAGTCCTCTGGCTATGAAAGAAGTATCTCGAATTTTGGTTTGGGCGGAATCCAGCTCCTGTCTAATCTCTGCGGTTCATATCCCAGGTATAGACAATTGGGAAGCGGATTATCTCAGTCGCCAAACGTTACATCCGGGCGAATGGTCTCTTCACCCAGAGGTATTTCTTCAGTTTGTTCAAATGTGGGAACTTCCAGAAATAGATCTGATGGCGTCCCATCTAAACAAGAAACTTCCCAGGTATCTGTCCAGATCCCGGGATCCTCAGGCGGAGGCAGTGGATGCATTATCACTTCCTTGGAAGTATCATCCTGCCTATATCTTTCCGTCTCTAGTTCTTCTTCCAAGAGTAATCTCCAAAATTCTGAAGGAATGCTCGTTTGTTCTGCTGGTAGCTCCGGCATGGCCTCACAGGTTTTGGTATGCGGATCTTGTCCGGATGGCCTCTTGCCAACCGTGGACTCTTCCGTTAAGACCAGACCTTCTGTCACAAGGTCCTTTTTTCCATCAGGATCTGAAATCCTTAAATTTAAAGGTATGGAGATTGAACGCTTGATTCTTGGTCAAAGAGGTTTCTCTGACTCTGTGATTAATACTATGTTACAGGCTCGTAAATCTGTATCTAGAGAGATATATTATAGAGTCTGGAAGACTTACATTTCTTGGTGTCTTTCTCATCATTTTTCCTGGCATTCTTTTAGAATTCCGAGAATTTTACAGTTTCTTCAGGATGGTTTAGATAAAGGTTTGTCTGCAAGTTCCTTGAAAGGACAAATCTCTGCTCTTTCTGTTCTTTTTCACAGAAAGATTGCTATTCTTCCTGATATTCATTGTTTTGTACAAGCTTTGGTTCGTATAAAACCTGTCATTAAGTCAATTTCTCCTCCTTGGAGTTTGAATTTGGTTCTGGGAGCTCTTCAAGCTCCTCCGTTTGAACCTATGCATTCATTGGACATTAAATTACTTTCTTGGAAAGTTTTGTTCCTTTTGGCCATCTCTTCTGCCAGAAGAGTTTCTGAATTATCTGCTCTTTCTTGTGAGTCTCCTTTTCTGATTTTTCATCAGGATAAGGCAGTGTTGCGAACTTCTTTTCAATTTTTACCTAAAGTTGTGAATTCCAACAACATTAGTAGAGAAATTGTGGTTCCTTCATTATGTCCTAATCCTAAGAATTCTAAGGAGAAATCGTTGAATTCTTTGGATGTTGTTAGAGCTTTGAAATATTATGTTGAAGCTACTAAATCTTTCCGACAGACTTCTAGTTTATTTGTTATCTTTTCCGGTTCTAGAAAAGGCCAGAAAGCTTCTGCCATTTCTTTGGCATCTTGATTGAAATCTTTAATTCATCTTGCCTATGTTGAGTCGGGTAAAACTCTGCCTCAGAGAATTACAGCTCATTCTACTAGGTCAGTTTCTACTTCCTGGGCGCTTAGGAATGAAGCTTCGGTTGATCAGATTTGCAAAGCAGCAACTTGGTCCTCTTTGCATACTTTTACTAAATTCTACCATTTTGATGTATTTTCTTCTTCTGAAGCAGTTTTTGGTAGAAAAGTACTTCAGGCAGCGGTTTCAGTTTGAATCTTCTGCTTATATTTTTCATTAAACTTTATTTTGGGTGTGGATTATTTTCAGCAGGAATTGGCTGTCTTTATTTTATCCCTCCCTCTCTAGTGACTCTTGTGTGGAAAGATCCACATCTTGGGTAGTCATTATCCCATATGTCACTAGCTCATGGACTCTTGCTAATTACATGAAAGAAAACATAATTTATGTAAGAACTTACCTGATAAATTCATTTCTTTCATATTATCAAGAGTCCATGAGGCCCGCCCTTTTTTTGTGGTGGTTATGATTTTGTATAAAGCACAATTATTCCAATTCCTTATTTTATATGCTTTCGCACTTTTTTTATCACCCCTCTTCTTGGCTATTCGTTAAACTGAATTGTGGGTGTGGTGAGGGGTGTATTTATAGGAATTTTGAGGTTTGGGAAACTTTGCCCCTCCTGGTAGGAATGTATATCCCATATGTCACTAGCTCATGGACTCTTGCTAATATGAAAGAAATGAATTTATCAGGTAAGTTCTTACATAAATTATGTTTTCTTTCAATACCTAAAGAGGTTTACAGAAATTATTAATAAGGAATGGGATAGACCAGGTGTGCCGTTCTCTTCCCCTCCTATTTTTAGAAAACTGTTTCTAACAGATGCCACCACACGGGACTTATGGCAGACGGTCCCTAAGGTGGAGAGAAGAGTTTCTACTCTAGCTAAGCGTATCACTAGCCCTGTCGAGGACAGTTGTGCTTTTTTAGAAAATGTTTATTCAACAAGGTTTTATCCGGTAGCCCCTTGCATGCATTGCTTTTGTCACTGCTGCTGCTGCGTTCTGGTTTGAGTCTCTGGTTGAGGCTTTACAGGTAGCGACTCCATTGAATGAATACTTGACAAGCTTAGAGCACTTAAGCTAGCTAATTCCTTTTTTTCTGATGCCTTGTTTTCTTTTGACTAAACGAACGGCTAAGAATTCTGTTTTTACTATGCTGGCGTGCACAGCGCTAGGGCTTATATTATGGTCAGCTGTCGTGACTTTAATAAATAAGCTACTTCACTCCCTTTTAAGGGGCAGACCCTATTCGGGCCTGGTTTGAAGGAGATTATTACTAATATCACTGGAGGAAAAGGTAATGCCCTTCCTCAGGAACAAAAAAGTCTAATTTTCGAAACTCCAAGACGGTCTGGTGACAACCAGACCTGGAACAAAGATAAGCAGGCCAAGGAGCCTGCTGCTGCCTCTAAGACAGCAGGTAGAACGGCTCCCTATCCGGTAACGGATCCTGTAGGGGGCAGACTTTCATCTTTCGCCCAGGCGTGGACGTGAGAGAGAGGCCCAGGATCCCTGGGCATTGGAAATTATATCCCAGAGATATCTTCTGGATTTCAAAGCTCCCCCCAAAGAAGGGGAGATTTCACCTTTCACAATTACCTGCAAACCAGATAAAGAAAGAGGCATTCTTACACTGTGTACGAGACCCATCCAGTTCCAGGGGAGGAACAGGGATAGAGTTTTTACTCAAATCTGTTTGTGGTTCCCAAGGAGAGGGAACCTTCAAATCTATTTTGGATTTAAAGATCTTAAACAAATTCCTTAGAATTCCATCATTTAAGTTGGAAACTATTCGTACCATCTTAACTATGATCCAGGAGAGTCAATAGAGGGCTACAATGGATTTGAAGGATGCTTATCCTCACATTACGATGCAGAAAGATTACCATCGGTTTTTCAGGTTGCCTTTTTAAACAGGCATTACCAGTTTTGTAGTTCTTTCCTTTAGGGTTAACTACAGCCCCAAGAATCTTTATAGAGGTTCTGGGGTCGCTTTGGCGGTCCTTAGGCCGCGGGGCATAGAAGTGGCCCCTTATTTAGATGACATCCTGATACAGGCGTCAAATATCCAAGTTTCCAAGTCTCATACGGACGTAGTACTGGCATTTCTGAGATTGCATGGGTGGAAAAGTGAACAGGAAGAGTTCTCTATCCCCAATCTCAAGGGTTTCCCTCCTAGGGATTCTGATAGATTTTGTAGAAATGAAAATTTTCCTGACGGAGTCCAGGTTGTCAAAATTTCTAAATTTCTGTTGTGTTCTTCATTCCATCCGCGCCCTTTGGTGGCTCAGTATATGAATGTAATTGGCTTAATGGTAGCGGCAAGGGACATAGTACCGTTTGCACGCCTTCATTTCAGACCGCTGCAACTATGCAGACTCAGTCAGAGGAACGGGGATTACAAAGATTTGTTCTCCTGTTAAATCTGTACCAAGAGACCAGAGATTCTCTTCTCTGGGGACTATCTCGGGTCCATCTGTCCAAGGGTATGACTTTCCGCAGGTCAGATGGGACAATTGTTACAACAGATGCCAGCCTTTTAGGTTGGGATACAGTCTGGAACTCCCTGAAGGCTCAGGGATAGTGGACTCAGGAGGAGACCCTCCTTCTAAGATATATTCTGGAACTGGGAGCGGTATTCCATGCTCTTCAGACTTGGCCTCAGTTAGCAACTCTGAGGTACATCATTTTTCAGTCGGACAGTATCACGACTGTGGCTTACATCATCCATCAAGGGGGAACATAGTTTCCTAGCGATGTTAGCAGTCTTAAAATAATTCACTGGACAGAGACTCTCTCTTGTCTGTCAGCTATCCATATCCCAGGTGTTGAGAACTGGGAGGCGGATTTTCTAAGTCGTAAGACTTTTCATCTGGAGGAGTGGGATTCCCTCCGGAGGTGTTTACACAAGATCAAGCAGGAGAGTGCTTTGGTGTTTTTGGCAGCGCCTGCGTGGCCACGCAGGACCTGGTATACAGATCTGGTGGACATGTCATCCTTTCCACCACGGTCTCTGTTTCTGAGACAGGACCCTCTACCTCAGGGTCTTTTCAACCATCTAAATATAACTAATCTGAGAAGGACTGCCTGGAGACTGAACGCTTGATGTTATCAAAGCATGGCTTCTCCGGGTCAGTCATTGATACCTTAATACAGGCATGAAATCCTGTCTCTAGGAAAATGAACATAGATATGGTGTAAATATCTTATTGTTATGAATCCAAGGGTTTCTCATGGAGTAAATTCGGGATTCCAAGGATATTATCTTTTCTCCACGATGATTTTGAGAAAAGGGTTGTCAGCTAGTTCCTTAAAAGGACAGATTTCTACTCTGTCTATTCTTTTGCACAAGCGTCTGGCAGGTATTCTAGATGTTCAGGCATTTGGTCAGGCTTTGGTTAGAACCAAGCCTGTGTTTAAAACTGTTGCTCCGCCATGGAGCTTAAACCTGGTTCTTAAGGTTCTTCAAGGAGTTCCGTTTGAACCCTTTTCATTCCATAGATATCAAACTTTTATCTTGGAAAGTTCCTTTTGGGTAGCTATTTTCTCGGCTCGTAGAGTCTCCGAGTTATCTGCGTTACAATGTAATTCTCCTTATCTGGTCCTCCGTACGGATAAGGTGGTCCTGTGTACCAACCTGGGTTTTTACCTAAGGTGGTATCTAACAAGAATATCACTCAAGAAATTGTTGTTCAATTCTTGTACCCTTATCCTTCTTCAAAGAAGGAACGTCTATTACACAATTTGGACGTGGTTCGTGCTTTAAAGTTTTACTTACAAGCTACTACAGATCTTCATCAAACATTCACCTTGTTTGTTGTCTATTCTGGTCAGAGGAGAGGTCAAAGACTTCAGCAACCTCTCTGTCTTTTGGTTTTAAAAAAAAGCACAATTCATTTAGCTTAGGAGACTGCTGGACAGCAGCCTCCTGAAGGGATTACAGCTCATTCTACTAGAGCTATGGTTTTCACTTGGGCCTTTTTAAAAATGAGGCTTCTGTTGAACAGATTTACAAGACGGAGTCTTGGTCTGCGTTTTATACTTTTTCAAATTTAACAAATTTGATTCTTTGCTTCTTCGGAGGCTATTTTTGGGAGAAAGGATTTTTATAGGCAGCGGTAACTTCCGTTTAAGTACCTGCCTTGTCCCTCCCATCATCCGTGTACTTTAGCTTTGGTATTGGTATCCCATAAGTAATGGATGATCCGTGGACTGGATACACTTAACAAGAGAAAACATAATTTATACTTACCTGATAAATTTATTTCTCTTGTAATGTATCCAGTCCACGGCCCGCCCTGTCCTTTTAAGGCAGGTAATTTTTTCATTTAAACTACAGTCACCACTGCATCCTATGGTTTTTCCTTTCTCTGCATGTTTTCGGTCGAATGACTGGATATGGCAGTTAGGGGAGGAGCTATATAGCAACTCTGCTGTGGGTGATCTCTTGCAACTTCCTGTTGGGAAGGAGAATATCCCATAAGTAATGGATGATCCGTGGACTGGATACACTACAAGAGAAATAAATTTATCAGGTAAGTATAAATTATGTTTTTTAATGTCAAGCATTTTTTATGTGTAAATACAAATATCTTTATAAAAACTGCTGCATTTACATACTTTCTTTTAACTGCGGATTCATTCAACTTTACAAAATTGAAGCAGAACTGTTAAATCATTTGCGCTATAGCTGTAACTAAACTTTTTTTTATTTTTCTTCTTTCACCATGGAGACGAATATTAAAGGGATAGAAAAGACCAAATTAAACTTGCATGCTTCAGATAGAATGTCATTTTAAGACACTTTTAAATTCACTTATCTTTTCAAATGTTCTTCGTTCTCATAGTATCCCTTGTTGCAAAAGAATACGCACATATCATACACCAGTGGGAGCTGCTGCTTATTGGTGCCTGCACACATTTGTCTCTTGTGATTGGCTAACTAGATGTGTTTAGCTTTCTGCCAGTAGTGCAATGCTGTTCCTTTAGCAATGGATAACAAAAGAATGAAGCAAATTTGATAATAGAAGTAAATTGGAAAGTTGTTTAAAATTGTATGTTCTATTTAAATCATGAACATTTTGGGCTCACTATCCTTTTAAATGAGCCCTGTATCTGTCTTAAATTTGCTGCATTTATTTCATTCAAATTTTCATTTTGTGGAAATGACCAATCCAAAACTACCACATTTCATGTATTTAACTTTTTGATAATCGAGGTAGTAGCAGTTGAAAATCATGACTTATGAGAGCTCTTTTCAAACGTTAAATATACTTGCACTACTATACAGCCATATAAAAATGTATCTTCAGATTCTTACCTTGTGTCAGTTCCAAATTAGGTTATACAATTAAGTTTATTTAAATTAATGTGACATTAAAATCAAAATTTAACTTAAATGGATAGTATAAAATATGCAATTATTTTTTATCAGTTTTGAGAAGTTATCTTTTTGTTAAAAAATAATCCTAGATGAACTCAGGAGTGTGCACATTTCTTTAGCCATTTGGCAGCAGTGTTTGCAACATTATTTATAACAATGTTATACATAGTTTCAAACTGCTGCCATACAATGCAAAAGTCATGTGCAGACACCTAAGCTTCAATGAGCCTACCTAGGTTTACTCTTCAATAAATGGTACAAAATATTTAGGCCTAGATAACAATTGGCTGGTTATTGCTACTGTGAGCTTGCAGTAGCAATTAGCGCTTATAAAATTTAACCAGAAATCAGATAAGTGTAATATACTTTATTAAAAAATAAAGATGAAAGTAACTGCACTTAGCAGTTTTGGGGTGTTTAAAGTGGGTGGGTGTTGGATGCTAGAAAAAAAACTGCTTTGCGGTCTATGGGAACTGTGTGTTCCCTGTAAATATATATGTTTATGAATATATACATTTTATATTTGTGTTTATATGTGAATATACACACATTTAACACACATAAATATATATGTATTTAGTCATATACATATATACATATATATATATATATATATATATATATTTATTTACAATCTGCTGCCATCACTGCGCGTCTCACAGCATGAGTACAATGCTCCCACTGGAACCTATGGAAGCGCACTCTTGTGAGTGCAATGCTTCCCAGCAATCCGAACACGAGGCTGCGTTCGCATTGCGGCTAACTTGTAATGAATGCACTGTTATTACTCAATGGAGAGCAAATATCGCAAAGCGATATTTTGCACTCCACTTGTAATCTAGCCCTTAATATAAGTAAATTGGAAAGTTGTTTAAAATTGCATCCTCTATCTTCTTTGCGTTGTTGTTGTGTGTTTTTAATCTAAAAGGCTGACCACCTAAGCTGAGATCTGCCTTGTGTTCTTTTTAATAGTGATATTGAGATTTCCCGTGGACAGAGTCCAAAAGCTGTTGAAGTCCTTGCCAAGGAGATAGGATTGCTTGCAGATGAAATTGAAGTCTATGGCCGTTCCAAAGCCAAAGTGTGTCTGTCCCTTTTGGAAAGGTTGAAAGAACAGCCAGACGGAAAATACGTCTTGGTTGCTGGGTAAGACTATATTTGATTCTATTTTCATGTCCTTGTTCTATTTAAATGGTCATTGTTAAAGGAGCATGAAAGTCAAAATGTTTCTCATGATTCAGATAGTGAATACAATTTTTTAAATAACATTCTATTTTATTTATCTAATTTGCTTTGTTCTATTAGTAGCCTTTGTTGAAAATCATACCTAGGTAGGCTTAGCAGTTAGCTGCTGATTGGTGGCTGCACATAAATGCCTCTCTCGTCATTGGTTCACCTGATGTGTTTAGCTACCTCTCAATAGTGTATTACTGTTCTTCAATAAAGGATGTCAAGATAATGCAGCACATTTAATAATATAATTCAATTGTAAAGTTGTTTAAAATGGTATGTTCTATCTGAATTATGATTGAAAATGTTTAGGTTTCATATCCCTTTAAATTAGCAAATATGCTGTTCACTTTGGTCCTGAAAGTCCAAATCAGTTGATATTTGCTCTATCTGCATAATATCTCATTTATACTGTGATTACTGCTTAATATTCAAATATAATGCTATTTTCAAAGGCAATTAGCTTGAGTGACACAGTGTAGGCTCCGTAGACAATCAGGGGAATGCAGAAGAAAAACAGTGCAGTAACCATATATAATTTTCATAGATTAGTGATGTCAGTCCATTTTTGGCTTTTAGTACAAAAGCGTAACAAAATTTGGTGCCGAATATCAGAGCAATTTTCTGCTTTTTGATTAATAGTAAGTGTGATTTCGTTTGAAGATCATACATAAAGTTGTTCAGTATTCATCTTGATATAGAGCAAAGGAAAGAGAAATCTGTTTCTAATTAGGGATGGGTTCTTTAAAAGGGCATACTTTTGTGAAATATAAAATTCTGCATTTGTTTAGAATGTTTTATGTTATAAGCTATTACAATTCATAAGGACCTATGTTTGAATTAGAAAATATTTGAATTAGAGAAGAAAATAACCACTCCTTTTATTTTAATTAGTTCCCAATGATCCAGTTTACCTGCTGGAGTATATTAAATTGTTCACAAATAGCTCCATTACATTTAGAGCCCTCCCCTCCACTAATATTGGCACCCTTGGCAAATATGAACAAAGGCTGTGAAATATTGTCTTTAACCTTTTGATCTTTTGTTCAAAAAGTACATACAAATACTCTGCTCTCATTGATATCAAACAATTGCAAACACAACACAGGTTTATTCAAAAAATATATTTTTCTAAATATATGTGTGGCACAATTATTGCCACCCTTTTAGTCAATGCTTTGTGCTACCTCCCTTTTGTTGAGAGAACAGCTTTGAGTTGTTTCCTATAATGCCTGATGAGATTAGAGAATACTTAGCAAGCCATCTGAGACCATTCCTCCATACAGAATCTCTTCAGATCCTTCAAATTTTGAAGTTGACACTGGTGGACTCTCCTCTTCAGTTCACCCACAAGTTTTCTATGGGGTTCAAGTCAGGGGACTGGGATGGCTATTGCAGGACCTTGATTTTGTGGTCACTAAACCATTTCTGTGTGTTTTGATGTATGTTTTGGATCGTCCAGCCAATTTTAAGCATCCTGGCAGAGGCAGTCAGGTGTTCATTTAATATCTGTTGATATTTGATAGAGTCCATGATGCCATGTATTTCTGGCAGAAAAATAGCCCGAAAACATTAAAGAACAACCACCATATTTAACAGTGGGCATGAGATACTTTTCCATATGGCTACCTCTCTGTGTGCTCCAAATCTACCTCTGGTGTTTATTGCCAAAAAGCTCTATTTCTTTTAATGTTATTACATTTATTTATTTCTTGACACTGTGAGTCCACGGATCACCATAATTACTGTTGTGAATATAACTCCTGACCAGCAGGAGGAGGCAAAGAGAACCACAGCAAAGCTGTTAAATACCACTCCCTTACCCACAATCCCCAGTCTTTCTCTTTGCCTGTATCAGTTGCAAGGCGATGGTAAAGTTAGGTGCAAAAGAAACGGGGCGTTTATAGAGATACAACACTCTGCTACTCTAATGCCTATACCCAGAAAGTGTTAATGGGTTAAAACCTCATAAAACCCAATAAAGTACAAACGGAAAAGAAGTGGTTCTGGGTGGCGCTCAGACAGAGAGCAACTTAGAGATTAAAAAATGAGTATTAATATTTCTAGAAGAAGCTAATAGCAATAGACTGTATCTTAATAAACTGAAGCGGTCCCTAAATAGATCCAAATAACTAGATTATATCTTATAACAATAATATTATTCCATGAATTATTATAACAATGAATATAAAATTAATTATAAAATTGATGATGCCGGCATCTAAAAAACAATCATAAAAATGCGATAAAAATTGCAATGTGTATGTAAGTATGTGTCTTTATCTAAGCAAAATGAAAATGAAATACATCACACATATATAAAAAACCTGTGTCGTCCTGTTTATATCGTAAACTGTGTCAAACAGTGTCCAAGGAACAATTGTTCTATACAAACTTAGTTGTAAAAATGAACTCCGGAATTTTAGTTCTCTTCTCTCCTCGGTGTTGAAAGTTATTGCAGCTGTCTGTGAGCCGTGGAGGATGCAATGATCCCCGTGTGAATTCAAGCAGGTCCGGGTTGTAGTTCAAAGGATGTTCCGGTATGGATAACCTTTTGCAGTTCCCAAGAGTGTTATACGATCCAAAGTTCGTAAGGGATATTGGTTATTGATTATACAGATGGATAGGTATGAGTAGGTCCCGGGACAGGAATTACACATATGAAGCTAGCTTAAAACAAGTTTTTAAAAGCTGCTTGATGTACCTGTCCTAGCTACTTACGTCTCCAATCTGTTATTTAACAAACAAGTAAATTAGTATTGTGCACAGGAGCAGTCGGTAAATCTACGCGTTTCAGTCGCCAGGGGCCTTTATCAAGATGATCTTGATAAAGGCCCCTGGCGGCTGAAACACGTAGATTTACCGACTGCTCCTGTGCACAATACTAATTTACTTGTTTGTTAAATAACAGATTGGAGACGTAAGTAGCTAGGACAGGTACATCAAGCAGCTTTTGAAAACTTGTTTTAAGCTAGCTTCATATGTGTAATTCCTGTCCCGGGACCTACTCATACCTATCCATCTGTATAATCAATAACCAATATCCCTTACGAACTTTGGATCGTATAACACTCTTGGGAACTGCAAAAGGTTATCCATACCGGAACATCCTTTGAACTACAACCCGGACCTGCTTGAATTCACACGGGGATCATTGCATCCTCCACGGCTCACAGACAGCTGCAATAACTTTCAACACCGAGGAGAGAAGAGAACTAAAATTCCGGAGTTCATTTTTACAACTAAGTTTGTATAGAACAATTGTTCCTTGGACACTGTTTGACACTGTTTACGATATAAACAGGACGACACAGGTTTTGTTATATATGTGTGATGTATTTCATTTTCATTTTGCTTAGCTAAAGACACATACTTACATACACATTGCGATTTTTATCGCATTTTTATGATTGTTTTTTAGATGCCGGCATCATCAATTTTATAATTAATTTTATATTCATTGTTATAATAATTCATGGAATAAATAATATTATTGTTATAAAATATAATCTAGTTATTTGGATCTATTTAGGGACCGCTTCAGTTTATTAAGATACAGTCTATTGCTATTAGCTTCTTCTAGAAATATTAATACTCATTTTTTAATCTCTAAGTTGCTCTCTGTCTGAGCGCCACCCAGAACCACTTCTTTTCCGATGGTAAAGTTAGGTGTCTGAAAGAAGTTCTTCAATCAAGAGTTTATTTCTCCAACATAGGTGTGTCCGGTCCACGGCGTCATCCTTACTTGTGGGATATTCTCCTCCCCAACAGGAAATGGCAAAGAGCCCAGCAAAGCTGGTCACATGATCCCTCCTAGGCTCCGCCTACCCCAGTCATTCTCTTTGCCGTTGTACAGGCAACATCTCCACGGAGATGGCTTAGAGTTTTTTAGTGTTTAACTGTAGTTTTTCATTATTCAATCAAGAGTTTGTTATTTTCAAATAGTGCTGGTACGTACTATTTACTCAGAAACAGAAAAGAGATGAAGAATTCTGTTTGTATGAGGAAAATGATTTTAGCAACCGTAACTAAAATCCATGGCTGTTCCACACAGGACTGTTGAGAGCATTAACTTCAGTTGGGGGAACAGTTTGCAGTCCTTTGCTGCTTGAGGTATGACACATTCTAACAAGACGATGTAATGCTGGAAGCTGTCATTTTCCCTATGGGATCCGGTAAGCCATGTTTATTACGATTGTAAATAAGGGCTTCACAAGGGCTTATTTAGACTGTAGACATTTTTTGGGCTAAATCGATTGATATTAACACTTATTTAGCCTTGAGGAATCATTTATTCTGGGTATTTTGATATAATTATATCGGCAGGCACTGTTTTAGACTCCTTATTCTTTAGGGGCTTTCCCAAAGCATAGGCAGAGTCTCATTTTCGCGCCGGTGTTGCGCACTTGTTTTTGAGAGGCATGGCATGCAGTCGCATGTGAGAGGAGCTCTGATACTGATAAAAGACTTCTGAAGGCATCATTTGGTATCGTATTCCCCTTGGGTTTGGTTGGGTCTCAGCAAAGCAGATACCAGGGACTGTAAAGGGGTTAAAGCTTAAAACGGCTCCGGTTCCGTTATTTTAAGGGTTAAAGCTTCCAAAATTGGTGTGCAATATTTTCAAGGCTTTAAGACACTGTGGTGAAAGTTTGGTGAATTTTGAACAATTCCTTCATGTTTTTTCGCAATTGCAGTAATAAAGTGTGTTCAGTTTAAAATTTAAAGTGACAGTAACGGTTTTATTTCAAAACGTTTTTTGTACTTTCTTATCAAGTTTATGCCTGTTTAACATGTCTGAACTACCAGATAGACTGTGTTCTGAATGTGGGGAAGCCAGAATTCCTATTCATTTAAATAAATGTGATTTATGTGATAATGACAATGATGCCCAAGATGATTCCTCAAGTGAGGGGAGTAAGCATGGTACTGCATCATTCCCTCCTTCGTCTACACGAGTCTTGCCCACTCAGGAGGCCCCTAGTACATCTAGCGCGCCAATTCTCCTTACTATGCAACAATTAACGGCTGTAATGGATAATTCTGTCAAAAACATTTTAGCCAAAATGAACCCTTGTCAGCGTAAGCGTGGATGCTCTGTTTTAGTTACTGAAGAGCATGACGACGCTGATATTAATATCTCTGAAGGGCCCCTAACCCAATCTGAGGGAGCCAGGGAGGTTTTGTCTGAGGGAGAAATTACTGATTTAGGGAACATTTCTCAGCAGGCTGAATCTGATGTGATTACTTTTAAATTTAAATTGGAACATCTCCGCATTTTGCTTAAGGAGGTATTATCCACTCTGGATGATTGTGAAAATTTGGTCATCCCAGAGAAACTATGTAAAATGGACAAGTTCCTAGAGGTGCCGGGGCTCCCAGAAGCTTTTCCTATACCCAAGCGGGTGGCGGACATTGTTAATAAAGAATGGGAAAGGCCCGGTATTCCTTTCGTCCCTCCCCCCATATTTAAAAAATTGTTTCCTATGGTCGACCCCAGAAAGGACTTATGGCAGTCAGTCCCCAAGGTCGAGGGAGCGGTTTCTACTTTAAACAAACGCACCACTATTCCCATAGAGGATAGTTGTGCTTTCAAAGATCCTATGGATAAAAAATTAGAAGGTTTGCTTAAAAAGATGTTTGTTCAGCAGGGTTACCTTCTACAACCCATTTCATGCATTGTCCCTGTCACTACAGCCGCATATTTCTGGTTTGATGAACTGATTAAGGTGCTCGATAGTGACTCTCCTCCTTATGAGGAGATTATGGACAGAGTCAATGCTCTCAAATTGGCTAATTCTTTCACTCTAGACGCCTCTTTGCAATTGGCTAAGTTAGCGCCTAAGAATTCTGGGTTTGCTATTGTGGCGCGCAGAGCGCTTTGGTTGAAATCTTGGTCGGCTGATGCGTCTTCCAAGAACAAGCTACTAAACATTCCTTTCAAGGGGAAAACGCTGTTTGGTCCTGACTTGAAAGAGATTATCTCTGATATCACTGGGGGTAAGGGCCATGCCCTTCCTCAGGATCGGCCTTTCAAGGCAAAAAATAGACCTAATTTTCGTCCCTTTCGTAAAAACGGACCAGCCCAAGGTGCTACGTCCTCTAAGCAAGAGGGTAATACTTCTCAGGCCAAGCCAGCTTGGAGACCAATGCAAGGCTGGAACAAGGGAAAGCAGGCAAAGAAACCTGCCACTGCTACCAAGACAGCATGAAATATCGGCCCCCGATCCGGGACCGGATCTGGTGGGGGGCAGACTCTCTCTCTTCGCTCAGGCTTGGGCAAGAGATGTTCTGGATCCTTGGGCGCTAGAAATAGTCTCCCAGGGTTATCTTCTGGAATTCAAGGAACTTCCCCCAAGGGGAAGGTTCCACAGGTCTCAGTTGTCTTCAGACCACATAAAAAGACAGGCGTTCTTACATTGTGTAGAAGACCTGTTAAAAATGGGAGTGATTCATCCTGTTCCATTGAGAGAACAAGGGATGGGGTTCTACTCCAATCTGTTCATAGTTCCCAAAAAAGAGGGAACGTTCAGACCAATCCTAGATCTCAAGATCTTAAACAAATTTCTCAAGGTCCCATCTTTCAAGATGGAAACCATTCGAACTATCCTTCCTTCCATCCAGGAAGGTCAATTCATGACCACGGTGGATTTAAAGGATGCGTATCTACATATTCCTATCCACAAGGAACATCATCGGTTCCTAAGGTTTGCATTCCTGGACAAACATTACCAGTTCGTGGCGCTTCCTTTCGGATTAGCCACTGCTCCAAGGATTTTCACAAAGGTACTAGGGTCCCTTCTAGCTGTGCTAAGACCAAGGGGCATTGCAGTTGTACCTTACCTGGACGACATTCTGATTCAAGCGTCGTCCCTCCCTCGAGCAAAGGCTCACACGGACATCGTCCTGGCCTTTCTCAGATCGCACGGCTGGAAAGTGAACGTGGAAAAGAGTTCTCTATCCCCGTCAACAAGGGTTCCCTTCTTGGGAACAATTATAGACTCCTCAGAAATGAGGATTTTTCTAACAGAGGCCAGAAAGACAAAGCTTCTGGACTCTTGTCGAATACTTCATTCCGTTCCTCTTCCTTCCGTAGCTCAGTGCATGGAAGTGATCGGGTTGATGGTAGCGACAATGGACATAGTTCCTTTTGCGCGCATTCATCTAAGACCATTACAACTGTGCATGCTCAGTCAGTGGAATGGGGACTATACAGACTTGTCTCCAAAGATACAAGTAAATCAGAGGACCAGAGACTCACTCCGTTGGTGGCTGTCCCTGGACAACCTGTCACGAGGGATGACATTCCACAGACCAGAGTGGGTCATTGTCACGACCGACGCCAGTCTGATGGGCTGGGGCGCGGTCTGGGGATCCCTGAAAGCTCAGGGTCTTTGGTCTCGGGAAGAATCTCTTCTACCGATAAATATTCTGGAACTGAGAGCGATATTCAATGCTCTCAAGGCTTGGCCTCAGCTAGCGAGGACCAAGTTCATACGGTTTCAATCAGACAACATGACGACTGTTGCGTACATCAACCATCAGGGGGGAACAAGGAGTTCCCTAGCGATGGAAGAAGTGACCAAGATTATTCTATGGGCGGAGTCTCACTCCTGCCACCTGTCTGCTATCCACATCCCGGGAGTGGAAAATTGGGAAGCGGATTTTCTGAGTCGTCAGACATTGCATCCGGGGGAGTGGGAACTCCATCCGGAAATCTTTGCCCAAGTCACTCAACTTTGGGGCATTCCAGACATGGATCTGATGGCCTCTCGTCGGAACTTCAAAGTTCCTTGCTACGGGTCCAGATCCAGGGATCCCAAGGCGGCTCTAGTGGATGCACTAGTAGCACCTTGGACCTTCAAACTAGCTTATGTGTTCCCGCCGTTTCCTCTCATCCCCAGGCTGGTAGCCAGGATCAATCAGGAGAGGGCGTCGGTGATCTTGATAGCTCCTGCGTGGCCACGCAGGACTTGGTATGCAGATCTGGTGAATATGTCATCGGCTCCACCTTGGAAGCTACCTTTGAGACGAGACCTTCTTGTTCAGGGTCCGTTCGAACATCCGAATCTGGTTTCACTCCAGCTGACTGCTTGGAGATTGAACGCTTGATTTTATCGAAGCGAGGTTTCTCAGATTCTGTTATCGATACTCTTGTTCAGGCCAGAAAGCCTGTAACTAGAAAGATTTACCACAAAATTTGGAAAAAATATATCTGTTGGTGTGAATCTAAAGGATTCCCTTGGGACAAGGTTAAGATTCCTAGGATTCTATCCTTCCTTCAAGAAGGATTGGAAAAAGGATTATCGGCAAGTTCCCTGAAGGGACAGATTTCTGCCTTGTCGGTGTTACTTCACAAAAAACTGGCAGCTGTGCCAGATGTTCAAGCCTTTGTTCAGGCTCTGGTTAGAATCAAGCCTGTTTACAAACCTTTGACTCCTCCTTGGAGTCTCAATCTAGTTCTTTCAGTTCTTCAGGGGGTTCCGTTTGAACCCTTACATTCCGTTGATATTAAGTTATTATCTTGGAAAGTTTTGTTTTTAGTTGCAATTTCTTCTGCTAGAAGAGTTTCAGAATTATCTGCTCTGCAGTGTTCTCCTCCTTATCTGGTGTTCCATGCAGATAAGGTGGTTTTACGTACTAAACCTGGTTTTCTTCCAAAAGTTGTTTCTAACAAAAACATTAACCAGGAGATTATCGTACCTTCTCTGTGTCCGAAACCAGTTTCAAAGAAGGAACGCTTGTTGCACAATTTGGATGTTGTTCGCGCTCTAAAATTCTATTTAGATGCTACAAAGGATTTTAGACAAACATCTTCCCTGTTTGTTGTTTATTCAGGTAAAAGGAGAGGTCAAAAAGCAACTTCTACCTCTCTCTCTTTTTGGATTAAAAGCATCATCAGATTGGCTTACGAGACTGCCGGACGGCAGCCTCCCGAAAGAATCACGGCTCATTCCACTAGGGCTGTGGCTTCCACATGGGCCTTCAAGAACGAGGCTTCTGTTGATCAGATATGTAGGGCAGCGACTTGGTCTTCACTGCACACTTTTACCAAATTTTACAAGTTTGATACTTTTGCTTCTTCTGAGGCTATTTTTGGGAGAAAGGTTTTGCAAGCCGTGGTGCCTTCCATTTAGGTGACCTGATTTGCTCCCTCCCTTCATCCGTGTCCTAAAGCTTTGGTATTGGTTCCCACAAGTAAGGATGACGCCGTGGACCGGACACACCTATGTTGGAGAAAACAGAATTTATGTTTACCTGATAAATTTCTTTCTCCAACGGTGTGTCCGGTCCACGGCCCGCCCTGGTTTTTTAATCAGGTCTGATAATTTATTTTCTTTAACTACAGTCACCACGGTACCATATGGTTTCTCCTATGCTATTATTCCTCCTTAACGTCGGTCGAATGACTGGGGTAGGCGGAGCCTAGGAGGGATCATGTGACCAGCTTTGCTGGGCTCTTTGCCATTTCCTGTTGGGGAGGAGAATATCCCACAAGTAAGGATGACGCCGTGGACCGGACACACCGTTGGAGAAAGAAATTTATCAGGTAAACATAAATTCTGTTTTTCAAAGCAGAACTGGCTGTTGTGATCTTTTCTGGGGGTTAGCCGTAGTCCATGTCAATCTCTTCAGTAGAGCAGTGGTGGCTTTTTAAGCATTTGGGAACTTGTGGGGTATAATCCCTACTGTGCCTCTCAATTTTGTTGCTGCCCTATTTAGAAAGCCTCTATAGGTTTATGCAGTCTTTATTTCCACAGGTTCATGGGAAGAGGGTGCCTCTTATACAGGGAGTGCAGAATTATTAGGCAAATGAGTATTTTGACCACATCATCCTCTTTATGCATGTTGTCTTACTCCAAGCTGTATAGGCTTGAAAGCCTACTACCAATTAAGCATATTAGGTGATGTGCATCTCTGTAATGAAAAGGGGTGTGGTCTAATGACATCAACACCCTATATCAGGTGTGCATAATTAGGCAACTTCCTTTCCTTTGGCAAAATGGGTCAAAAGAAGGACTTGACAGGCTCAGAAAAGTAAAAAATAGTGAGATATCTTGCAGAGGGATGCAGCACTCTTAAAATTGCAAAGCTTCTGAAGCGTGATCATCGAACAATCAAGCGTTTCATTCAAAATAGTCAACAGGGTCGCAAGAAGCGTGTGGAAAAACCAAGGCGCAAAATAAGTGCCCATGAACTGAGAAAAGTCAAGCGTGCAGCTGCCAAGATGCCACTTGCCACCAGTTTGGCCATATTTCAGAGCTGCAACATCACTGGAGTGCCCAAAAGCACAAGGTGTGCAATACTCAGAGACATGGCCAAGGTAAGAAAGGCTGAAAGACGACCACCACTGAACAAGACACACAAGCTGAAACGTCAAGACTGGGCCAAGAAATATCTCAAGACTTATTTTTCTAAGGTTTTATGGACTGATGAAATGAGAGTGAGTCTTGATGGGCCAGATAGGGATGGGCCCGTGGCTGGATTGGTAAAGGGCAGAGAGCTCCAGTCCAACTCAGACGCCAGCAAGGTGGAGGTGGAGTACTGGTTTGGGCTGGTATCATCAAAGATGAGCTTGTGGGGCCTTTTCGGGTTGAGGATGGAGTCAAGCTCAACTCCCAGTCCTACTGCCAGTTTCTGGAAGACACCTTCTTAAAGCAGTGGTACAGGAAGAAGTCTGCATCCTTCAAGAAAAACATGATTTTCATGCAGGACAATGCTCCATCATACGCGTCCAAGTACTCCACAGCGTGGCTGGCAAGAAAGGGTATAAAAGAAGAAAATCTAATGACATGGCCTCCTTGTTCACCTGATCTGAACCCCATTGAGAACCTGTGGTCCATCATCAAATGTGAGATTTACAAGGAGGGAAAACAGTACACCTCTCTGAACAGTGTCTGGGAGGCTGTGGTTGCTGCTGCACGCAATGTTGATGGTGAACAGATCAAAACACTGACAGAATCCATGGATGGCAGGCTTTTGAGTGTCCTTGCAAAGAAAGGTGGCTATATTGGTCACTGATTTGTTTTTGTTTTGTTTTTGAATGTCAGAAATGTATATTTGTGAATGTTGAGATGTTATATTGGTTTCACTGGTAAAAAATAAATAATTGAAATAGGTATATATTTGTTTTTTGTTAAGTTGCCTAATAATTATGCACAGTAATAGTCACCTGCACACACAGATATCCCCCTAAAATAGCTAAAACTAAAAACAAACTAAAAACTACTTCCAAAAATATTCAGCTTTGATATTAATGAGTTTTTTGGGTTCATTGAGAACATGGTTGTTGTTCAATAATAAAATTAATCCTCAAAAATACAACTTGCCTAATAATTCTGCACTCCCTGTACTTTGTGTGCTGCCTTGCTGCTTGGCAGAGACTTATGGCAAGTGCTACATTACTATTTTTATTTAGATAAATATTGTGGCATTTTCAACAGTTGGGACATGTCTACATTTTTCCTGGGGGACACACCAGGTTTTTTGTAGGGCAGCGGTGCAGGGCACTGGGAGGTTTTTTACTTTTTGGCTCAGTTGTGGTTTTTGGCATTTTTACTTTGCTTATTTTTCTTGTTGGCTAATGCCAGTCGGAGACATGTCCACGATGGGGGGCTTGCGGAGGCGGCAAAAGTTTGCACGCTTTCTCTGTGTTAATTCCGGAAGTGCCGGAAGGGAATTAGCTTGTTTCTAAGTTTGCTGTACGGCTCTGAGTTGCGTGTGAGCAGCGGTTCTGGTTACTGGGGTTTGAGTCTGATCGTTTTTTTTTTCCCTCCGTTTTTTGGCCAGCAGGACAGGTAGGCACCACAGCAAGCTTGCTGAGGAGTAGAGGTTGCCTTTCTTCTATTATTTTTCAACATATTTGTTATACAAGGACGTGGGGAATAATATTGACATAGACGTTACTTAATATTTAAAGGGACAGTAATGTTTTCTTGGCTTTTTGTTTTAAGGGGTTTAAAAGGTTTATTATTTTTTGAGCAAAGATGGACCAAGAGGCCCTGCAGGATATTACATGTTCTCTATGTTTTGATGCTAATGTGGAACCACCAATCCCTTTTTTGTTCCTCATGTATTGAGAGAACATTACATTTCAGGGATAAGCTTTTTGAATCTGAGCCATCATTGTCTAAGGTGGATGCTGTTCAGGGGTCTCCTGTTCAAGCTATACCACTGCTTTCTTCCCAAACGTCCCAATCTTTATCCTCTTCTGCAGTGCCCTGCATTTCCTCTCAGGTTGGATTTTCATTGCAGGACATGGCTACTCACATATCCTCGGCGGTATCTAAGGCTTTGTCTGCTTTTCCTATGCTGCAGGGGAAGCGCAAAAGGAAGGATAAGGTTTCTGATTCAGTGGCAGTTATGTTGAGTGTTTCCTCCCATAGGTCTGTGGAGGAAGATACTTCTGTAGCATCTGAGGGTGAAGTTTCAGATTCTGACAGTGTAATTCCTTCTTCTGATTCTGAGGTTTTTTTCCTTCAAGTGTAAGCTAGAGAACCTCAGTTTGTTGCTCAAGGAGGTTTTGGCTACCTTGGATGACTCTGACACGACGGTCATTGTTACTCCTAAGAAGTCTAGTATGCTTAATACGTTTTTTGACATTCCTTCCGCAGTGGAAGTTTTTCCTGTTCCAGATCGTGTTTCAGAGATTATTGCACGGGAGTGGGAGAAGCCTGGGATTCCCTTCTCCAATTTTTAACAAAATGTTTCCAGTTGCTGATTCTTTCAAAGAGGCTTGGCAGACGGTTTCCTAAGGTGGAGGGAGCAATTTCCACCTTGGCTAAGAGAACCACTATTCCTATTGAGGACAGCTGTTCTTTTAAGGATCCCATGGATAAGAAGTTGGAGGCATTGCTTAAAAGGATGTATGTTCACCAGGGGGTTACAATGGCAGCCTGCCACCAGTGCGGAAGCTTATTGGTTTGGTTTGGTTTTATTGTCTGATTCTATTCAGCAGGATGATACTCTTGAGGAGATTCAAGATAGGATCAAGGCCCTGAAGTTGGCCAATTCCTTTATTGCGGATGCTTCCTTACAGTTCATTAAGTTGGGAGCAAAGATTTCTAGCTTTGCTGTACTGGCGCGCAGAGCCTTATGGTTGAAGTCTTGGTCTGCGGATGTGTCTTTAAGCTTTTGTCCATTCCTTACAAGGGTAAGTCCTTGTTTGGGCCGGGTTTGGCTGAGATTATTTCTTATATTACGGGAGGGAAGGGGCATTCTCTCCCTCAGGATAAGAGAAATAAGCAGAAGGGTAGTCAAAGTAACTTTCGTTCCTTCTCTGGTAAGTCTTCCTCCTCATCTTCCAAGCAGGAGCAGTCTAAGCCCTCATGGAAGTCGAATCAGTCCTGGAGTAAGGGGAAGCAATCTAAAAAGCCTGTTGCTGAATCAAAGTCAGCATTAAGGGTCTGCCTCCGATCCAGGAGTGGATTTTTTTTTTTTTGGGGGGGCGCAGACTTTCCTTTTTCGCTCACACTTGGGTTCGGGATGTCCCGGATCCCTGGGCGGTAGACATCGTGTCCCAGGGATAAAAGCTAGAGTTCAAAACTTTTCCTCCATGGGGCAGGTTTCTTCTCTCCAGGTTATCTGTAGAACAGATAAAGAGGGAGGTGTTCTTACGTTGTGTTCAGGATCTGTCCGACATGGGAGTGATGGTTCCTGTTCCAGTTCAGGAGCAGGGTCTGGGATTCTATTCCAATCTGTTTGTCGTTCCTAAAAAAGAGGGAACTTTCAGACCTATTTTAGATCTCAAGAGCGTAAACAAGTTTCTCAGAGTTCCGTCTTTCAAGATGGAAACTATTTGGTCTATTCTTCCTTTGGTTCAGGATTTGAAGAATGCGTATCTGCATATTCCCATCCACAGGGACCATCACAGGTTTCTGAGGTTTGCATTTCTAGACAAACCTTTCCACTTTGTGGCCCTTCCATTTGGTCTAGCAACAGCTCCCAGAATGTTTTCAAAAGTCCTGGGAGCGTTGTTGGAGGTGCTTCAGTTGAGGGGTGTTGCGGTGGCGCCGTATCTGGACAACATTCTGGTTCAGGCATCATCTTTTCAACTAGCAAGCTTCCACATGGAGTTGTTGTCTTTTCTGCGCTCCCACGGTTGGAAGGTTAATTTAGGAAAAAGTTCCTTGATTCCGTCTACAAGGGTGGTATTCTTGGGAACCATTATAGATTCTCTAGAGATGAAGATATTTCTGACAGAGGTCAGAAGGACAAAGATCTTCAACTCGTGTCTTGCCCTTAAGTCCTCTCTTCAGCCATCAGTGGCTCAGTGTATGGAGGTAATTGGTCTGATAGTGTCAGCTATGGACATCATTCTGTTTGCTCGGTTCCATCTCAGGCCTCTGCAGTTATACATGCTCAGACAATGGAACGGGGATTATGCGGATCTGTCTCTGCGTATTGTTCTGAAGCAGGCGACAATAGATTATTTTCCGTTTTGGTTGTCTCAAGATCTTCTCTCCCAGGAGGGAACCTGCTTTCGCAGACCTACCTTGGTGATCGTGACCACGGATGCCAGTCTGCTGGGATGGGGAGCTTTCTGGGGTTCGCTAAAGACTTGGGGTTTATGGACTCGGGAGGAGTCGGTTCTTCCCATAAATATCCTAGAGTTTAGGGCAATCTTCAATGCTCTTCTGGCCTGGCCTCAGTTAGCTTCACCCCAGTTTATCAGGTTTCAGTCAGACAACATGACGTCAGTGGCTTACATCAATTGGGGAGGAACTCGAAGTTCCTTGGCCATAACAGAGGTAATCAAGATTATTCTGTGGGCAGAGGCTCACAACTGCTGTCTGTCTGCAATCCGCATTCCAGGGGTGGACAATTGGGAGGCGGATTTTCTGAGCAGACAGACTTTTCATCCGGGGGGAGTGGGAACTTCATCTGGAGGTTTTTTTGCAGCTTAATCCTCAAGTGGGCACAGCCGGAGCTGGATCTCATGGCGTCTCGTCAGAATGCCAAGCTTCCAAGGTACAGGTCAAGGGACCCTCAAGCGGTGCTGATGGATGCTCTGACAGTTCAGTCTAGCATATGTTTTTCCTCCGTTTGCTCTCCTTCCACGGGCCATTGCTCAAATCAGGCAGGAGAGGGAGTCAGTGATTCTCATTGCTCCGGCATGGCCTCGCAGGATCTGGTATGCGGATCTGGTGGAGATGTCCTCTTTTCCACCTTGGAGTCTTCCTTTAAGGAAGGACCTTCTACTTCAGGGGCCCTTCCTTCATCCAAATTTTGTTTCTCTGAAGCTGACTGCTTGGAGATTGAACGTTTGATATTATCTAAGCGTGGTTTTTCTAAGTTGGTTGTTGAGACTTTGATTCAGGCGCGTAAGCCTGTGACTAGAAAGATTTACTATATGATATGGCGTAAATATCTGTATTAGAGTGAATCCAGAGGCTACTCTTGGAGTAGAGTTAGGATTCCTAGGATGTTGTCTTTTCTCCAGGAGGGTCTGGAGAAGGGTTTATCTGCTAGTATCTTGAAGGGTCAAATTTCTGCTTTATCTATTTTGTTGCACAAGCGTCTGGCGGATGTACCAGATGTTCAGTCTTTTTGTCAGTCCCTGGTTAGAATCCGGCCTATGTTTAAGTTTGCTACTATGCATTGGAGTGTTAATTTTGGTTCTTAGAGTTCTTTAACAGGCCTATGCATTCTTTGGATATTAAAATGTTATCCTGGAAGGTTTTGTTTTTGGTTGCTATCTCTTCGGCTCGAAGAGTTTCGGAGCTTTCAGCGTTGCAATGTGAATCTCCTTTTCTTCTTTTTCATTCTGATAAGGTAGTACTGCGTACTGCCTTAGGTTTCCTTCCCAAGGTGGTTTCGGATAGGAATATTAATCAAGAGATTGTTGTTCCTTCTTTGTGTCCTAATCCTTCTTCTCATAAGTTGGATGTGGTAAGTGCGTTGACATATTATTTGCAGGCGACAGGATTTTCACCAGTCTTCCTCTTTGTTGTTTTTTCTGGGAAGCGTAAGGGTCAGATGGCTATGGCTTCTTCTCTTTCTTGTCGGTTGAGGAGTGTTATTCACTTGGTGTATGAGACTGCTGGACAGCAGCCTCCTGAGAAAATCACGGCTCATTCCACGAGGGCTGTTTCCTCTTCTTGGGCCTTCAAAAATGGAGCTTCTGTAGATCAGATTTGCAAGGCTGCCACTAGTTCATCTTTACACATTTTTTCTAAATTTTACAAATTTGATACTTTTGCTTTGGCTGAGGCTTCTTTTAGGAGAGAGGTTTTTCAAGCAGTGGTGCCTTCTGTTTAGGTTTACTGGCTTGGGTATTGGTTCCCAACAGTAATTATGATGATCTGTGGACTCACCGTGTCATTAGAAAGAAAACATAAAACCTCAGACACCTCTGCACCTTATATTACTTCCTTTCTCACTTCCTTTATCCTTTCCTTTGGTCGAATGACTGGGGATTGTGGGTAAGGGAGTGGTATTTAACAGCTTTGCTGTGGTGCTCTTTGCCTCCTCCTGCTGGTCAGGAGTGATATTCCCAACAGTAATTATGATGATCCGTGGACTCACAGTATCAAGAAATAAATACATTTATCAGGTAAGTATAAATTATGTTTTTGGTTTTATCTGACCATACAACCCAATCCCATTTGAAGTTCCAGTGGTGTCTGGCAAACGGAAGATGCTTGAGTTTGTTTTTGGATGAGAGTAGAGGCTTTTTTCTTGAAACTCTTTCAAACAATTTGTGGTGATGTGATGTAGGTGAAGAATTGTAGTTTTGGAGACTTTCTGACCCCAAGACGCAACTAACTTCTTCAATTCTCCAACTGTGATCCTTGGAGATATTTTGGCCACTCGAACCATCCTCTTCACAGAGCATTGAGACAATATTGACACACGTCCTCTTACAGGTTAATTCATAACATTTCCAGTCGACTGGAACTTCTTAATTATTGCCCTGATGGTGGAAATGAGCATTTTAAATACTTTGCTATTTTCTTTTAGCCACTTCTAATTTTGTGAAGCTCAACAATCAATTTCTTTAATGTAATTGGCAAGAGTCCATGAGCTAGTGACGTATCATTCCTACCAGGAGGGGCAAAGTTTCCCAAACCTCAAAATGCCTATAAATACACATCTCGCCACACCCACAATTCAGTTTTACAAACTTTGCCTCCTATGGAGGTGGTGAAGTAAATTTGTGCTTGATTTTTTTTTTTCTATGATAAGCGCTTCTAAGCATTCTGAAGCTCCAGTTGCTCTCAGAGTACAGTGTTTGCCAGAGGGATGTGAAGAGTGTATCGCCTATTGATTTTATGGTTTCTCTCACGGGAAATCTTTTCAAGGGTTCTCTATCGGTCGTAGGCATTCATCTCCTACCTCCCTTTTCAGATCGACGATATATATATATCTTATATACCATTAACTCTGTTGATAGTTTTCAGTACTGGTTTGGCTATCTGCTATATGTGGATGGGTGTCTTTCGGTTAGTGTTTTCATTATTTAAGACCCAAGTATAGTGTCGCCGCCACTATACTTAAGTTATTAACCCCTAACCCTAAGTCTAACCCTAACTTAACTCCAACCTCCACTAACTTTAACATAATTAAAATAATTCCAAATAAAGGTGTTCGGTAGAGCTATAACTACAACACCTGTAATACCAGTGGTAGTGAAAAGAGCTATAATGCTGCTTTTTCTCCATAACGTAAAACTCGTAATCTAGCCGTATGTTATTAATCCTTTTCAAATCTGGATTTTAACATTTTTTGCTCTTGAGGTTTTTTCCTATTCAAATTACTCTCTGTATTATATTCTAGAGAATGGTTATTTTGATTCCCTCTTGGGACTGTACTATTATTTCTATGGAAATTGGTACTTATTTTCAGGATTCTTTAGAATTTGAATATAACCTTAGTAGAGCATATTCACGTACTGTTTATATTTTTAGCTCAGCTTTATCTGTGGCTGAAATTACTGTTCTCTCAATCTTTTGTTGAACAATTAGCATAAGCAGTTTTAGATTCTCAAGTATATAACTCTGTTTATTTACTTTAGATGTATTTGTTTAATTATGTTTACTATATCTATATAATATACACTATAGTATTATGATTTCAAATCTATTTTATTATCTCTATATTGTTAGTATAATAATTTGTTTGATTTTCTATTATCTCCACTATTTCTGGAGGGTTTTCTGCCCTACTTTTAGTCCGGTGATGTAGATCAGTTGGTGAATGTCCTGACTATAAACGTTTGTTCTAGATCCAAGGGTCATAGATTCATTTCCCGGCTGGGTTAATACGGCCCTTTGAGGTCAATTTATTATGTACCATTATTTGGGTAATAATAACTTTTTTTTCCAGCTGCTAATTTGGTTAACTTCGAGTGTAAGCACTGAAAAAGCGTTTTTTGTATCCTTCTGGGAGAAAAACGCTATATAATTACTAGTTAGACTGCATGAAGGTGCAGTTCTCAATCCAGTCCTTCTGGTGTGTGTGTGGGGGGGGGGCAGGTTAAATTGTTTTTGGATGAACTCAGTCCAAAATCTATATTATTCTTAGGGTTTGAATAGATTTTTAGAATGAGACCTCCTATGGGAAGATTCTTTCTTTCTCAGTACACTCAGAGTTTTTTACAGGAGTGATTATACCAGTTCTTTTAGCAGGAACAGAGTTTGGGTTTCTATTCAATTCTATTCTTTGTCCCAAGGAAGAAAGGTTTATTCAGTCCAATCTTTGGATTTGAAGACTTTTATATTGTTTTGTTAGTCTCAACTTTTAAGTTGGCGATTATAAGGACTATTTTATGCCTTTTTGTTCAGCAAGGCCATTTTATTTTATTCAGACCACTTGTGGATACTGAGATTTTCTGTTTAAGATAAGCTTTACCAATTTGTCACTTTTCTATTTGGTCTAGTGACAGCTTTATGAATCTTTTCAAAGGTTCTTGTTGCCCTTCTTTCTGTTTTCAGACAGTAGGGTATTGTGGTGCTTCCTTATTTGGATGGTATCTTGGTATTAGCTTAAACTTTTCTCTTATTAAAGCTGGACAGATAGCTTGGCATGCTAATGCATTGTGGCTGAGCTCTGTAGCAACCTGATGTTTGCAGGTTCTATTCTCGGCGAGGTCCATTCAGCCTTTTATCCTTCCGAGGTCGATTAAATGAGCAGCGTCTTGAGTCCCTTTCGGGTGATTAGACCTGCTTTACAAGTACCCAATACATACATATGAAAGAGCAGTATTCAAATATTTGGACTTTTCTTTTTTTGGAATCCCTCTTGATTCAACAAAGTTTTTTGTTTCTTCAAAACATTGTTAGAAGATTTAATTTACCTAAGAGTTTCTTGATTCTTTAGACAAGGGTCACTACTTTTTGAGTTTCTAGATGGATTCTGTGTTCATGTCTTTGTCTTTATCGGACAAAACTCAATTGTAATTGGCGTTAGCCTGTCTAAATTACAGTCTAGAACAGGGATTGTTTTTAGATATCACAACTGATATTCTTAAATTCTAAACAGTCAACTCTCTCTGATTTGGTGATTAGATTATTATTGTTTTATTCAGGGGGCCTCCTTTTGTTCGTCCTTCCTGGACTGTATTCTTAATGGATGCAAGTCTTACAGGTCTGAGGGTTTCTGACAGCACAAGGAGTTTGGAATTCTCAAGAGGCGAGGTTACCAATCAATATTTTAGAACTCTGTGCTATTTTCAGGGCTCTTCAGGCTTGGCCTCTATTAAAGAGAGAATCATTCATTTGTTTTCAGAAAGACAATATCACAACTGTGGCATATGTCAATCATCAGGGTGGGATTCACAGTCCTTTAGCGTTGAAAGAAGTATCTTTGATTCTTTTTTGGGCAGAATCCAACTTTTACATCCAGGGGAGTGGTCTCTCCATCCAGATGTATTTTGTCGGATTGTACAGATGTGGGGTCTTCCCAAAATAGATCTGAGGGCTTCCCATCTAAACAAGAAGCTTCCCAGGTACCTTTTCAGGTCCAGGGATCCACAGGCGGAGATGGTGGATGCGTTAGTAGTTCCTTGGTTTTACCGATCTGCTTACATTTTTTTCGCCTCTAGTTCTTCTTCCAAGGGTGATCTCCAAGATCATAATTGGAACAATCGCATGTGTTTCTGATAGCACCAGCATGGCCTCACAGGTTTTGGTATGCAGATCTTGTCCGGATGTCCAGGTGCCAACCTTGGTCACTTCCTTTAAGGCCAGACCTTCTGTCGCAAGGGACGTTTTTCCATCAGGATCTCAAATCGCTAAATTTGAAGGTATGGAAATTGAACGCTTAGTCACAGAGGTTTCTCTGACTCAGTGAATAATACTATGCTATAGGCTCGTAAGTCTTTTTCAAGGAAGATTTATTATCGGGTTTGGAAAGTCTATATTTCATGATGTTCATCTCATAAATTTTCTTGGCATTCTTTTAGAATTCCTAGAATTTTACAGTTTCTTCAGGATGGTTTGGTTAAAGGTTTGTCTGCAAGTACTTTGAAGGGACAAATCTCTGCTCTTTCTGTTCTATTTCATAGAAAGATTTCTTCACTTCCTGATATTCACTGTTTTGTTCAGGCTTTGGTTCGTATCAAACCTGTTATTAAATCAATCTCTCCTCCTTGGAGTGTTAATTTGGTTTGAAGGCTTTGCAGGCTCCTCCTTTTGAGCCTATGTATTTTTGGATATTAAACTACTTTCTTGGAAAGTGTTGTTTCTTTTGGCTATCTCTTCAGCTAGAAGAGTTTCTGAATTGTCTGCTCTCTCTTGTGAGTCTCCTTTTCTGATTTTCCATCAGGATAAAGCTGTTTTGCTGACTTTGTTTAAATTTCTTCCTAAGGTTGTGAATTCTAACAACATTATTAGGGAAATTGTTGTTCCTTCCTTGTATCCTAATCCTAAGAGTACTCCTGAAAGATCTCTACATTCTTTGGATGTTTAAGAGCTTTGAAATATTATGTTGAAGCTACTAAAGATTTCAGGAAGACTTCTAGTCTGTCTGTCTGTTTTTTTCTGGTCCTAGGAAACGTCAGAAAGCCTCTGCCATTCCTTTGGCATCTTGGTTAAAGCTTTTGATTTAAGCACTTGCTTAATAGTATTTTTCATATCAGCGCAGAGTGACATTACCTCTTTTTCTAAAGCTTTTGATTCACAAGGCTTATTTAGAGGCTGGACAGTTTCTGCCTCAGAGAAATTACGACTCATTCTACTAGATCAGTTGCCGCCTCTTGGGCTTTTAAGAATGAAGCTTCGGTTTGATCAGATTTGCAAAGAAGCAACTTGGTCTTCTTTGCATAAATTTACAAAATTTTACCTTTTTGATGTATTTGCTTCTTCTGAAGCAGTGTTTGGTAGAAAAGTTATTCAGGCAGCTGTCTGTTTGATTCTTCAGCTTATGATTTTTTTTTTTTTTTTTTTTTTAAATTTATGTGAAATTTATGAGAGATTTAATTTTTTTGTGGATTTAATTTTTTCAGCGGAATTAGTTTTTATTTTATCCCTCCCTTTCTAGTGACTCTTCTGTGGTCTTCCACATCTTGGGTATTTCTATCCCATACGCCACTAGCTCATGGACTCTTGCCAATTACATGAAAGAAAACATAATTTATGCAAGAACATACCTGATAAATTAATTTCTTTCATATTGGCAAGAGTCCATGAGGCCCACCCTTTTTATGGTGGTTATGATTTTTGTATAAAAAGCACAATTATATTTCCAGTTCCTCGTTTTGTATGCTTTTTTACTCCTTATTTTATCACCCCACTACTTGGCTATTTGTAAAACTGAATAGTGGGTGTTGTGAGGGGTGTATTTATAGGCATTTTGAGGTTTGGGAAACTTTGCTCCTCCTGGTAGGATTGTATATCCCATATGTCACTAGCTCATGGACTCTTGCCAATATGAAATAAATGAATGCATCAGGTAAGTTCTTACATAAATTATGTTTTTAAGCAACTTTCTAATTTACTCCTATGATCAATTTTTCTGCTTTCTTTTACTATCTTTATTTAAAAAGCAAGAATATAAGTTTAGAAACTGGCCCATTTTTGGTTCACAACCTGGGTTGCGCTTGCTGATTGGTAGCTAAATTCACCCACCATTAAGCAAGTGCTGTCCAGGGTACTAAACCAAAAATTGTCTGGCTTCTTATCTTTATTTGAAAAAGAAGGCTTCTAAGCTATCAAAAGAATAAAGAAAAATTGATAAAAGGAGTGCATTAGAAAGTTGCTTAAAATTGCATGCTCTATATGAATTGTGAAAGAAAAAATGTGGGTTTAGTATCCCTTTAATGCTTGGAAGAGTCCCTTGTTTATTTTTTTTTTATTTTTTTAAATAAAATAATTTTACTGTGAATTTAAATTTGCACTTTGCTGCATATCTGTAATTCATGATTTTTGAAATTGAGGCACAAGAGAACATAATGCTACCCTTTATGCTATGGAAACCACAAACTCAATACTGCAAGCTGACTGGAAAAAGCTATAACGTTTTTTTGAAGGACCTACAGAACTAGCACTGATTTAATTGTATTCACATATCACGTGGTAGGAATTAAAGGGACAGTCTAGTCGAAATTAAACTTTCAGGTTTCAGATGGGGCAATTTACTTTTATCATCAAATTTGTGTGTTCTTTGTGGCAAGCTAAAGCTTTTCTGAACAGATAATTTCTCTTGTAAAGGTGTATCCAGTCCACGGGTTCATCCATTACTTGTGGGATATTCTCCTTCCCAACAGGAAGTTGCAAGAGGACACCCACAGCAGAGCTGTCTATATAGCTCCTCCCCTAACTGCCACCCCCAGTCATTCTCTTGCAACTCTCGACAAGAAAGGAAGTATCAAGAGATATGTGGTGACTTAGTGTAGTTTTTACCTTCAATCAAGAGTTTGTTATTTTTATACGGTACCGGCGTTGTACTGTTTTACTCTCAGGCAGAAATTGGAAGAAGAATCTGCCTGGAGGTTGATGATCTTAGCGGTTTGTAACTAAGGTCCATTACTGTTCTCACACATAACTGAAGAGTATGGAAAGAATACTTCAGTTGGGGGTACGGTTTGCAGAACACCTGCTTTGAGGTATGTTCAGTATATTTTTTTCTACAGAGATAAGGTCTAGAAAATGCTGGCAATGCCTGGTATATTTGAGGTAAGCCTGATACAGTGATTTAACAACGACTGGGATCATGCTTACAAGATAAGGGTAATATTCAGGTTAACTCTCATATTACTTAGTGTAAAAACGTTTGCATAACTTACAGGAAAAAAAACGTTTTTTCTCTGAGGGTGATAAATCTTTATTTGGGGCCTAGTTTTCCACATGGCTTGTTAGATCACTCCTAGGAGTACTTTTTTAAGGCCCTCTGACATTGAGTGCATGGTGGGAGGGGCCTATTTTCACGCACTTTATGCGCAGTTGATATTCAGACTGAGGCATCCAGCTTCCCTAAAGGAGTCCTCTGGCATCTAGGACCGCTACAGAGGGTTTTTATCCTGCAAAAATCGTGTTTAAGGGCAGGTAGGAGCCACAGCAGAGCTGTGGCAGTGTGTTTGACTGTTTTTTAACGGTTTTACTGTTTTTCTAATCCGGTTTGGGGCCTAAGGGGTTAATCATCCATTTGCAAGTGGGCGCAATGCTGCTTTAGTCTCTTATACACACTGTAAAAATTTCGTAGAGTTTACTACTTTTTAACACTGTTTTGCAGTTTATGTGGTAGTTTTTTTCTCTTAAAGGCACAGTACCGTTTTTGTTTAATTGCTTTTTCACATTTATTAAAGTGTTTTCCAAGCTGGCTGGTCTCATTACTAGTCTGTTAAACATGTCTGACATAGAGGAAACTCCTTGTTCATTATGTTTAGAAGCCATTGTGGAACCCCCTCTTAGAATGTGTATCAAATGCACTGACCTTTCTATAAGTTATAAAGACCATATTATGGGTTTTAAAGATTTATCACCAGAGGTTTCTCAGACTGACAAAAGGGAGGTTAAACCACCTAGCTCTCCCAATGTGTCAGAACCTATATCTCCCGCGCAAGTGACGCCAAGTACATCTGGCGCGTGCAATGCGTTTACCTTACAAGACATGGCGGCAGTTATGAATCATACCCTCACGGAGGTATTGTCCAAACTGCCAGGGTTACAAGGAAAGCGAGACAGCTCTGGGGCTAGAACAAATACAGAGCTTTCTGACGCTTTAGTAGCTATGTCTGATATACCCTCACAATGTACAGAAGCCGAAGCAGGAGAGCTTCTATCTGTGGGTGACATTTCTGATTCAGGGAAGGCGTTACTTCAGTCTGACTCTGAAATGACAGCATTTAAATTTAAGCTTGAACACCTCCGCTTGTTGCTCAGGGAGTTTTTAGCAACTCTGGATGACTGTGACACCATTGTAGTCCCAGAGAAATTGTGTAAAATGGACAAATACTTTGCAGTGCCTGTTTACACTGATGTTTTTCCAATCCCTAAGAGGTTTTCAGAAATTATTACTAAGGAATGGGATAGACCAGGTGTACCGTTCTCTCCCCCTCCTGCTTTTAAAAAGATGTTTCCCATAGATGCCGCTACACGGGACTCGTGGCAGACGGTCCCTAAGGTGGAGGGAGCAGTCTCTACCCTAGCTAAGCGTACAAATATCCCCATCGAGGACAGTTGTGCTTTCCTAGATCCAATGGATAAAAAATTAGATGGTTTCCTTAAGAAAATCTTTTTACAACAAGGTTTTATTCTCCAGCCTCTTGCATGCATTGCCCCAGTCACTGCTGCAGCGGCTTTCTGGTTCGAGTCTCTTGAAGAGGCTCTACAGGTGGAGACCCCGTTGGATGATATCCTAGACAGACTTAAAGCTCTTAAGTTAGCCAATTAATTTATTTCTGACGCCGTTTTTTATTTAACAAAGCTAACAGCTAAGAATTCAGGTTTTGCCATTCATGCGCGTAGGGTGCTATGGCTTAAATCCTGGTCAGCTGACGTTACTTCAAAGTCTAAACTTCTCAACATCCCCTTCAAAGGGCAGACCCTATTCGGGCCTGGACTGAAGGAGATCATTTCTGATATTACTGGAGGAAAAGGCCACGCCCTTCCCCAGGATAGGTCCAACAAATTAAGGACCAAACAGACTAATTTTCGTTCCATTCGAAACTTCGAGTGGCGCAGCTTCAACTTCCTCTACTGCAAAACAAGAAGGAAATTTTGCCCAGTCCAAGCCAGTCTGGAGACCTAACCAGGCTTGGAGCAAGGGAAAGCAGGCCAAAAAACCTGCTGCTGCCTCTAAAACAGCATGAAGGAGTAGCCCCCGATCCAGGACCGGATCTAGTTGGGGGCAGACTTTCTCTCTTCGCCCAGGCTTGGGCAAGAGACGTCCAGGATCCCTGGGCTCTGGAGATTGTTTCCCAGGGATATCTTCTGGATTTCAAAGCCTCATCTCCAAAAGGGAGATTTCATCTCTCACAATTATCTGCAAACCAGATAAAGAGAGAGGCATTCTTACATTGTGTTCAAGACCTTCTGGTCATGGGAGTGTTCCACCCAGTTCCAAGGGAGGAACAGGGGCAAGGATTCTATTCAAATCTGTTTATAGTTCCCAAAAAAGAGGGAACTTTCAGACCAATCTTGGATCTCAAGATCCTAAACAAATTTCTCAGGGTCCCATCCTTCAAGATGGAGACTATTCGAACCATCCTCCCTATGATCCAGGAGGGTCAATATATGACTGCCGTGGACTTAAAGGATGCTTATCTCCACATTCCGATACACAGAGATCATCATCGGTTTCTCAGGTTTGCCTTCCTAGACAGGCATTACCAGTTTGTGGCTCTTCCCTTCGGGTTAGCTACGGCACCAAGAATCTTTACGAAGGTTCTAGGGTCCCTACTGGCGGTTCTAAGGCCACGAGGCATAGCGGTGGCTCCTTACCTAGACAACATTCTGATACAGGCGTCGAATTTTCAAATCGCCAAGTCCCATATGGACATTGTTCTGGCATTCCTGAGGTCTCATGGGTGGAAGGTGAACGAAGGAAATAGTTCTCTCTCCCCTCTCACAAGAGTTTCCTTCCTAAGAACTCTGATAGATTCAGTAGAAATGAAGATTTTTCTGACAGAGGTCAGGTTGTCAAAGCTTCTAACTTCCTGCCGTGCTCTTTATTCCACTTCTCAGCCGTCAGTGGCTCAGTGTATGGAAGTAATCGGCTTAATGGTAGCGGCAATGGACATAGTTCCTTTTACCCGCCTACATCTCAGACCACTGCAACTTTGCATGCTCAATCAGTGGAATGGGGATTACACAGATTTGTCCCCTCTGCTAAATCTGGATCAAGACACCAGAGATTCTCTTCTCTGGTGGCTATCTCGGGTCCATCTGTCCAGGGGAATGAGCTTCCGCAGGCCAGAATGGACTACAGTGACGACAGATGCCAGCCTTCTGGGCTGGGGCGCAGTCTGGAACTCCCTGAAGGCTCAGGGTTCGTGGACTCAGGAGGAAGCCCTCCTTCCGATAAACATTCTGGAACTAAGAGCGATATTCAATGCTCTTCAGGCTTGGCCTCAGCTAGCTGCGGTCAGGTTAATCAGATTTCAGTCAGACAACATCACGACTGTAGCCTATATCAACCATCAGGGGGGTACAAAGAGCCCTCTGGCGATGTTGGAGGTTTCAAAGATAATTCTATGGGCAGAGGTTCACTCTTGCCATCTCTCAGCTATCCATATCCCAGGAGTAGAGAACTGGGAGGCGGATTTCTTAAGTCGGCAGACTTTTCATCCGGGGGAGTGGGAGCTCCATCCGGAGGTATTTGCCCAGTTGATTCAACTATGGGGCAAACCAGAACTGGATCTCATGGTGTCTCGTCAGAACGCCAAGCTTCCTTGTTACGGGTCCAGGTCCAGGGATCCCAAGGCAGCGCTTGTAGATGCTCTAGCAGCGCCCTGGTCCTTCAGCCTGGCTCATGTGTTTCCACCGTTTCCTCTGCTTCCTCGTCTGATTGCCAAGATCAAGCAGGAGAGAGCTTCTGTGATTTTGTTAGCTCCTGCGTGGCCACGCAGGACTTGGTATGCAGATCTGGTGGACATGTCATCCTTTCCACCATGGACTCTGCCGCTGAGGCAGAACCTTCTACTTCAAGGTCCTTTCAAACATCCAAATATAATTTCTCTGCGTCTGACTGCTTGGAGATTGAACGCTTGATTCTATCAAAGCGTGTTTTTTCCGAGTCGGTCATTGATACCTTAATTCAGGCTTGAAAGCCTGTCACCAGGAAAATCTGTCATAAGATATGGTGTAAATATCTTCGTTGGTGTGAATCCAAGGGTTACTCATGGAGTAAAGTAAAAATTCCAAGAATCTTATCCTTTCTCCAAGAGGGATTGGAGAAAGGATTGTCTGCTAGTTCCTTAAAGGGACAGATTTCTGCTCTGTCCTTTTGCACAAATGTCTGGCTGAGGTTCCAGATGTTCAGGCGTTTTGTCAGGCTTTAGTTAGAATTAAGCCTGTGTTTAAACCTGTTGCTCCGCCATGGAGTTTAAATTTAGTTCTTAAGGTTCTTCAAGGGGTTCCGTTTGAACCTTTGCATTCCATAGATATTAAACTTTTATCTTGGAAAGTTCTGTTTCTAGTAGCTATCTCCTCGGCTCGAAGAGTTTCGGAGTTATCTGCAGGTAAGGTAGTTTTGCGTACCAAACCTGGGTTTCTTCCTAAGGTAGTATCTAATAAAAACATCAATCAGGAGATTGTTGTTCCTTCATTATGTCCTAATCCTTCCTCAAAGAAGGAACGTCTTTTACACAATCTTGATGTGGTTCCTGCTTTAAAGTTTTATTTACAAGCTACAAAGGATTTTCGTCAAACATCTGCTTTGTTTGTTGTCTACTCTGGACAGAGGAGAGGCCAAAAGGCTTCGGCAACATCTTTCTTTCTGGCTGAGAAGCATAATCCGCTTAGCTTATGAGACTGCTGGCCAGCAGCCTCCTGAAAGAATTACAGCTCATTCCACTAGAGCGGTGGCTTCCACATGGGCTTTTAAAAATGAGGCCTCTGTTGAACAGATTAGTAATGCAGCGACTTGGTCTTCGCTTCACACTTTTTCTAAATTCTACAAATTCGATACTTTTGTTTCTTCGGAGGCTATTTTTGGGAGAAAGGTCTTACAGGCAGTGGTGCCTTCCGTTTAAGTTCCTGCCTTGTCCCTCCTTTCATCCGTGTCCTAAAGCTTTGGTATTGGTATCCCACAAGTAATGGATGAACCCGTGGACTGGATACACCTTACAAGAGAAAACAAAATTTATGCTTACCTGATAAATTTATTTCTCTTGTGGTGTATCCAGTCCACGGCCCGCCCTGTCATTTTAAGGCAGGTGTTTTTTATTTTTAAACTACAGTCACCACTGCACCCTATAGTTTCTCATTTTTTCTTGCTTGTCTTCGGTCGAATGACTGGGGGTGGCAGTTAGGGGAGGAGCTATATAGACAGCTCTGCTGTGGGTGTCATCTTGTAACTTCCTGTTGGGAAGGAGAAAATCCCACAAGTAATGAATGAACCCGTGGACTGGATACACCACAAGAGAAATACATTTATCAGGTAAGCATAAATTTTGTTTTTGCTATGCATTATACTACGCGTTTTTGTGCTTCCTTTGCATATAGAAATGTGTATGTTTAACATTTTGTATAAAATTATGTTTGTCCCCATAGAATTACACCTACGCCCCTTGGAGAAGGAAAAAGCACAGTTACAGTTGGGCTTGTGCAGGCACTAACTGCACATAGCCATGTCAATTCATTTGCTTGTCTGAGGCAACCTTCACAAGGACCCACTTTTGGAGTCAAAGGTACATCATCACTTGCATTTGTATATACTAGCAAACTATTGGCATGGAAATGTATTGTTCAGCTTCATTAAATGACTAGAGGCTAGAATCAATTAGGAAATGGCATGCTCTATCTGAATCGTGAAAGTGTAATATTTACTTTTCTGTCCCTTTTAAATTCCAAGAGAGTCACAGATTGGCTTAGGAACACAGGAATCTCTCAGTGTAACTGATAACGACAAACAAATGCACTCTGTACTAACTTTATGACCATGGCTAGCCTGGTAGTCTGCTGACTAATGCCTAGATTGGCTTCTCCAAAGAAGGCAAATAGTGGATGAAGTTTGTCTATTGATAAATAATTGTTGTTCTATAGCAACACAATGGAAATGTCTTGTAATTATAGTGTGTTTACTGTTCCTTTAAGGGAGCTGCATGGGGAGTAAGTGTTTAAGCCCCTCAATCCTAGCTCCCTTAAAGGGGCAGTCAACAATAGAATTTCTTTCATGTAATTGGCAAGAGTCCATGAGCTAGTGACGTATGGGATATACAATCCTACCAGGAGGGGCAAAGTTTCCCAAACCTCAAATGCCTATAAATACACCCCTCACCACACCCACAATTCAGTTTTACAAACTTTGCCTCCTATGGAGGTGGTGAAGTAAGTTTGTGCTAAGATTTCTATGTTGATATGCGCTTCTCAGCATTTTGAAGCCTGCTTCCTCTCAGAGTACAGCGAATGTCAGAGGGATGTGAAGGGAGTATCACCTATTGAATGCAATGGTTTTCCTCACGGGAGATCTATTTCATAGGTTCTCTGTTATCGGTCGTAGAGATTCATCTCCTACCTCCCTTTTCAGATCGACGATATACTGTAATATACCATTACCTCTACTGATAACTGTTTCAGTACTGGTTTGGCTATCTGCTATATGTGGATGGGTGTCTTTCGGTAAGTATGTTTTTATTACTTAAGACACCTCAGGTATGGTTTGGCACCTTATACATTAATATAAAGTTCTAAATATATGTATTGTACTTATATTTGCCATGAGTCAGGTTCATGTATTTCCTTTTGCAGACTGTCAGTTTCATATTTGGGGAAAATTAACATTAAGAAATATTTTTTCTTACCTGGGGTTTAGTCTTTTTTCAAATTGACTACATTTTTCTTGCAAATTGCGGGCAGGATTAGGCCCGCGGGTACGCCAAATGCTAGACTTTATTGCGTCATTCTTGGCGCAAGAATTTTTGGCGCGAAAGTACGTCCGTTGACGCAAGTTCGTCATTTCCGGCGTCGTAGTTGATGGCGAGTTCCTTACACAGGATTGCGTCGTTAGTGACGCGAGTGTGTCATTTCCGGATGTTGTTGGCGCCAAAAAATTTTCAGTTACACTGTGCGTCTTGCTATTTGCCTCTTGCCTTTTTTTATGTCAGAGGGCTATGCTATTTGCATTTTTTTCTCATTCCTGAAACTGTCATATAAGGAAATTGACAAATTTTGCTTTATATGTTGTTTTTTATTTTACATTTTGCAAGATGTCTCAATCTGATCCTGCCTCAGAAGTATCTGTTGGAACTTTGCTGCCTGATGTCGGTTCTATTAAAGCTAAGTGTATTGGTTATCATGATAAACTTTTACATGCAGATATTGTCCATCAGTAAATAGTACATTGCCTGTTGTTCCTTCAACGTTTAATGTACATGTTATACCTATGAAATTTAAAGAATTTGTTACTGATTCTATTCAGAAGGCTTTGTCTGCTATTCTGCCTTCTAATTAATATAAAGGTCTTTTAAAACTTCTCATAAGGTTGATGAAATTTCAAATGACCGACAACATAATGAATTATCCTCCTCTGATGAAGATCTATCTGATTCAGAAGATCCTTCCTCAGATATTGACATTAACAAATCTACTTATTTATTTAAAATGAAGTATTTTCATTCTTTGTTAAAGAAGTGTTAATTATTTTTGATATCGTGGAAACTAGTCCTCTTGATATTAGAACTAGTAAATTCTGTTTTTAAACCTCTTGTGGTTACTCCAGAGGTTTTTTCCTGTTCCTGATGCTATTTCTGATATGATTTCTAAGGAATGGAATAAGCCGGGTACTTCTTTTATTCCTTCTTCAAGGTTTAAAAATTGTATCCTTTTACCAGCAATTTCTATAGAGTTTTGGGAAAAGATCCTCAAAGTTGATGGGGCTATTTCTACTCTTGCTGAACGTACCTCTATTCCTATGGAAGATAGTACTTAAGTTCCTTTAGATAGGAAACTTGAATCTTATCTAAGGAAAGCTTATTTATATTCAGGTCGTCTCAGGCCTGCAATTTTTTGGCTGATGTTGCAGCTGCATCAACATTTTTGTTGGAGAATTAGCGCAACAAGAATTGGATTCTGATTTATCTAGCATTGTTCGCTTACTGCAACATACTAATTGGTTTTGATGCCATTTTTTGATATCATCAAGATTGATGTTAGATCTACGTCTTTAGCTATTTTTAGCTAGAAGAGTTTTGAGGCTTAAATCTTGGAATGCTGATATGACTTTTTAAGTCTAGATTGCCATCTCTTTCTTTCCAAGGTAATAAGAGACCTAAGGGTAAATATAAAGCTTCTAATCGTTTTCGTTGTTTTTGTCAAATAAGGAACACAAACCTAATCCTTCCCTATGGAATTTGTTTCCAATTGGAAAACTTCATTAAATGGAATAAATCCAACCCATATAAGAAACCAAAAGCCAGCCCCTAAGTCCGCATTAAGGTGCGACTCTCATTCCAGCTCAGTTGGTAGGGGGCAGATTAAGGTTTTTTTCAAGGATGTTTGGATAAATTCTGTCCAAAATCAATGGTTTCAGAGTATTGTCTCTCAGGGGTATCGAATAGGATTCTGAGTAAGTCTTCCTGTGAGAAGATTTTTTTCTCTCACGCATCCCAACAAATCCAGTTTAAGCTCAGGCTTTCCTGAAGTGTGTTTCAGACCTGGAGTTTCAGGGGTAGTCATGCCAGTTCCTTTTCAGGAACAAGGTCTGGGGTTTTATTCAAATCTATTCATTGTCCCAAAGAAGGAAATTTAATTCAGACCAAATCTGGATCTGAAAATTTTGATGGACTTGCAGGATGTATACCTTCATATTCCGATTCATTCAGATCATTATCAGTTCCTGAGATTCTCTTTTCTAGTTGAGCATTACCAATTTGTTGCTCTTCCATTTGGACTAGCAACCGCTCAAATAATTTTTTTATTAAGGTTCTAGGTGCCCTGCTTTATGGAAACCAGAGAACAGGGTATTGCGGTGTTTCCTTATTTGGATGATATCTTGGTACTTGCTCAATCTTTACGTTCTGCAGATTCTCACACAAATCAACTAGTGTTGTTTCTTCGAAAACATGGTTGGAGGATCAATTTACCAAAAAGTTTCTTGATTCCTCAGACAAGGGTCACCTTTTTAGGCTTCCCGATAGATTCAGTGTACATGACTCGGTCTCTAACAGACAAGAGACGTTTGAAAGTGGTTGCAGCCTGTCGGCACCTTCAGTCTCAGTCATTCCCTTCAGTGGTTATGTGCATGGAAAATTTAGGTCTCATGACTGCAGCATCGGACGCGATTCCCTTTGCTCGTTTTCACATAAGACCTCTCCAGCTTTGTTTGCTGAATCCATGGTGCAGGGATTATACAAAGATACCACAATTAATATCCTTAAATCCCAATGTTTGACACTCTCTGACGTGGTGGTTAAATCACCAGCGTTTAGTTCAAGGGGCTTCTTTGTTCGGCTAACCTGGACTATGAGCACTACAGATGCAAGTCTTTCAGGTTGGGGAGCTGTTTAGGGATCTCTGACAGCACAAGGGGTTTGGAAATCTCAAGAGGCGAGATTGCCAATCAATATTTTAGAACACCGTGCAATTCTCAGAGCTCTTCAGTTTTGGCCTCTGTTGAAGAGAGAACCGTTCATTTATTTTCAAATAGACAGTATCACAGACAGTGGCATTTGTCAATCGGCAGGGTGGGACTCACAGTCCACAAGCTTTGAAAGAAGTATCTCGGATACTTGCTTGGGCGGAATCCAGCTCCTGTCTAATTTCTGCGGTGCATATCCCAGGTATAGACATTGGGAGGCGAATTATCTCAGCCGTCAGACTTTACATCTGTGGGAGTGGTCCCTCCATCCAGATTTGTTTTCTCAGATTGTTCAGATATGGGGTCTTCTAGAGATAGATCTGATGGCCTCTCATCTAAACAAGAGACTTCCCAGATGCCTGTCCAGGGATTTTTCAGGCGGAAGCAGTGGGTGCGCCGACACTTCCTTGGTGTTATCATCCTGCTTACATTTTCCCACCTCTAGTTCTTCTTCCAAGAGTGATATCCAAAATCATCATGGAACAATTGTTTGTGTTGCTGGTGGCTCCAGCATGGCCTCACAGGTTTTGGTATGCGGGTCTTGTTCGGATGTCCATCTGCCAACCTTGGCCACTTCCGTTAAGGCCGGACCTACTGTCTCAAGGTCCGTTTTTCCATCAGGTGACTGTTTAAAAAACGTTTTTGTCATTTGTTATTCCGTTTTTGGTATTAAGGGGTTAATCATCCATTTGCAAGTGGGTGCAATGCTCTGCTAACTTATTACATACACTGTAAAAATTTCGTTAGTGTAACTGCATTTTTTCACTGTTATTTCAAAATTTGGGAAAATTTGTGTTTCTTAAAGGCGCAGTAACGTTTTTTATATTGCTTGTAAACTTGTTTTAAAGTGTTTTCCAAGCTTGCTAGTCTCATTGCTAGTCTGTTTAAACATGTCTGACACAGAGGAACCTACTTGTTCATTATGTTTGAAAGCCATGGTGGAGCCCCATAGGAGAATGTGTACTAAATGTATTGATTTCACCTTAAACAGTATAAAGATCAGTCTTTATCTATAAAAGAATTATCACCAGAGGGTTCTGTCGAGGGGGAAGTTATGCCGACTAACTCTCCCCACGTGTCAGACCCTTCGCCTCCCACTCAGGGGACGCACGCTAATATGGCGCCAATTACATCAGGGACGCCCATAGCGATTACCTTGCAGGACATGGCTGCAATCATCAATAATACCCTGTCAGAGGTATTATCTAGATTGCCTGAATTAAGAGGCAAGCGCAATAGCTCTGGGGTTAGGAGAGATACAGAGCGCGCAAATGCTGTAAGAGCCATGTCTGATACTGCGTCACAGTATGCAGAACATGAGGACGGAGAGCTTCAGTCTGTGGGTGACATCTCTGACTCGGGGAAACCTGATTCAGAGATTTCTAATTTTAAATTTAAGCTTGAGAACCTCCGTGTGTATTGCTTGGGGAGGTATTAGCTGCTCTGAATGACTGTAACACAGTTGCAATTCCAGAAAAATTGTGTAGGCTGGATAGATACTATGCAGTGCCGGTGTGTACTGACGTTTTTCCTTTACCTAAAAGGCTTACAGAAATTATTAGCAAGGAGTGGGATAGACCCGGTGTGCCCTTTTCCCCACCTCCTATATTTAGAAAAATGTTTCCAATAGACACCACTACACGGGACTTATGGCAAACGGTCCCTAAGGTGGAGGGAGCAGTTTCTACTTTAGCAAAGCGTACCACTATCCCGGTTGAGGACAGTTGTGCTTTTTCAGATCCAATGGATAAAAAATTGGAGGGTTACCTTAAGAAAATGTTTATTTAATAAGGTTTTATTTTACAGCCCCTTGCATGCATTGTGCCTGTCACTGCTGCGGCGGCATTCTGCTTTGAGGCCCTGGAAGAGGCCATCCAGACAGCTCCATTGAATGAAATTATTGACAAACTTAGAACGAATAAGCTAGCTAACTCATTTGTTTCTGATGCCATTGTTCATTTGACTAAACTAACGGCTAAGAATTCCGGATTCGCCATCCAGGCGCGTAGGGCGCTATGGCTTAAATCCTGGTCAGCTGACGTGACTTCAAAGTCTAAATTACTCAACATTCCTTTCAAGGGGCAGACCTTATTCGGGCCTGGCTTGAAGGAAATTATTGCTGACATTACTGGAGGCAAGGGTCATACCCTTCCTCAGGACAGGGCCAAATCAAAGGCCAAACAGTCTAATTTTCGTGCCTTTCGAAATTTCAAGGCAGGAGCAGCATCAACTTCCTCCGCTTCAAAACAAGAGGGAACTGTTGCTCATTCCAGACAGGCCTGGAAACCTAACCAGTCCTGGAACAAGGGCAAGCAGGCCAGAAAGCATGCTGCTGCCCCCAAGACAGCATGAAGGAACGGCCCCCTATCTGGAAACGGATCTAGTGGGGGGCAGACTTTCTCTCTTCGCCCAGGCGTGGGCAAGAGATGTTCAGGATCCCTGGGCTTTGGAGATCATATCTCAGGGATATCTTCTGGACTTCAAAGCTTCTCCTCCACAAGGGAAATTTCATTTTTCAAGGTTATCAGCAAACCAGATAAAGAAAGAGGCATTCCTAAGCTGTGTGCAAGACCTCCTAGTAATGGGAGTGATCCATCCAGTTCCGCGGACGGAACAAGGACAGGGATTTTATTCAAATCTGTTTGTGGTTCCCAAGAAAGAGGGAACCTTCAGACCAATCTTGGATCTAGAATGGAAGATAAACAAGGGGCGCCAACATAGTGTGAATCGTTCAAACAACAAATATAAAAGTGATGTGCAAAAAACTACTCACAAGGAAAGTGGCACCTTAAATGAATAAGGTGCGATAAAGCAGGCTGACATTCAAATTCCAGCAGTCAGTACGCTGGAGGTCTCACCCAGAGGACCTGTGGAATCCAGATAGGCGTCTAGAAAGTAGCACCCACGTTTTTCAGGGCCAATGGCCGGACCAGGTGAGCTGCAAGCTGATAGGTGTTCTCCTGCTGCACTCACGCCACCGAGACTTTTCTCCAAAAACGACAGTGTCAGTGTATGAAAGGTTCCGTGGTAAAAGTCCTTTTTTCATTCAGATCAGCAATGTACAATTTGCTCTAAGTTTGTCTGATCCTAAGAGTGATTTCAGGATTTCAGCAGGAGAACACCTATCAGCTTGCAGCTCACCTGGTCCGGCCATTGGCCCTGAAAAACGTGGGTGCTACTTTCTAGACGCCTATCTGGATTCCACAGGTCCTCTGGGTGAGACCTCCAGCGTACTGACTGCTGGAATTTGAATGTCAGCCTGCTTTATCGCACCTTATTCATTTAAGGTGCCACTTTCCTTGTGAGTAGTTTTTTGCACATCACTTTTATATTTGTTGTTTGAACGATTCACACTATGTTGGCGCCCCTTGTTTATCTTCCATTCTAGACACCCTGACCCATCGCACCGCGGGACACAAGAGGAGCACGCCAAACACCTGAACACATCACTGTTCACATATTAGGATTGGACACTTATTTTTTACATCACAGCAATTTTTGGGACATTGATAAGTACTTTTTTTATATATTTTACTAATCGCCACAAATATCATTGTTTATCTGTGATATCTGATTATTTCAATGTATCACTAATATTATACACAAATTGTCCTGAGCACTTGTTTTACACACAATTTATTTTCGTCATTATTATAATTTTTTACACATACCAAACACTGTGCTGTTTATAAAAAAATAATTTTTTTTTTTTTTTTTTTTTTTTTTTTTTTTATTTATGCATATGGGTACAAACCCAATCATAAAGTGGTAGGTCCCACTTTGATAACCTGTGTTCCAAGCGCATCCTCTTAAGTTTTTTCCTCCTCAGGAATTTCTTTTTACAATCTTGGATCTAAAGATCTTAAACAAATTCCTCAGAGTTCCATCATTCAAAATGGAAACTATTCGGACCATCCTACCCATGATCCAAGAGGGTCAGTACATGACCACAGTGGACTTAAAGGATGCCTACCTTCACATACCGATTCACAAAGATCATCATCGGTTCCTAAGGTTTGCCTTTCTAGACAGGCATTACCAATTTGTAGCTCTTCCCTTCGGGTTGGCCACTGCCCCGAGAATTTTTACAAAGGTTCTGGGCTCACTTCTGGCGGTTCTAAGACCGCGAGGCATAGCGGTGGCTCCGTATCTAGACGACATCCTGATACAGGCGTCAAGCTTTCAAATTGCCAAGTCTCATACAGAGATAGATCTGGCATTTCTGAGGTCGCATGGGTGGAAAGTGAACGTGGAAAAGAGTTCTCTATCACCACTCACAAGAGTCTCCTTCCTAGGGACTCTTATAGATTCTGTAGAGATGAAAATTTACCTGACGGAGTCCAGGTTATCAAAACTTCTAAATGCTTGACGTGTCCTTCATTCCATTCCACGCCCGTCAGTGGCTCAGTGCATGGAAGTAATCGGCTTAAGGGTAGCGGCAATGGACATAGTGCCATTTGCGCGCCTGCATCTCAGACCGCTGCAATTATGCATGCTAAGTCAGTGGAATGGGGATTACTCAGATTTGTCCCCTCTACTAAATCTGGATCAAGAGACCAGAGATTCTCTTCTCTGGTGGCTTTCTCGGGTCCATCTGTCCAAGGGTATGACCTTTCGCAGGCCAGATTGGACGATTGTAACAACAGATGCCAGCCTTCTAGGTTGGGGCGCAGTCTGGAACTCCCTGAAGGCTCAGGGATCGTGGACTCAGGAGGAGAAACTCCTCCCAATAAATATTCTGGAGTTAAGAGCAATATTCAATGCTCTTCTAGCTTGGCCTCAGTTAGCAACACTGAGGTTCATCAGATTTCAGTCGGACAACATCACGACTGTGGCTTACATCAACCATCAAGGGGGAACCAGGAGTTCCCTAGCGATGTTAGAAGTCTCAAAGATAATTCGCTGGGCAGAGTCTCACTCTTGCCACCTGTCAGCGATCCACATCCCAGGCGTAGAGAACTGGGAGGCGGATTTACTAAGTCGTCAGACTTTTCATCCGGGGGAGTGGGAACTCCATCCGAAGGTGTTTGCTCAACTGTTCCATCGTTGGGGCAAACCAGAACTGGATCTCATGGCGTCTCGCCAGAACGCCAAGCTTCCTTGTTACGGATCCAGGTCCAGGGACCCGGGAGCGACGCTAATAGATGCTCTAGCAGCTCCTTGGTTCTTCAACCTGGCCTATGTGTTTCCACCGTTTCCTCTGCTCCCTCGACTGATTGCCAAAATCAAACAGGAGAGAGCATCGGTGATTCTGATAGCGCCTGCGTGGTCACGCAGGACCGGTATGCAGACCTAGTGGACATGTCATCTCTTCCACCGTGGACTCTGCCTCTGAGGCAGGACCTTCTAATACAAGGTCCTTTCAATCATCCAAATCTAATTTCTCTGAGACTGTCTGCATGGAGATTGAACGCTTGATTCTATCAAGGCGTGGCTTCTCCGAGTCAGTCATTGATACCTTAATACAGGCTCGGAAGCCTGTCACCAGGAAAATCTACCATAAGATATGGCGTAAATATCTTTATTGGTGTGAATCCAAGAGTTACTCATGGAGTAAGGTTAGGATTCCTAGGATATTGTCCTTTCTCCAAGAGGGTTTGGACAAAGGCTTATCAGCTAGTTCTTTAAAAGGACAGATCTCTGCTCTGTCCTTTTGCACAAGCGTCTGGCAGAAGTTCCAGACGTCCAGGCATTTTGTCAGGCTTTGGTTAGGATTAAGCCTGTGTTTAAAACAGTTGCTCCCCCGTGGAGCCTAAACTTGGTTCTTAAAGTTCTTCAGGGAGTTCCGTTTGAACCCCTTCATTCCATTGATATTAAACTTTTATCTTGGAAACTTCTGTTTTTGATGGCTATTTCCTTGGCTCGAAGAGTCTGAGTTATCTGCCTTACATTGTGATTCTCCTTATCTGATTTTTCATTCAGACAAGGTAGTTCTGCGTACCAAACCTGGGTTTTTACCTAAGGTGGTTTCTAACAGGAATATCAATCAAGAGATTGTTGTTCCATCATTGTGTCCTAATCCTTCTTCAAAGAAGGAACGTCTTTTGCATAATCTGGACGTAGTCCGGGCCTTGAAGTTTTACTTACAGGCTACTAAAGATTTTCGTCAAACATCTGCCCTGTTTGTCGTTTACTCTGGACAGAGGAGAGGTCAAAAAGCTTCGGCAACCTCTCTCTCCATTTGGCTTCGGAGCATGATACGCTTAGTCTATGAGACTGCTGGACAGCAGCCCCCTGAAAGGATTACAGCTCATTCTACTAGAGCTGTGGCTTCCTCCTGGGCCTTTAAAAATGAGGCCTCTGTTGAACAGATTTCCAAGGCTGCGACTTGGTCTTCGCTTCACACCTTTTCAAAATTTTACACTTTCGCTTCTTCAGAGGCTGTTTTTGGGAGAGAGGTTCTACAGGCAGTGGTTCCTTCCGTTTTTAAGTTCCTGCCTTGTCCCTCCCATCATCCGTGTACTTTAGCTTTGGTATTGGTATCCCACAAGTAATGGATGATCCATGGACTGGATACACTTAACAAGAGAAAACAAAATTTATGCTTACCTGATAAATTTATTTCTCTTGTAGTGTATCCAGTCCACGGCCCGCCCTGTCCTTGTAAGGCAGGTCTAAATTTTAATTAAACTACAGTCACCACTGCACCCTATGGTTTCTCCTTTCTAGTCTTGTTTCGGTCGAATGACTGGATATGGCAGTGAGGGGAGGAGCTATATAGCAGCTCTGCTGTGGGTGATCCTCTTGCAACTTCCTGTTGGGAAGGAGAATATCCCACAAGTAATGGATGATCCGTGGACTGGATACACTACAAGAGAAATAAATTTATCAGGTAAGCATAAATTATGTTTTCTGGTACTCAGTGTACCAGGAAGTAGTGCCTCTGTGTTGCAGCAGTAATTTGAGCTTGGCAGTTGTGGTCACATTACCGGCTTTACTTCATAACGTTTCTGAGGAAAAAGTTGTTTTTCTCCATATCTGGGTGATCCGGTCTTAATTGGTAGCGGTAAGGCACCTCAGTAATTGAGGTGTGGGGTTGCCTGAGGGGTATTTTAGAAGTTTATTTGATGTTTATTAAATGTTTTTTATTAACTTTTCTCACATAATTTTAACTGGGATCAATCCTAATTTAGAATAAAATTTAAAGTGTATTTTTCCTTGGCTTATTTTAATTGAATATTAAAATCTTTGAAACTTATCTGTACAAGTTTATTTACTGTTTCACAACATGTCTGATATGGAGCAAGAGCCTGCTCTCATGAATTCATGCCTATTATGTTTAGATGCACAAATTGCAGCTCCTATGCAATTTTGTTCTTTATGTGTCAAGAAAACCTTGCAAAATAAAGGTAAAAAAGAGCCTAATGTCTCTCAGGATGATGCTGTTAAAATAATACCTCTGCTTTCTCCTGCTACGTCCCAAGCTTCAATAGTGTCACATGCAGTGCGAAAGCAAAAGATATAGAGGAGGGTGGTGCATATATAATATACACCACACTCCTAGGGGGCGCTAACAATATACAACAAACAGATAAGCAGATATATACAGATAAATGTGAGATATACAATAAAACTAGCACACTTGTATCAGATTATTAAAATTATATGCTCACAAATGGACCCAGATGATATTGGTATATGCAAATAACATAATGTCCGCACAAAAAATAATCCAAAAAAGAAAGGCAGCTCTCTGTCATAGGACGGTCATCCTGGTGTGGCGTGATCTATAAGAAAAAGAAACACAGAGGCGCCAACATGGCCTAGTAACGTCAAGGCAGTCGGATACAAAACATCAGCAGGATAGGAAATATTCGCGTCGCTGTTTTTAAATAAAAGTTTTTAAATATACACTTGCTTTCTTACATTTATTCTGCTCCTGTCGGGGGCAGAGTGTGTGTGTGATTCTCTGCATCCTGGCTATTGGATTCCACAGTCCACTGGGCGGCTGAGAGGTCCCAGTACTGCTGATATTGCACCTGGTGGTGCTTTGTTTCCTGTAAGTACAACCTTGAATCCTTTTTTATCCGGTGTACAAACGTTACTGGACTATGTGTGTGCCTTTTTTGCCCTTCTAGGCATCATATGATAGGCCCTTGCTAAGGATCATCTCTATCTGGCTGGAGACACCAGTGAGCTGGACCATTGTTTGAAGTTCCAGTCTGCCACAATAGCACCATTTGGGTGCGCCTCGTTTGTGAGTATATTTCCTATCCTGCTGATGTTTTGTATCCGACTGCCTTGACGTTACTAGGCCATGTTGGCGCCACATGCAGTGCCCTGTGGTTCCTCTAGCTCCTAGTGGAGTTAATTTTAAAGCAAAAATTGCTGCCCAGCTATCTTGAGCGGCATTAGCTGCCATTCCCAGATTACAGGGAGAACGCAAGAGGAAATCTAGAAATTCAGAAAGTAAAGTGCCTGTCCTCAGTTCTGCTTCCCAAATTGCCCTTTCTCATAAGTCTGATGAGGAAGATACATCCGGGACCTTCTGAGGGTGAAATTTCAGATTTGGACAGTATAATTCCTCCTTCTGAGACTGAGGTGGTATCCTTCAGATTTAAGCAACACCTTAGTGAATTGTTAAAGGAGGTTTTAGCTACTTTAGATGACTCCGATACCCCTGTCATTGTCAATCCTAAGAAATCTAGTAAACTTAATAGTTTCTTTGATGAACCTTCCACTTTGGAGGTTTTTCCTGTACCGAACCGTGCTAGGGAGATTATCTCACAGGAATGGGAGAAACCAGGGGTGTCTTTTTCCCCGTCTCCCATTTTTAAGAAAATGTTTCCTGTCGAGGACTCCATTAAAGACCCTTGTTATACTGTACCCAAAGTTGAAGGGGCAATTTCCACTCTAAGTGAACCACTATTCCTATTCAGGATAGCTGCTCTTCTTTTAAGGATTCGATGAACAAGAAGCTGGAAGCTTATTTGAAAAAGATATATGTTCATCAAGGTCTCCAATGGCAACCTGCGGTGTGTATTGCCACCGTGACTAGTGCGGCATCCCTTTTGGTTTGATGCCTTGTCTGATTCTTTTCAAGTAGAGACTTACTTGGATTAAATTCAAGATAGGATAAAAGCTCTTAAGTTGGCCATTTCTTTTATTGCAGATGACATTTTACAGGTTGTTAGACTAGGAGCTAAAACTTCTAGTTTCGCTGTCCTAGCCCGTAGAGCGTTATGGTTGAAATCCTGGTCTGCGGACGTTTCCTCAAGCTTCTGGCGATTTCCTTACAAGGGCAAAACCTTGTTTGGACCCGGTTTGGCAGAAATTATCTCTGATATTACGGGTGGAAAAGAGTCTTTTCTAACTCAAGATAAGAAGAATAGTCCTAAAAGATGTCAGAGTAATTTTCGTTCCTTTCGTAACTTCAGAGGAAAGCCTTCTTCCATGCAGGAACAATCCAAGTCTTCTTGGAAACATAATCAGTATTGGAACAAGGGGAAACAATCAAAGAAACCCGTAGCTGATTCCAAATCAGCATGAAGGGTTTGCCCCCGATCCGGGATCGGATCAGGTGGGGGGAAGATTTTCTCAGTTCTCTCAAGCCTGTATACGAGGTGGACATAGTATCCTAAGGTTACAAATTGGAATTCAAGACTTTTCCTTCCAGAGGCAGATTCCATCTCTCAAGATTATCTGCAGACCAGATAAAAGTCTTGGGTTATACTCCAACTTATTTGTGGTTCCCAAAAAAGAGGGAACTTTCCATCCCATTCTAGACTTGAAGTGTCTAAACAAGTTTCTCAAAGTTCCATCCTTGAAGATGGAGACTATACGCTCCATTCTTCCTTTAGTACAAGAGGGTCAGTTCATGACAACCATAGACCTAAAGCATGTGTATCTTCATGTTCCTATTCACAGGGACCATCACAGATTCCTGAGATTTGCCTTTCTGGACAAACATTTCCAGTTTGTGGCCCTTCCATTTGGTCTAGCCACAGCTCCCAGAATTTTTTCAAAGGTTCTGGGGGCTCTTTTGGCAGTGATCCGTTCTCGTGGAATTTCTGTGGCACCCTACCCGGACGACATATTGGTTCAGGCGTCATCTTTTCAACAAGCAAAATCTCACACAGAGATATTGTCTTTTCATTGTTCCCACGGATGGAATGTGAATCTGGGGAAAAAAAGCTCCTTTTCTCCTGCTACAAGAGTAGTGTTCTTAGGGACCATATTAGATTCTCTATTGATGAAGATTTTTCTGACCAAGGTCAGGAAAAACAAAATAATTTTCTCTTGCCTCTCTTCAGGCTACTGCTTATCCTTCAGTGGCTTAATGTATGGAGGTAATCGGTCTGATGGTGGCTTCCATGGACATCATTCCTTTTGCTCGATTCCATTTGAGAGCTCTCCAGTTGTGCATACTCAGACAATGGAATGGTGACCATGCGGATATAACTCAGAGAATAGAGTTAGATCAGTCGTCAATGGACTCTGTCCCGTGTTGAATTTCTCAGGAACATCCGTCTCAGGGCACATGCTTTCGGAGACCTTCCTGGGTGATTGTGTCCATGGACGCCACCTTCCTGGGCTGGGGAGCAGTCTGGAACTCGTTAAAAGCTCAGAGCCTTTGGACTTGAGATGAGTCTGCTCTTCCCATCAACATCTTGGAGTTGAGGGCGATTTTATAATGCTCTCTTGACTTTGCCTCAGTTGTCCTCAGCCCAGTTTATCAGATTCCAGTCAGACAACATAACCTCTGTGGCTTACATCATTCACCAGGGAGAAACTCTGAGTTCCTTAGCCATGATGGAGGTTACTCAGATTCTTCAGTGGGCAGAGACACACAATTGCTGTCTGCCATCCACATTCCAGGATTAGACAGCTGGGAAGCAGATTTTCTGAGGAGACAGATTTTTCATTCTGGGGAGTGGGAACTCCATCCAGAGGTGTTTTCCAGCTTAGTCCTCAAATGGGGGGTGTCGGAGTTAGATCTGATGGCGTCCCATCAGAATGCCAAGCTTCCAATGCATGGTTCAGGGTCAAGAGATCTGCAGGCGGTTCTGATAGATGCTCTGGCGGTTCCTTGGGTTTTCAGGTTGGCATACCTGTTTCCTCCGTTTGCTCTCCTTCCATGAGTCATTGCTTGTATCAAACAGGAAAGGGCGTTGGTGATTCTAATAGCCCCTGCGTGACCTCGCAGCATCTGGTTTGCAGACCTAGTGGAGATGTCATCTCTCCCACCTTGGAGACTACCTCTGAGGAAGGACCTCCTGATTCAGGGTCCCTTCCTTAATCCAAATCTCGTTTCTCTGAAGCTGACTGCTTGGAGATTGAACGCTTAATTCTGTCTAAGCGTCGGTCATTGAGACCATGATTCAGGCTTGCAAGCCTGTTACTAGAAAGATTTACCTTAAGATATGGCATAAATATCTTTATTGGTGTGAATCCAAGGGCTACTCTTGGAGTAGAATTAGAATTCCTAGAATGTTATCTTTTCTTCAGGAAGGCCTGGAGAAGGGATTTTCCATCAGTACCCTGAAGGGTCAGATTTCTGCTTTATCAGTTTTACTACATAAACGTTTGGCGTATGTGCCAGATGTGCAATCTTTTTGTCAGGCCTTGGTCAAAATCAGGCCTGTCTTTAAGTCTGTTGCTCCTCCTTGGAGCATTAAAGGGACACTGAACCCAAAAAAATTTTCTTTCGTGATTCAGATAGAGCATGCAATTTTAAACAACTTTCTAATTTACTCCTATTATCAAATTTTCTTAATTCTCTTGGTATCTTTATTTGAAAAGCAAGAATATAAGTTTAGATGCCGGCCCATTTTTGTGAACAACCTGGGTTGTTCTTGCTGATTGGTGGATTAATTTAGCTGACCAATAAACAAGTGCTATTCAAGGGTAGAACCAAAAAAACCCAGCTTAGATGCCTTTTTCAAATAAATATAGCAAGAGAACAAAGAAAAATTGATAATAGGAGTAAATTAGAAAGTTGCTTAAAATTGCATGCTCTATCTGAATCACGAAAGGAAAAAATTTGGGTTCAGTGTCCCTTTAACCTTGTTCTTAAAGTTTTACAGCTGGCTCCTTTTGAGCCTTTGGATTCCATAGACATTAAGTTGTGACTGTTTAAAAACGTTTATATCGTTTTTTTGATCCGGTTTTGAAACAAAGCGGTTAATCATCCATTTGCAAGTGGGTGCAATGCTATTTCAGTCTATTATACACACTGTAAAAATTTCGTAAAATTTACTGCTTTTTTCACTGTTTTGCAGTTTCTGTGATTGTTTTTTTCTCTTAAAGGCACAGTACCGTTTTTATTTTTTGCTTGTTCACAGTTATTAAAGTGTTTTCCAAGCTTGCTGGTCTCATTACTAGTCTGTTTAAACATGTCTGACTTAGAGGAAACTCATTGTTCATTATGTTTAGAAGCCATTGGGTAACCCCCTCTTAGAATGTGTACCAAATGCACTGATTTTACTATAGATTACAAAGACCATATTCTGGCTTTAAAAAATGTATCACCAGAAGAAATTGACAAGGAGGAAGTTATGCCGTCTAACTCTCCCCACGTGTCAGAACCTATAAATCCCGCTCAGGGGACGCCAAGTACATCTAGCGCGCCCATTGCGTATACCTTGCAAGACATGGCGGCAGTTATGAATCATACCCTTACAGAGGTATTATCTAAACTGCCAGGATTGCAAGGAAAGCAAGACAGCTCTGGGACTAGAATAAATACAGAGCTCTCTGACGCTTTAGTGGCTATGTCTGATACACCCTCACAATGTACTGAAGCTGAAGCAGGGGAGCTTCAATCTGTGGGTGATTTTTCTGATTCAGGGAAGACACTTCAACCTGATTCTGATATGTTTACATTTAAATTTAAGCTTGAGCACCTCCGCGTATTGCTCAGGGAGGTCTTAGCAACTCTGGATGACTGTGACACTATTGTAGTCCTAGAGAAATTATGTAGATTGGATAAATATTATGCAGTACCTACTTACACTGATGTTTTTCCAATCCCTAAAAGGTTTTCTGAAATTATTACTAAGGAATGGGATAGACCAGGTGTACCGTTCTCTCCCCCTCCTGTTTTTAAAAAGATGTTTCCTATAGACGCCGCTACACGGGACTTATGGCAGACGTTCCCTAAGGTGGAGGGAGCAGTTTCTACGCTAGCTAAGCGTACCACTATCCCTGTCGAGGACAGTTGTGCTTTTCTAGATCCAAAGGATAAAAAATTAGAGGGTTACCTTAAGAAAATTTTTATTCAACAAGGTTTTATTCTCCAGCCTCTTGCATGCATTGCCCCAGTCACTGCTGCTGCGGCTTTCTGGTTTGAGTCTCTAGAGGAGGCTCTACAGGTTGAAATCCCGTTGGAAGATATTATTGACAAGCTTAAGGCTCTTAAGCTCGCCAATTCATTTGTTTCTGACGCCTTTGTTTATTTAACCAACCTAATGGCTAAAAATTCAGGTTTTGCTATTCAGGCGCGTAGGGCGCTATGGCTTAAATCCTGGTCAGCTGACGTGACTTCAAAGTCTAAACTTCTCAACATTCCCTTCAAAGGACAGACCCTATTCGGGCCTGGACTGAAGGAGATAATTTCTGACATCACTGGAGGAAAAGGTCACGCCCTTCCTCAATATAGGTCCAACAAATTAAGGACAAACAGTCTAGTTTTCGGCCCTTTCGAAACTTCAAGAGTGGCGCAGCTTCAACTTCCTCTAACACAAAACAAGAGGGAACTTTTGCCCAGTCTAAGCTGGTCTGGAGACCTAACCAGGCTTGGAACAAGGGGAAACAGGCCAAGAAGCCTGCTGCTGCCTCTAAGACAGCATGAAGGAGCAGCCTCCGATCCGGAAAAGGATCTAGTAGGGGGCAGACTCTCTCTCTTCGCCCAGGCTTGGATCCCTGGGCATTGGAAATTGTGTCCAAGGGTTATCTTCTGGAATTCAAAACCTCTCCCCCAACAGGGAGATTTCATCTCTCATTTTTATCTGCAAACCAGATAAAGAGAGAGGCATTCTTACATTGTGTTCAAGACCTCCTAGTTATGGGAGTGATCCACCCAGTACCACAAGAGGAACAGGGACAGGGCTTCTATTCAAATCTGTTTGTAGTTCCCAAAAAAGAGGGAACATTCAGACCAATCTTAGATCTCAAGATCTTAAACAAATTTCTCAGTCCCATTCTTCTAGATGGAGACTATTCGAACCATCCTTCCTATGATCCAGGAGGGTCAATATATGACTACCGTAGACTTAAAGGATGCTTATCTTCACATCCCGATACACAAAGATCATCATCGTTTTCTCAGGTTTGCCTTTCTAGACAGGCACTACCAGTTTGTGGCTCTTCCCTTCGGGTTGGCCACGGCACCAAGAATCTTTACAAAGGTTCTAGGGTCCCTTCTAGCTGTCCTAAGGCCGCGGGGTATAGCAGTAGCCCCTTACTTAGACGACATTCTGATACAGGCGTTGACTTTTCAAATTACCAGGTCCCAAACGGACATTGTTCTGGCATTTCTAAGGTCCCATGGGTGGAAGGTGAACGAAGATAGAGTTCTCTATCACCTCTAACAAAAGTTTCATTCCTAGGGACTCTGATAGATTTGGTAGAAATGAAGATTTACCTAACGAAGGCCAGATTGTCAAAACTTCTAGACTCTTGCTGTGTTCTTTATTCCACTTCTCATCCTTCAGTGGCTCAGTGTATGGAAGTAATCGGTTTAATGGTAGCGGCAATGGACATAGTACCGTTTGCCCGCCTACATCTCAGACTGCTGCAACTTTGCATGCTCAGTCAGTGTAATGGGGATTACACAGATTTGTCCCCTCTACTAAATCTGGATCAAGAAACCAGGGATTCTCTTCTCTGGTGGCTATCTCGGGTCTATCTGTCCAAGGGGATGAGCTTCCGCAGGCCAGATTGGACTATAGTAACGACAGATGCCAGCCTTTTGGGCTGGGGTGCAGTCTGGAACTCCCTGAAGGCTCAGGGCTCGTGGACTCAGGAGGAGGCACTCCTCCCGATAAACATTCTGGAACTAAGAGCGATATTCAATGCTCTTCAGGCTTGGCCTCAGCTAGCTGCGGTCAGGTTCATCGGATTTCAGTCGGACAACATCACGACTGTAGCCTATATCAACCATCATGGGGGAACAAGGAGCCATCTCTCAGCTATCCATATCCCAGGAGTAGAGAACTGGGAGGCGGATTTTCTAAGTCGACAGACTTTTCATCCGGGGGAGTGGGAGCTCCATCCGGAGGTATTTGCCCAGCTGATTCAACTATGGGACAAACCAGAACTGGATCTCATTGCGTCTCGTCAGAACGCCAAACTTCCTTGTTACGGGTCCAGGTCAAGGGATCCCCAGGCAGCGCTGATAGATGCTCTAGCAGCGCCCTGGTCCTTCAGCCTGGCTTATGTGTTTCCACCGTTTCCTCTGCTCCCTCGGCTGATTGCCAAGATCAAGCAGGAGAGAGCTTCAGTGATTTTGATAGCTCCTGCGTGGCCACGCAGGACTTGGTATGCAGATCTGGTTGACATGTCATCCTTTCCACCATGGACTCTGCCGCTGAGGCAGGACCTTCTACTTCAAGGTCCCTTCAAACATCCAAATCTAATTTCTCTGCGTCTGACTGCTTGGAGATTGAACGCTTGATTTTATCAAAGCGTGGTTTTTCCGAGTCGGTCATTGATACCTTAATTCAGGCTCGAAAGCCTGTCACCAGGAAAATCTATCATAAGATATGGTGTAAATATCTTCATTGGTGTGAATCCAAGGGTTACTCATGGAATAAAGTAAGGATTCCCAGGATATTGTCTTTTCTCCAAGTAGGATTGGAGAAGGGATTGTCAGCTAGTTCCTTAAAGGGACAGATTTCTGCTCTGTCTATTCTTTTGCACAAGCGTCTGGCGGATGTTCCAGACATTCAGGCTTTTTGTCAGGCTTTAGTTAGAATCAAGCCTGTGTTTAAACCTGTTGCTCCGCCATGGAGTTTAAATTTAGTTCTTAAAGTTCTTCAAGGGGTTCTGTTTGAACCTCTGCATTCCATAGATATCAAGCTTTTATCTGGGAAAGTTCTGTTTTTGGTAGCTATCTCTTCGGCTCGAAGAGTTTCAGAGTTATCTGCCTTGCAGTGTGATTCCTCTTATCTGATCTTCCGTGCAGATAAGGTAGTTTTGCGTACCAAACCTGGGTTTATTCCTAAAGTGGTTTCTAATAAGAATATCAATCAGGAGATTGTTGTTCCGTCACTGTGTCCTAATCCTTCTTCAAAGAAGGAACGTCTATTACACAATCTTGACGTGGTTCGTGCTTTCTGCATTGTTTGTCATCTACTCTGGACAGAGGAGAGGCCAAAAGGTTTCAGCAACTTCTCTTTCTTTTTGGTTAAGAAGTATAATCCGCTTGGCTTATGAGACTGCTGGCCAGCAGCCTCCTGAAAGAATTACAGCTCATTCCACTAGAGCGGTGGCTTCCACATGGGCTTTTAAAAATGAGGCTTCTGTGGAACAGATTTGTAATGCGGCGACTTGGTCTTCGCTTCATACTTTTTCTAAATTCTACAAATTTGATACTTTTGCTTCTTCGGAGGCTATTTTTGGGAGAAAGGTCTTACAGGCAGTGGTGCCTTCCGTTTAAGCGCCTGCCTTGTCCCTCCCTTCATCCGTGTCCTATAGCTTTGGTATTGGTATCCCACAAGTAATGGATGAATCCGTGGACTGGATACACCTTACAAGAGAAAACAAAATTTATGCTTACCTGATAAATTTATTTCTCTTGTGGTGTATCCAGTCCACGGCCTGCCCTGTCATTTTAAGGCAGGTGTTTTTTATTTTTTAAACTACAGTCACCACTGCACCCTATAGTTTCTCCTTTCTCTTGCTTGTCTTCGGTCGAATGACTGGGAGTGGCAGTTAGGGCAGGAGCTATATAGACAGCTCTGCTGTGGGTGATGCTCTTGCAGCTTCCTGTTGGGAAGGAGAATATCCCACAAGTAATGGATGAATCAGTGGACTGGATACACCACAAGAGAAATACATTTATCAGGTAAGCATAAATTTAGTTTTTTGCCTCGGCTGAGGCTTCTTTTGGGAGAAAGGTTCTCCAAGCGGTGGTGCCTTCTGTTTAGGACTGCCTGTCTTGTCCCTCCCTATTTATCTATGTCCTCTAGCTTGGGTATTGGTTCCCAACAGTAATTACTCAAGCTGTGGACTCACCATATCTTAGGAAAGAAAAACTACATTTATGCTTACCTGATACATTTTATTTCTTTCTGGATATGGTGAATCTATGGCCCCACCCTTTATTTTAAGACAGTTGTTCTTTTGACTATAACCTCAGGCACCTCTACACCTTGTGTTACTCCTTTTTCTCCATTTCCCTTCGGTTGAATGACTGGGGGTTGTGGGTAAGGGAGTGATACTTAGCAGTTTAGCTGTGGTGTTCTTTGCCGCCTCCTGCTGACCAGGAGTAATATTCCCAACAGTAATTACTCAAGCCGTGGACTCGCCATATCCGGAAAGAAAGAAATGTATCCGGTAAGCATAAATCTAGTTTTTTTCTTACCTCTGTGATTACCTTGTATCAATCTAAGCATCTTCTGACAGCCCCCTGATCACATGTCGTATTTATTTTCTTTGGACTTGCATTTAGTACTGTTGTGCTAAATCTTAAATAACTCCTCGGGCGTGAACTCATTGTTATCTATATGGCCCACATGAACTAGTAGTATCCTGTTGTGAAAAGCAAATAAAAAAGCATGTGATTAAGAGGCTGTATATAGTTGCTTAGAAACAGGCAGAAATTTAGAGGTTTAAATGTTATAAAGTATACTGATATAACCATGTTGGCTGTGCAAAGCTGGGGAATGGGTAGTAAAGGTATTATCTATTATTTTTTTTTTTAAATCAACTTTAGTGTAGACTGTCCCTTCAAGTCCTAGAGCCTAACGTTTCAAAGGTAATTGCCTGTTCTTTTTAACAGTGTGGGTCTTGGGGGTATAAAGTGCAAGTAAAAGAAAAATAAATAAATAAATAAACAAAAAATATTAAAGTGCTATATTTCACATTATAACAAGCCATCAAAAAGGCCTAGAGAGTTCTAAATTCTGCATAGGGAACTTTTAGAATATTAAAGCTAAAGTGATATTCTCTTGGTATTGGAGATACACTACTATGCATTTCAAATCCTATCGGAAACATCTGTGCAATACAAAAAAGTCTACAGTTTCTGTGATAACTTTGGTCTGCACAAGTATTCCACCCTCATGTTTACCATACCATTAATATTTATCTAAATGTACGTGGTTAATAGGAGCCACCGAAAGTTTCCACCATATAGCAACATTTTAAATATATTTGCCTCAGCCTTTACTTTTGGAAGCTTAACCCCTTAATGACCACAGCACTTTTCCATTTTCTGTCCGTTTGGGGCCAAGGCTTTTTTTACATTTTTGCGGTGTTTGTGTTTAGCTGTAATTTCTCTCTTACTCATTTACTGTACCCACACATATTATATACCATTTTTCTCACCATTAAATGGAATTTCTAAAGATACCATTATTTTCATTATATCTTATAATTTACTATAATTTTTTTTTTATAAAATATGAGGAAAAAATGGAAAAAAACACACTTTTTCTAACTTTGACCCCCAAAATCTGTTACACATCTACAACCACCAAAAAACAACCATGCTAAATAGTTTCAAAATTTTGTCCTGAGTTTAGAAATACCCAATGTTAACATGTTTTTTGCTTTTTTTGCAAGTTATAGGGCAATAAATACAAGTAGCACTTTGCTATTGGAAAAATCAGGCGGCTACTGAGATACTGAAAAAAGGTACTTTATTCCAAGTAAAAAGTTAACAAGAAGCAAAAAAGATTAATATGACACAACAAACCAGGGAGGGAAACAGCAGACTTACATGTTTCGCGCTGGCTAGCGCTTAATCATAGAAGCGGTTAGACAAGTGAAACCTGCTGTGGCTCTTAAAGGGACAATGCACCAATCAAAACACCTTATATCTAAATTAGAACAAAACAGGTGTAGCATAAATGTATTGTTTCAAAATATATGTCCACTGAAAGAGCCACAGATCAGATAAGAATAAAAACATAATATAATGGCAATACTTGTGAAGATGTGCAATCCAACAAAAAAACACCAGTATATTTAAAGCTAAATAACAGTATTTCTCTTGTTAAGTGTATCCAGTCCACGGATCATCCATTACTTATGGGATATTAACTCCTCCCCAACAGGAAGTGCAAGAGGATTCACCCAGCAGAGCTGCTATATAGCTCCTCCCCTAACTGCCATTACTAGTCATTCTCTTGCACCCAACGAATAGATAGGATGTGTGAGAGGACTGTGGTGATTATACTTAGTTTCATACCTTCAATCAAAAGTTTGTTATTTTATAATAGCACCGGAGTGTGTTATTCCTTCTCTGGTAGAATTTGAAGAAGAATCTACCTGAGTTTTTCTATGATTTTAGCCGGAGTAGTTAAGATCATATTGCTGTTTCTCGGCCATCTGAGGAGAGGTAAACTTCAGATCAGGGGACAGCGGGCAGATTAATCTGCAAAGAGGTATGTAGCAGCTTATTATTTTCTGACAATGGAATTGATGAGAAAATTCTGCCATACCGATATAATGTAAACTCAGCCTTAAATGCAGTAGCAGCAACTGGTATCAGGCTGTCATGTATGTATATTTTACACTTCAGTATTCTGGGGAATGGCACTTCACTGGAATTATACTGTATGCATAAAACTTTAGCCTAATTTGCAGGGACTAGCAACAGGCTTTTTAATAACACTCAATTTATTAATGTTAAACGTTTTTTGCTGGCATGTAAAATCGTTTAATTTTCTGAGGTACTGGGTGAAAAAATGTTTTGGGCACTATTTTTTTCCACTTGGCAGTCGTTTTATTTAATTTATGACAGTTTACTGATCTCTCTCACTGTTATGTGTGAGGGGGAGGGGCCTTTTTTGGTGCTTTTGCTACGCATCAAAAAATTCAGTCAGAAGTTTATTGTCTTCCCTGCATGATCCGGTTCATCTCTACAGAACTCAGGGGTCTTCAAAACTTGTTTTGAGGGAGGTAATCACTCACAGCAGAGCTGTGAGATTGTAGTTAACTGTGATAAAAAAAAAGTTTATTTCTGTATTTTTTTTTTTCTGCTATCAGGGTTAGTTATCCTTTGCTAATGGGAGCAATCCTTTGCTAAAATTGTGTTTTTTACAAAGATTTGATGCTATAACTTTTCAGTTTATTAATTTTCAACTGTCATAACTTTTTCTGTGCTTCTTATAGGCACAGTACGTTTTCATATTATAGTAAATTACTTGAAAAGTATTTCCAAGTTGCTAGTTTATTTGCTAGTGTGTTAAACATGTCTGATTCAGAGGAAGATATCTGTGCTATATGTGCTAAAGCCAAAGTGGAGCCCAATAGAAATTTATGTACTAACTGTATTGATGCTACTTTAAATAAAAGTCAATCTGTACAAATTGAACATATTTCACCAAACAACGAGGGGAGAGTTATGCCGACTAACTCGCCTCACGTGTCAGTACCTGCATCTCCCGCTCGGGAGGTGCGTGATATTGTAGCGCCGAGTACATCTGGGCGGCCATTACAAATCACATTACAGGATATGGCTACTGTTATGACTGAAGTTTTGGCTAAATTACCAGAACTAAGAGGTAAGCGTGATCACTCTGGGGTGAGAACAGAGTGCGCTGATAATATTAGGGCCATGTCAGACACTGCGTCACAATTTGCAGAACATGAGGACGGAGAGCTTCATTCTGCGGGTGACGGTTCTGATCCAAACAAACTGGATTCAGATATTTCAAATTTTAAATTTAAGCTGGAAAACCTCCATGTATTACTAGGGGAGGTGTTAGCGGCTCTGAATGATTGTAACACAGTTGCAATACCAGAGAAAATGTGTAGGTTGGATAAATATTTTGCGGTACCGGCGAGTACTGACGTTTTTCCTATACCTAAGAGACTTACTGAAATTGTTACTAAGGAGTGGGATAGACCCGGTGTGCCGTTCTCACCCCCTCCGATATTTAGAAAGATGTTTCCAATAGACGCCACCACACGGGACTTATGGCAAACGGTCCCTAAGGTGGAGGGAGCAGTTTCTACTTTAGCTAAGCGTACCACTATCCCGGTGGAGGATAGCTGTGCCTTTTCAGATCCAATGGATAAAAAGTTAGAGGGTTACCTTAAGAAAATGTTTGTTCAACAAGGTTTTATATTGCAACCTCTTGCATGCATTGCGCCTGTCACGGCTGCAGCAGCATTTTGGTTTGAGTCTCTGGAAGAGACACTTGAATCAGCTCCATTAGATGAGATTACACACAAGCTTAAAGCCCTTAAGTTAGCTAACTCATTTATTTCAGATGCCGTAGTACATTTAACTAAACTTACGGCTAAGAATTCCGCATTCGCCATTCAGGCACGCAGAGCACTGTGGCTAAAATCCTGGTCAGCTGACGTTACTTCTAAATCTAAATTGCTTAATATACCTTTCAAAGGGCAGACCTTATTCGGGCCCGGGTTGAAAGAAATTATCGCTGACATTACAGGAGGTAAAGGCCATGCCCTGCCTCAAGACAGAGCCAAACCTAAGGCTAGACAGTCTAATTTTCGTTCCTTTCGTAATTTCAAAGCAGGAGCAGCATCAACTTCCTCTGCACCAAAACAGGAAGGAGCTGTTGCTCGCTACAGACAAGGCTGGAGACCTAACCAGTCCTGGAACAAGGGCAAGCAGGCCAGGAAACCTGCTGCTGCCCCTAAGACAGCATGAATCGAGGGCCCCCGATCCGGGAACGGATCTAGTGGGGGGCAGACTTTCTCTCTTCGCCCAGGCTTGGGCAAGAGATGTCCAGGATCCCTGGGCGTTAGAGATCATATCTCAGGGATACCTTCTAGACTTCAAATTCTCTCCCCCAAGAGGGAGATTTCATCTGTCAAGGTTGTCAACAAACCAAATAAAGAAAGAGGCGTTTCTACGCTGCGTACAAGATCTTTTATTAATGGGAGTGATCCATCCGGTTCCGCGGTCGGAACAAGGACAAGGGTTTTACTCAAATCTGTGGTTCCCAAAAAAGAGGGAACTTTCAGGCCAATCTTGGATTAAAGATCCTAAACAAATTCCTAAGAGTTCCATCATTCAAAATGGAAACTATTCGGACAATTTTACCCATGATCCAAAAGGGTCAGTACATGACCACAGTGGATTTAAAGGATGCTTACCTTCACATACCGATTCACAAAGATCATTACCGGTATCTAAGGTTTGCCTTTCTAGACAGGCATTACCAGTTTGTAGCTCTTCCATTCGGATTGGCTACGGCTCCGAGAATCTTCACAAAGGTTCTGGGTGCTCTTCTGGCGGTACTAAGACCGCGAGGAATTGCGGTAGCTCCGTACCTAGACGACATTCTGATACAAGCTTCAAGCTTTCAAACTGCCAAGTCTCATACAGAGTTAGTACTGGCATTTCTAAGGTCGCATGGATGGAAGGTGAACGAAAAGAAGAGTTCTCTCTTTCCACTCACAAGAGTTCCCTTCTTGGAGACTCTTATAGATTCTGTAGAAATGAAGATTTACCTGACAGAAGACAGGTTAACAAAGCTTCAAAATGCATGCCGTGTCCTTCATTCCATTCAACACCCGTCAGTAGCTCAATGCATGGAGGTGATCGGCTTAATGGTAGCAGCAATGGACATAGTACCCTTTGCACGTCTACATCTCAGACCGCTGCAATTGTGCATGCTAAGTCAGTGGAATGGGGATTACTCAGACTTGTCCCCTACTCTGAATCTGGATCAAGAGACCAGAAATTCTCTTCTATGGTGGCTTTCTCGGCCACATCTGTCCAGGGGGATGCCATTCAGCAGGCCGGACTGGACAATTGTAACAACAGACGCCAGCCTACTAGGTTGGGGCGCTGTCTGGAATTCTCTGAAGGCTCAGGGACAATGGAATCAGGAGGAGAGTCTCCTACCAATAAACATTCTGGAATTGAGAGCAGTTCTCAATGCCCTTCTGGCTTGGCCCCAGTTAACAACTCGGGGGTTCATCAGGTTTCAGTCGGACAACATCACGACTGTAGCTTACATCAACCATCAGGGAGGGACAAGAAGCTCCCTAGCAATGATGGAAGTATCAAAGATAATTCGCTGGGCAGAGTCTCACTCTTGCCACCTGTCAGCAATCCACATCCCGGGAGTGGAGAACTGGGAGGCGGATTTCTTAAGTCGTCAGACTTTTCATCCGGGGGAGTGGGAACTTCATCCGGAGGTCTTTGCCCAAATACTTCGACGTTGGGGCAAACCAGAGATAGATCTCATGGCGTCTCGACAGAACGCCAAGCTTCCTCGTTACGGGTCCAGATCCAGGGATCCGGGAGCGGTTCTGATAGATGCTTTGACAGCACCTTGGACCTTCGGGATGGCTTATGTGTTTCCACCCTTCCCGATGCTTCCTCGATTGATTGCCAGAATCAAACAGGAGAGAGCATCAGTGATTCTAATAGCGCCTGCATGGCCACGCAGGACTTGGTATGCAGATCTAGTGGACATGTCATCCTGTCCACCTTGGTCGCTACCTCTGAAACAGGACCTTCTGATCCAGGGTCCCTTCAAACATCAAAATCTAATTTCTCTGAAGCTGACTGCTTGGAAATTGAACGCTTGATTTTATCAAAACGTGGTTTTTCTGAGTCAGTTATTGATACCTTAATACAGGCTAGGAAGCCTGTTACCAGAAAGATTTACCATAAGATATGGCGCAAATACTTATATTGGTGCGAATCCAAGAGTTACTCATGGAGTAAGGTTAGGATTCCGAGGATATTGTCTTTTCTACAAGAAGGTTTAGAAAAGGGTTTATCCGCTAGTTCCTTAAAGGGACAGATTTCAGCTCTGTCCATTCTTTTACACAAACGTCTGTCAGAAGTTCCGGACGTTCAAGCTTTTTGTCAGGCTTTAGCTAGGATCAAGCCTGTGTTTAAAACTGTTGCTCCACCATGGAGTTTGAACTTAGTTCTTAATGTTTTACAGGGGGTTCCGTTTGAACCCCTTCATTCCATTGATATCAAGTTGTTATCTTGGAAAGTTCTGTTTTTAATGGCGATTTCCTCGGCTCGAAGAGTCTCTGAGTTATCTGCCTTACATTGTGATTCTCCTTATCTGATTTTTCATTCAGACAAGGTAGTTCTGCGTACTAAACCTGGGTTCCTACCTAAGGTGGTCACTAACAGGAATATCAATCAAGAGATTGTGGTTACATCTTTGTGTCCTAATCCTTCTTCGAAAAAGGAACGTCTGCTACACAATCTAGATGTATTCCGTGCCCTGAAATTTTATCTACAGGCAACTAAGGATTTTCGACAAACGTCTTCCCTGTTTGTCGTTTATTCTGGTCAGAGGAGAGGTCAAAAAGCTTCGGCTACCTCTCTCTCCTTTTGGCTTCGTAGCATAATACGGTTAGCCTATGAGACTGCTGGACAGCAGCCTCCTGAAAGAATTACAGCACATTCTACTAGAGCTGTGGCTTCCACTTGGGCCTTTAAGAATGAGGCTTCTGTTGAACAGATTTGCAAGGCTGCAACTTGGTCTTCTCTTCATACTTTTTCCAAATTTTACAAATTTGACACTTTTGCTTCTTCGGAGGCTGTTTTTGGGAGAAAGGTTCTTCAGGCAGTGGTTCCTTCCGTATAAAGAGCCTGTCTGTCCCTCCCGTCATCCGTGTACTTTAGCTTTGGTATTGGTATCCCATAAGTAATGGATGATCCGTGGACTGGATACACTTAACAAGAGAAAACATAATTTATGCTTACCTGATAAATTTATTTCTCTTGTAGTGTATCCAGTCCACGGCCCGCCCTGTCACTTTAAGGCAGGTAATTTTTCCATTAAACTACAGTCACCACTGTACCCTATGGTTTTCCTTTCTCTGCATGTTTTCGGTCGAATGACTGGTAATGGCAGTTAGGGGAGGAGCTATATAGCAGCTCTGCTGGGTGAATCCTCTTGCACTTCCTGTTGGGGAGGAGTTAATATCCCATAAGTAATGGATGATCCGTGGACTGGATACACTACAAGAGAAATAAATTTATCAGGTAAGCATAAATTATGTTATTCTGTACATAAATGTGATGTTTAACACATATGTGCAAATTCTAAAAAAGCACCATATACAGTGATAGCTAATTATTTATAAAACAAAACTAGATTTGGCAACAAAATATAACATAATTTATCATATGGTTTTTCAAAAAAGGAGAATAGAGAACAAAGATAAAACATGAGAATGTCTCTCCGTGATTTGAAAAAAACCTCTGAATAATTTCTCAATAATTTCTTGATAATTTAGAGAAGAAAATGCTGCCAAACACTTGGACTAATTCTACAGAATTCAGAATTCAAAGAAATTTAAGACAAATTCAAATACAAAAGAAATTAGTCACCTGAAGCTATTACATAATTCAAAGAGATACGATACTCTGTAATAATATGTAATATATGCACAAAATTATTATTGAAATTGATGGCATAAGCAAGAAAAAATGGAAATGGGATTTTGAGAATGTGTGTTAATGGATATGGGAATTTATACTAATATGAAAATATATGTACTGACATCCATTAACCAAAAACAACTTATGACAACTAATGGGTCTAGTCCACAAAGTATCTCATATCCCACTCTAAGTTCATACCTAAAGGTGACCTGGTCTTTAGCTTGTAGATCCAGTATAACTCTTTTCTATCTAGGATCTTACATATATCACCCCCCCGGTAAGGGGTTCTCGCTACATCTATGACCTTGATTTTTAATTTTGGTATGTTTGTAAGATGAAATAGATTAAAATGGTTGGCAACTGCCGAGTCCTTATTGTAATTTTTAATATCCCTGAGATGTTCTCTTGCCCGATCTCTGAGGGTTCTACTCGACTGACCTACATATTGTATTCCACAAAGCTGGCAGTCCAAAAGGTAAACTATATAATCTGTGAGGCATGTTGCATGGAAGTTGATTTCAAAGGAATCACCAGTAACCTTACTAGAAAAACTTTTAGTAAAGTCCATGTTTTCACAAGTTATACAGTTTGACAAGTGAGCCCTAAAGTTACCTGTGCCTCTAAGCCAATTACTATTTGATTGGGTATTAGATTTAACTAAACTCGGTGATAGCTTAGTGGCTAATGTAGGTGGTTTCCTAGCAACAAATCTACACTCTTTTATGTATGGCTGCAGAATCTCATCACCCTTGAGTATGTGTAAATGTTTTCTAATAATAGCACCTATAGAATTATACTCAGGAGAGAACTGTGTGGAGAATACAACACTACAGTCATCCAAAAATTCTCTATTGTTTCTTTTATCCTTTCTAATATTGATGTCATTACTTTTCAAAGTTGTATTGATTAGACTGCCACTTGTTGTGGTATTGTCTAACTTTGAAGGTTGTTCTACAGGATTGGGTTTCCAATCCCTGATCTCTTCAAATGTTTTAAATAGATCCTTTTTATTGTACCCCCTAGCTACCAATCTAGAAATGAGCTCTCTGCCACATTTATTGTAATTATCTGTAGTACTAGCATTACGTCTGAGCCTAATAAATTGGCTTCTTGGAATGGATTTCACTAAATGTGGGGGATGACATGAAGTAGCATGAAGGATTGTGTTACCCGCTGGCACTTTGCTATTTCCAAACCACTTTTTTTCAAAATTAGCGCTAGTTACATTGGAACACAGATATCTTTCAGGAATCCCTGAATATAAAAGTATTGATCTAGGCCAATTTTGGTATATTTCATGCCACCATTTCACTGCCAAATGCGATCAAATAAAAAAAAAATTGTTCACTTTTTCCATAAATTTTTTCACAAACTTTAGGTTTCTCACTGAAATTATTTACAAACAACTTGTGCAATTATGGCATAAATAGTTGTAAATGCTTCTCTAGGATCCCCTTTGTTCAGAAATAGCAGACAGATATGGCTTTGGCGTTGCTTTTTGGTAATTAGAAGGCCGCTAAATGCCGCTGCGCACCAAATGTGTATTATGCCCAGCAGTGAAGGGGTTAATTAGGGAGCTTGTAGGGTTAATTTTAGCTGTAGTGCAGTAGACAACCCAAAGTATTGATCTAGGCCCATTTTGGTATATTTCATGCCACCATTTCACCGCCAAATGCGATCAAATAAAAATTGTTCACTTTTTCACAAACTTTAGGTTTCTTACTGAAATTATTTACAAACAACTTGTGCAATTATGGCACAAATGGTTGTAAATGCTTCTCTGGGATCCCCTTTGTTCAGAAATAGCATATATGGCTTTGGTGTTGCTTTTTGGTAATTAGAAGGCCGCTAATTACAAAAATAAAATAATATATATATATATATATATATATATATATATATTTACCCTTTTCTGTAGTGCAGCTCTGCCCCCCCCAAAAGACCAACCCCCCACACCCTCCCAGATCACTTACATTGTATATTTATGAATTCCCTCCCCCCTCTCTCCCACTTATAACAACTAAATTGTTCCATAGTGTAATGGTTCCCACCCGCTCCCTCCCCATGCACGCGCCCGCCGGCCGTCCCCGGCTATCCTGTCCCCTCTTACAGCAGTAATCCATTGATGGCCTCCCACCCGCCTCCCACATCTGCTCCCACCCACCAACGATTGCGGCTATCGATGTCCGGTGCAGAGAGGGCCACAAAGGTGTGTCTCTCTGCATCGGATGGGTAAGAGAGGTTATTGCAGGATGCCTCGATTATCGAGGCATCACTGCAATAACCGGAAAGCGGCTGGAAGCGATCAGGATCGCTTCCACTGCTTTCCAAGACCAACGACGTATGGGGTACATCCTCGGTCATTAAGTGTGTTTTTTTTGTTTGAGGACGTACCCCATATGTCGTCGTTGTTTAAGGGTTTAAAGGGATAGGAAACTCAAAATTAAACTTGCAAGAATCAGAGCATTTAATTTAAAGACCCTTTTAAAATCCACTTCTTTTTTTCAAATATGTATGTATAAATATGGTATCCATCGTTGTGCAGGATATGTGCATATTAATTGTCTAGTGGGAGTAAGCTGGTGATTGGTACCTGTATACTTTTGTGTATCATGATTGGCTAACTAGATGTGTTAAGCTAGCTGCCATTAGTGCAATGCTGTTTCTTCAGCAAAGGATAATAAGAGAAGGAAGCAAATTTTAAAATAAAAGTAAATTTTGAAAGTTGTTGTTCTATCCGAATCATAAATTATTTTTTGGGCGTCTCCTGTCCCTTTTTAAAGGGACATGAAAGTCAAAATTAAACTTTCATAATTCAGATAAAGCATGTTGGAACTGAATCACGGAAATGTAATTTCGACTTTCACATGTCCCTTTTAAGAGGTACCAGTTATCAGTTTAACCAAAAAATAATCTTAGAATCTATTTGCTAAAATCAGCATACAAAGACCAAAAAAAATTTTTGTATCGAAAAGATAAGACATTTTTATGTTTATATGTACTTATTTGTTATTTTGTAGGTGGAGCTGCAGGAGGTGGTTATGCTCAGGTCATCCCTATGGAAGAGGTAAAAATAATGAAAAAACATTGAAACCATGAAAAACAATCTTCTCAATCTTCTGCATTTATGAATTTTGTTTACATACTACACAAAATAGTTTGTTTTCGACTTTAACCATTGTCGGAAAGCATGACAAATCCCGGGGGCCACAGCTATCATTTTGTAAAATCCTACATATGTCTGTCTATATATTTCCTTCTATTGGCAGTGAGAGTCCACAAGAACATTCATAAATTATGGGAATTACTCGACCTGGCCACCAGGAGGAGGCAAAGACACCCCAAACAAAGCTATAAATAATCCTCCCACTTCCCCTACCTGCAGTAGTTCTTTGCATCGTATCATGGAGGTAGGCAGAGAGAGGTTCTTTCACTTTGTCTTAGCCCGTCATCC